>NC_092336.1:524271875-524604687 GCF_046630445.1 Rutidosis leptorrhynchoides
TATTTATTTATAGAATGAATATACTTAAACCTTGCTACAAAACTTATAGGCAGTGTACCTAATCGTACATTAGTATAGTTTTTAGTAAGTCCGGTTCGTTTCACAGGGAATCTTTTAAACAAAGCTTAACACTATATTAGTTTAATTTATAAGAATATAAATATATATATATAAGTAATATTATTATTATAAAGGGGAGTTTTTTTTTACCGTTTAATGTCCGGTTTGTCGATTTTAAAAACTTTAGTCGTAGTTAAAACCAAATGTAAAATATTAAATAAATAAAACTTAATTTAAAGCGTAAAGTAAATAACGATAATGAAATTGCGATAAATAAAAGTGCGATAAAATAAACTTGTGATAATTAAAAAGTACGATAATTAAAAGTGCAATTAAATACAATAACAATAAATAAAAGTGCGAAAATTAGAAGTGCAATTAAATATAAAATAAAGGAAATTAAATATGAAATAAAAGAATTATGCTTATTTAAACTTCCGTAATCATGATGTTTGACGTGTTGATTTTAGTTTTATGCCCATGGGTTAATTGTCCTTTGTCCTGGATTATTTAATATGTCCGTCTGGTTTTTGTCCATAACAGTCCATCAGTCATAAATATAAAGTACGAGTATCCTCGTCAAATTATCCTTATACCAGAAGTTAAATATTCTAACTAATTGGGGACTTAAACTGTAGCAAGATTTTAATACTTTGTTTAATAATTACACCAGGTTATCGACTGCGTGTAACCCAAGGTTTTAATACTTTGTTATCAATTATGCCAAGTGTCCTTGTACATAATTTCACCCCTGTTTTAATAATTCTAGTGACTATTAATCCATTCCCGTGTCCGGTTAAATGAACGATTATTCGTACATATAAATACCCCCCCATCGTGTCCGATTGAGTGTATATGGTTATTTATAGGGACGTTCAATTGTAAATCTTTATATTAAAATTAACAAACTATCATTCAGTTAAACAAATATAAAGCCCATTAATAGCCCATAGTCTAATTTCCACAAGTGTCGTTCTTTTGTCCAAACCCCAATTATGGTACAAAGCCCAATTACCCAATTTTAGTAATTAGCCCAACATCATGATTACTTCGTTTTAAATAAGCATAATAATAACTTAGCTACGAGACATTAAATTAAAAAGGTTGAACATAACTTACAATGATTAAAAATAGCGTAGTGTTACACGGACAGAATTTCGACTTACACCTTTACAACATTCGCTAACATACCCTTATTATTAGAATTAAAATTAAAATTAAAATTAAAATTAAATATATATATATATATATATATATATATATATATATATATATATATATATATATATATATATATATATATATATATATATATATATATATATATATATATATATATATATATAACGTATATATTGAGAGAGAGATAGATTATATGATGATTTTTACGATCAAACTGCGTTTGCTTTTATAGGGATTTGAGTCCAGGGAAGATCCGCGACTCGCGGCATTTTTTTCCTTCAAACTCCGCGAGTCGCGGAGTTTGTTTTTACAGCTCACCCAGCTTTGGCTCTTTGTTTGCCGACGATTTTTAAATATATTATAATATATATATTAATTTTAAGAATTAATTATATATTATATTATATTCATGTGCATAGTTGACTTGTAATTTTTAGTCCGTTGCGTCGAGCGTTGAGAGTTGACTCTGGTCCCGGTCCCGGATTTTCGAACGTCCTTGCGTACAATTTAATATCTTGTACTTTGCGTTTTGAAATCTTGTTCTCTTGTAATTTCGAGACGTTTCTTATCAATAATTGGAACCTCTTTGATTGTCTTTTGTACTTTTGAGCTTTTTGGTCGTTTGTGTCTTCAATTCGTCGAATCTGCCTTTTGTCTTCAACTTTTATTATTTAAACGAATATCACTTGTAAATAGGACAATTGCAACTAAAAGCTTGTCTTTCTTGAGGAATAATGCTATGAAATATATGTTCGTTTTTAGCATTATCAAATAAAAAATACTTGATGTTATGCGAGGTGTATATAAAATAGTTTATATTTTACAAGGAAATACTATTAAATACGATACAATTTTACACAAGATATTTATTTATTTATAGAATGGATATACTTAAACCTTGCTACAACACTTATAGGCAGTGTACCTAATCGTACAGTAGTGTAGTTTTTAGTAAGTCAGTTTCGTTCCACAGGGAATCTTTTAACAAAGCTTAACGCTATATTAGTTTTATTTTATAAAAATACAAATATATATATAAGTAATATTATTATTATAAAGGGGGGTTTTTACCGTTTAATGACCGGTTTGTCAATTTTAAAACTTCAGTCGCAGTTAAAACCTAAATGTAAAATATTAAAAATAAATACAAGACTTAATTTAAAGCATAAAGTAAATACCGATAATGAAACTGCGATAAATAAAAGTGCGATAAAATAAACTTGCGATAATTAAAAAGTACGATAATTAAAAGTGCAATTAAATACAATAACAATAAATAAAAGTGCGAAAATTAGAAGTGCAATTAAATATAAAATAAAGGAAATTAAATAAGAAATAAAAGAATTATGCTTATTTAAACTTCCGTAATCATGATGTTTGACGTGTTGATTTTAGTTTTATGCCCATGGGTTAATTGTCCTTTGTCCTGGATTATTTAATATGTCCATCTGGTTTTTGTCCATAACAGTCCATCAGTCATAAATATAAAGTGCGAGTGTCCTCGTCAAATTTTTCTTATACCCGAAGTTAAATATTCCAACTAATTGGGGACTTAAACTGTAACAAGATTTTAATACTTTGTTTAATAATTACACCAGGATGTCGACTGAGTGTAACCCAAGGTTTTAATACTTTGTTATCAATTATGCCAAGTATCCTTGTACATAATTTCACCCCTGTTTTAATAATTCTAGTGGCTATTAATCCATTCCCGTGTCCGGTTAAATGAACGATTATTCGTACATATAAATACCCCGCCCATCGTGTCCGATCGAGTGTATATGGTTATTTATAGGGACGTTCAATTGTAAATCTTTATATTAAAATTAACAAACTATCATTTAGTTAAACAAGTATAAAGCCCATTAATAGCCCATAGTCTAATTTCCACAAGTGTCGTTCTTTTGTCCAAACCCCAACTATGGTACAAAGCCCAATTACCCAATTTTAGTAATTAGCCCAACATCATGATTACTTCGTTTTAAATAAGCATAATAATAACTTAGCTACGAGACATTAAATTAAAAAGGTTGAACATAACTTACAATGATTAAAAATAGCGTAGCGTTACACGGACAGAATTTCGACTTACACCTTTACAACATTCGCTAACATACCCTTATTATTAGAATTAAAATTAAAATATAAATATATATATATATATATATATATATATATATATTACGTATATATTGAGAGAGAGATAGATTATATGATGATTTTTACGATCAAACTGCGTTTGCTTTTATAGGGATTTGAGTCCAGGGAAGCTCCGCGACTCGCGGCATTTTTTCCTTCAAACTCCGCGACTCGCGGAGTTTGGTTTTACAGGTCACCCAGCTTTGGCTCTTTGTTTGCCGACGATTTTTAAATATATTATAATATATATATTAATTTTAAGAATTAATTATATATTATATTATATTCATGTGCATAGTTGACTTGTAATTTTTAGTCCGTTGCGTCGAGCGTTGAGAGTTGACTCTGGTCCCGGTCCCGGATTTTTGAACGTCCTTGCATACAATTTAATATCTTGTACTTTGCGTTTTGTAATCTTGTACTCTTGTAATTTCGAGACGTTTCTTATCAATAAATGGAACCTCTTTGATTGTCTTTTGTACTTTTGAGCTTTTTGGTCGTTTGTGTCTTCAATTCGTCGAATCTGCCTTTTGTCTTCACCTTTTATTATTTAAACGAATATCACTTGTAAATAGGACAATTTCAACTAAAAGCTTGTCTTTCTTGAGGAATAATGCTATGAAATATATGTTCGTTTTTAGCATTATCAAATATTCCCACACTTGAGCGTTGCTTGTCCTCAAGCAATATAGTCTTGAAATACTAGAATCACTTCTTTATTCTTCACACTTTGTACATCAGTGATTTCTTTACGGCGGTATAAACAATGGTAGTAACGATATGGTTTACAGTCCCACATGACTATAAAAATTTAGATCCTTTAAGGAAATTGGATCTTTATGAAAACATTTGATCTTTTGAAAATTTTAATCTAGCTTTTACCCTAGATAAGTTTTCCGGAATAACTCTTCACCGGTGTTTGCAAATTGTTTTTTGTGGATTTGGTGGGTTTCATATTTGAAAATTTAGCTCAAAACTTGTGGTTTTGTGTCACCCACTTGCTAACCTTGTATTGGGAAAGCAACACATCCAGTTTACTTGTTCCGTATATTACCTTTCGGTAAACTATCGTCCGGTTGTAAAGGAAAGCATTGAACAAGCACTGTTTAAGGCAATGTCCCCTGACATGCTTTTGATTATGGTTTATAACGTGTCGGACGCAATTACTATCCTTTGTAGTAGCAATAGTAAAGCTCACCCTTATAATTTGTCGGTCTGGCACAAGGTCCTGTCTTTGACCATGCTATGCAACCACCGTTCTTACGGTTGACACCCGATTTGGTTCAGGTGACCTAATGAATTCCAGGTGAATTCCTAGGATTTTACGTTCAAAGGTAATGAACGCATTGAAAATAGGGTTTTCAGAAAACAAATCGGTTTTAATTTGATCAAAATATTTTCTCGTTCAAGCTCGAGTTTAGATATCATCGAATTCCATGAGTTTTTAATTCTCAATCTTTAAGGGGATTGAGTAATATCAGTCTTAAAAGCTGATTTTTGATCTTTAAAGGAGATTATCCTTTCTGGGGATCTGATTTATTAGTCTTATCAAGCTAATTTGCACGGTGCCCCCCATTTTACGAGACAGATCCTCTCATGGTTAGGATCAGTCTGACCACATGGCGACCCTATTTTATGCTGAGGTCCGTCGATTTCCTGCTGATTTTAGAGATGAATTTTCTAGATTTTTCATCATCCTACAGCTGGTCTGGACGATAACTTCATGACCTAAATCAAGAAGCGCGTTTCTTTTTCGGAAGACTTTACTTCCTTTTAGCGATGGAATTGATTCATCCTGTAGATCCATCTCTTCTTTTCTTTCATCGGGTAAAATAGTTTAGTTTAGTCCAAAGCAAAAGTATCTTCAATTATTTGTTACAGAAATATGTGACATATGTTTAAGATAACTTGGTAATTTTTCCCACACTTGGCTTTTATTTTCCTTTTTATTATCATCTATTCCATTTTAAATGAATTTTAACACTTTGGTTTGTTTCTCAATTTATGTCCTTTCCGAGGTAACAATAATTTCGGTGTTAACACCTAGTTTTATCGTTTATAAATATGTATAAACATAATTTTGAGTTCATTTAATTGAAAATTTTGAAAAATTTTACTAGAATTGGGTAGTCAGTATATAAGACTAGGGCTGTTCTTTATTATCAGAGAGTACTAGATTCTAATACAACTACTGCTTTACTAGTATTTTTAATGGTAACCAAGTGTTTAAGATAAAAATTTTAAAAATCCGAAAGAATTTAACCCCTCCCCACACTTAAATAGGTTATAATACTATTGTTTCGGATCGATGTCCTAGTCCGTCCCTCGACAAAATTTTAAAATTTGTCTTTTTGTAGCGATTGTTTTAAAAGCTAAGATTTTAGGGTTTTTTTTTTAATGTTTTTGGCATACTTTAATTCAATAAGATTAAAAATAATGATAATAAAAGTTCTCGTCCCTCCCTCGGGTAAAGCAATTTCGATTCAAAGACCTAGTCTTCAACTTACGATGAATTTTAAAAATCATATTTTTAACTTAGCGACATAAAGTAAATTTTTTCAGACTCAATAGTATTTAATTGCACTATTAAAAATCAAGTATTTTTTGTATTCGCGGTGAATAAACTCCTAGAAAAAGATGCTCCATTCATCTTTTCAGATGAATGCATCAAATCTTTTAATATTCTTAAAGAGAAACTTACTAATGCGCCGATCATGATAACACCAAATTGAAATCTATCGTTTGAACTTATGTGCGATGCAAGTGATTTTGCAATGGGAGCCGTTTTAGGACAAAGGATTGAAAAACGATTTCAACCTATATATTATGCCAGTAAGACGTTACAAGGAGCACAAACAAATTACACAACTACTAAAAAAGAACTCCTTGCTATTGTCTTTACTTTTGACAAATTTCGTTCATATCTCGTTCTAGCAAAAACGGTGGTCTATACCGACCATTCTGCTCTTAGATACCTATTTTCGAAACAAGATGCCAAACCAAGATTAATCCGTTGGATATTACTCTTACAAGAGTTCGATATTGAAATCCGAGGTGTAAGAGGAGCAGAAAATCTCGCCGCTGATCATCTTTCTCGTCTTGAAAATCCCGACTTAGAAGTTCTAAATGAATCGGCCATACAAGACAACTTTCCTGATGAATATCTATTGAAGATAGATTATAATGAAATTCCATGGTTTGCAGACTATGCAAACTACTTAGTATGTGGATTCCTTGAAAAAGGATTATCGTACCAAAAACGAAAGAAATTCTTCAGTGATATAAAACACTATTTTTGGGAAGATCCACATTTGTTTAAAAGTTGTCCCGATAGAATAATACGCCGATGTGTATTCGGAGATGAAGCTAGTAAAATCTTAAACAATTGTCACACAGGACCAACAGGAGGGCATTATGGGCCTCAACTAACAATTTACAAAGACGCACACCTTCTTTGTAAATCCTGTGATGCTTGTCAAAGGGCCGGAAAAATAAGTCAACGTGATGAAATGCCACAAAATGTCATTCAAGTATGTGAAGTATTTGACATTTGGGGTATTGACTTTATGGGTCCATTTCCAAAATCTCATAATAATCTCTATATTCTCGTAGCCATTGATTATGTATCTAAATGGGCGGAAGCACAAGCTCTCCCAACTAACGATGCACGAGTTGTAGTCAACTTTTTAAAACGTCTTTTTGCAAGGTTTGGAACACCGAAAGCTTTAATAAGTGATCGGGGTACTCATTTCTGTAACAATCAACTTGAGAAAGTTCTTAAAAGATATGGAGTAACTCATAAAATTTCCACCGCATATCATCCACAAACAAGTGGACAAGTTGAAATTACCAACCGAGCTTTAAAACGTATTCTAGAAAAAACTGTAGGATCAAATCCGAAGGAATGGTCCATTAAGTTGGAGGATGCACTCTGGGCTTTTAGAACAGCCTACAAAACTCCAATTGGAACCACACCTTTTAGACTTGTTTATGGAAAAGCATGTCATCTTCCAGTAGAAATTGAACACACAGCATTTTGGGCTTTGAAGACATGTAATCATGATTTACATGAAGCTGGACGTCTACGGTTAAATCAATTAAACGAATTAGAAGAATTAAGACATGAAGCATACGAAAATTCGTTAATCTATAAGGAAAGAACGAAGAAATTGCATGATAAAAGAATCAGAAGTTCAAAAGAATTTAAAGAAGGAGACAAAGTTCTTCTTTTCAATTCACGATTCAAGCTATTTCCTGGAAAATTGAAATCAAGATGGTCTGAACCATTCATAGTCAAAAGAGTTTTCCCATACGGAACAGTAGAATTAATAAATTCAAATGGGATTGAATTTAAAGTTAATGGTCACAGAGTTAAACACTACATAGATAGTCCGATGGAAGTCGACAACGAAGTTAATCACAATTTCGATACCACAGCTAACTAAGTGTGGGGAGAATCAAGTCTTTAAAGGATAATATGTATTTCTGTTAGAGTTAGATTGTCTGTTTTCGTGTAGTTCTTGAAAATGGAACCCGAATGGTCTTTCCCTAGCAGACCCTAAAGAACTAGTCTTCTCCTCCCATTCTGAATTTTTATTTTTTTTTAGGTTTTTACGAAATGAAGACTTCCTGTGAACTAAACCATGGTCTAATGCTACACGCTTTGATCATTAAACGTAATAATGACACACTTCCGAGTGAAATAGTATCAGTAATCAGAGAAAGATTGGACGGAGTAAGAAAAGAATCCAGATGCGAAGATAATAAGTTACAATTTGGTAAAGGAAAATCAAAATCTGCAGCGAAAAGAAGAGCACAACACCTAGAAAGATGTCACAAATGCGAAAAATGGTCACATGGAGGTAAATGTTCAAATAATCAAACCTATTCAAACACCGAATTTGTTACTTTATGCAGAGACGGGCCGTTCATATGTTTAGAAGAAAAAACTCTGAATGCTCGAGGTTACGCCTATGTAGCCATGGAAAATCAATTAAACCGACTATCTTATGAATGGGATAGATCATATCACTAAGAATACTATCTCACAGGTAAGTCTGTACAGTTTTTATTTTTTATTTTTTTATTTTCATTTTTAATCTTTTGATAATAAACGCTAATTTGTTCGCTATAAAGTATTAAATTGGTATTCGATGAAATTAGGTTTGGCGACCGAAATTATTGATATCATTCAAAAATTTATTACATCACTGCGAAATTTAACGTTTATTCTTAAGGAATAAATATCTTTAATCAATCAACCCAAAATATTTCAAAAATTCGTCATGAGTTAAATTAGGTCATGGAACCAAAATTACTTTACCGAAAAGACGGGCGCATATTTTTGATAATATTTGATTGATTAAAGTGGGATAAAAGACCAAAAAGATTTTTAATTTTATTTTATACCATGTTTTTAAAATTAATATATAAATCTTAAATTAATATTGTAAACTTTTTAAATTAATATATTTAAAATGGTAAATATTTGAACAATTGATATTTTTAAGTTTATATGTATAAAAACAAAAATATAATATAAGTTTGGTGTGAATTTTTAATTTTATGCATTTTAAAATTAAGTTTGGTGTGAATTTTTAATATTATGCATTTTTAATTAAGTTTGGTGTAAATTTTTAATTTTATGCATTTTTAAATTTAAGTTGTGTGAATTTAAAAACAAAAATTTACTTTATTTCGTTAAGTTAAAAATATGATTTTTAAAATTCGTCGTAAGTTGAAAACTAGGTCTTTGAACCGAAATTGCTTTACCCGAGGGAGGGACGAGAACTTTTATTATCATTATTTTTAATCTTATTGAATTAAAGTATGCCAAAAACATTAAAAAAACCCAAAAATCTTTGCTTTTAAAACCGCGCTTTAAATAGACAAATTTTAAAATTTTGTCGAAGGACGGACTAGGACATCGATCCGAAACGACCTCATCCTAAAACAAAGGAAAAAAAATTTTTAAATTTATTTTATATTTGTTTTATAAGTTAAGGATTATTAAAAAAAAAAATGCACCGCGACTCGCGGAGTTTGTAAGGTCCAAATGCCGCGACTCGCGGAGAGACCAAAACCCAGAAAAAAAATAAAAGGGATCGAACTGATCAGTCCACACCACCCACACACATATACTGCGAAAAAACACCCGAAAATACACACATAAACACTCCGAAATTCGTAATTCTTAGCCGTTTTTTCATCAAATATTTTACTAAAATCATGTTAAGAAGGATGCTATCAAGGAATTACTCAAGGAAAATGGTAAATTTCTACACCTAAACACCATAGAATCCGAAAATTAGTGTTCTTGAGCAATTTTTTTACCCAATTTAATTTTGATGCTTTTTAGTGTAATTATGCTTAAATTGCTTATGTATTATGCTTGTATAACCTAGATTGCTGCTATTTAACATGATTAGAAGCCTTAAACTTCAAATTTTTAGTAATCTAGGGTTTGTGTTCTTGAGCAAATTTGGGGCTTTTTGATATAAACAGGTTATGGACGATTTTTGTCATGAATTATTACTAAATTAAGTAGTGTAACATGTTTAGGTAGTTAAATGATCCAAACTTTAAGCCTAAACATGATTTTTAAGAATTAAAGTGGACTTTTTCAAGTCTAAAATTCATGAACTTGATTTATTTGATATATTTGCCAATTGAGACTTGTTTAATGGTTAGTAATGATTATTTTGACATGTTATTTGAGTTGAATGCTTATGAACTTGGCGTATATTTTCGTATATGCTTATTTAAAAAAGTGTAGATTTGATAAAAATATGAAAATGAGCTTAAGTTTGATATAAATTGAACATGTCATTGTAATTATTTTGATTGATGATTTTGCTGACACTAATGCATATTTGGATGCACAAAAATTGTGTTTGATGTGTTTTGCAGACTGAAAGGGGTGAATCTTCATCCCAAGCTCGCAATGCTCTTGCTGAGAATGCGGAACAACAGGAGGTGGATAACTACTACAAACAAGATACACCTCATCCAGTTATGACATTTTCAGATATGCACTTGGAAGATTTGCACCCGAACTTTAGATTTGACAGACTTTGGATAGATTATCTAAAATACCAAAGGGGCTTGCATACTCTTCATTCTAAAGTTGTTGAAGTACCTAGGGTAATAGAATGGGGACCATTAGAAGCTGTAGAATTGGCCGGGCCAATTAGAGAATTACTTACACAGAGGTATGGTAATTCTACTTTTAACGATTGGGTACGATTATTCAGCATGCGTAGACCTGTATACAAAGTATGGTGTGAAGAATTATTGTGTAGTATAGAAATAAATGATCGGGTAGCTAGTTTAACAGATCGATCTTTTATTAGATTTTTGTTAGGAGGTTCGATGCGCCACATGTCTCTACTAGACATGGCTCAGGCCTTACGTATATATACGCCTGAGGAGTTAGCATCTGCCGATTGTAGAGGGTTGATATTGAACGGTAGGAAAATTGATGAAAATTTTGATACGCATGGTGTATGGAGTCAAATGACTAGCCATCACCGATTTAAAGGGGGAAATTACTCTTATTTGGATATAGATAGAGCAGAGTTAAGAGTAATTCATAGGTTTTTAGCTAATTCGATTACACAAAGAGGTAAGAATAAGGAAAAGGTAAATGAACAGGATTTGTTTTACCATATGTGTATTCGAGACCCACAAAGCGTTGTAAGTATACCGTATTGTGTGGGTTATTATTTATCAGCTATGGTTAGGGGGATGAGACCACACAGTATAATAGGAGGTGGTATATTTATTACATTAATTGCTGAGTATCTCAATGTGGATATAAGTCGGGGGGGGATTATTAGTCGAAGAACCAGAACCCCACGATACAATTGGTTTAAATGTATACCATGGTGTGAAGGTTTTGAAGAGGCGAAATAACGCCGCAGTACAATACCATGGTAGACATCCACAGGTTGAGAGAAACCAACAGCCAGGTAATATGGGAGGGGGAAATGAAATGACAGAAATGCACAGGTTTATAGCTTCACAAGAGTATGAAAATGCTAGACATCGAGCTTTTGAAGATTGACAAGTTCATCAAAACTAAATCATAGCTCATTGCCAACATGTAGGTAGAACCTATATTCCTACTCCATCGCCCGTATTTCCTCCCTGGTCTATAGAGATCCAACTACCGTATCCTACGTATAACCCAGCTGAAGCATTCTATAACACATACGGTTATGCATGGAACCCCTACTGGTATCAGTATCATCCCTAGTCTACTTAGTTTTATTTATTTTATTATTTGTAATGTTGATACTTATGTTAATATTGTAATAGTTTTATAATTTTCTAACTTTTATTATTAGATTTTAATAATTTTTTAATGTGGGGTAATATACCAAACTTCAAAAATATGTATATATGTTTGCAGTTTATCTTATGTACACAACAGGGTAAAACAACGCATTTTCAAAGACTGGCATTAAGTTCAGCAAAAGCAACTAATTTTGACGAAAAGATGCAAAATATATGTGAAATAACAACAAGACAGAATGAACAAATGATGTGCACCATTTATCATTCAACACAAATAACAATATGTTTGAAAACTTTGGTAAAATTTAATCATTTCTACCCTAATCACCCTCAATAATTTAAATTGTTACTGATTTCTTGCAAATGAGGGCATTGCAAGATCTTAAGTGTGGGAAGGGGTTAAATTCTTTCGGATTTTTAAAATTTTTATCTTAAACACTTGGTTACCATTAAAAATACTAGTAAAGCAGTAGTTGTATTAGAATCTAGTGCTCTCTGATAATAAAGAACAGCCCTGGTCTTATATACTGACTACCCAATTCTAGTAAAATTTTTCAAAATTTTCAATTAAATGAACTCAAAATCATATTTATACATATTTATGAATGATAAAACTAGGTTTTAACACCGAAATTATTGTTACCTCGGAAAGGACATAAATTGAGAAACAAACCAAAATGTTAGAATTCATTTAAAATGGAATAGAGGACAATAAAAAGGAAAATAAAAGCCAAGTGTGGGAAATTTTCACCAAGTTATTCAAAATATATATCACATATTTTTGTACAAATAATTGAAGATACTTTTGTTTTGGACTAAATTAACTGTTTTACCCGATGAAAGAAAAGAAGAGATGGATCTACACGATGAATCAATTCCATCATTAAAAGGAAGTAAAGTCTTCCGAAAAAGAAACTCGCTTCTTGATTTAGGTCATGAAGTTGTCATCCAGACCAGCTGTAGGTTGACGAAAAATCTAGAAAAGTCATCACTAAAATCAGCAGGAAATCCACGAACCTCAGCATCAAACAGGGTCGCCAAGTGGTCAGATTTATCCTAACCATGAGAAGGATTTATCTCGTACAATGAGGGGGGACACCGTGCACATTAGCTTGATAAGACTAATGAATCAGATCTCCAGAAAGGATAATCTCCTTAAAGATTAAAAATCGGCTTTTAAGACTGATATTACTCAATCCTTGAGATTGACCTTAAAGATTGAGAATTCAAACTCATGGAATTCAATGATATCTAAACTCGAGCTTTAACGAGAAAATATTTTGATCAAAATTACAAACCGATTTGTTTTCTAAAAACCCATTTTAAATGCGTTCATTACCATTGAACGTAAAATCCTAGGAATTCACCTGGAATTCATTAGGTCACCTGAATCAAATCGGGTGTCAACCGTAAGAACGGTGGTTGCATAGTATGGTCAAAGACAGGACCTTGTGCCAGACCGAAAAATTATAAGGGTGAGCTTTACTATTGCTCCTACCAAGGATAGTAATTGCGTCCGACACGTTATAGACCATAATTAAAAGCATGTCAGGGGACATTGCCTTAACAGTTGCTTGTTCAACGTTTTCCTTTACAACCGGACGGTAGTTTACCAAAAGGTAATATACGGAGCAAGTATACTGGACGTGTTGCTTTCCTAATACAAGGTTAGCAAGTGGGTGACACAAAACCACAAGTTTTAAGCTAAAATTTTCAAATCTGAAACCCACCAAACCCACAAAAAGAATTTGCAAACACCGGTGAAGGGTTATTTCGGAAAACTTATCTAGGGTAAAAACTAGATTTAATTTTCAAAAGATCAAATGTTTTCATAAAGATCCAATTTCCTTAATGGATCTAAAGTTTTATAGTCATGTGAGACTGTAAACCATATCGTTACTACCATTGTTTATACCGCCGTATAGAAATCACTGCTGTACAAAGTGTGAAGAATAAAGAAGTGATTCTAGTATTTCAAGACTATATTGCTTGAGGACAAGCAACACTCAAGTGTGGGAATATTTGATAATGCTAAAAACGAACATATATTTCATAGCATTATTCCTCAAGAAAGACAAGCTTTTAGTTGCAATTGTTCTATTTACAAGTGATATTCGTTTAAATAATAAAAGGTGAAGACAAAAGGCATATTCGACGAATTGAAGACGCAAACGACCAAAAAGCTCAAAAGTACAAATGACAATCAAAGAGGTTCCAATTATTGATAAGAAACGTCTCGAAATTACAAGAGTACAAGATTCAAAACGCAAAGTACAAGATATTAAATTGTACGCAAGGACGTTCAAAAATCCGGAACCTGGACCAGAGTCAACTCTCAACGCTCGACGCAACAGACTAAAAATTACAAGTCAACTATGCACATAAATATAATATAATATTTAAATAACTACTAAAATTATTTATATATTATATTTATTTATATAATCCGTCTACAAACAAAGAGCCAAAGCTGGGTGAGCTGGAATTACAAACTCCGCGACTTGCGGAGTTTGAAGGCAAAAAATTACGCGACTCGCGGAGCCCCAATTTCAAAAACTGCCTATAAAAGCAAACGCAGTTTGATCGAAAAAAATATCCATAATCAATCTCTCTCTATATATGTATACGTAATATTTATATTTATATTTTAATTTTAATTTTAATTTTAATTTTAATCCTAATAATAAGGTTATGTTAGCGAATGTTGTAAGGGTGTAAGTCGAAATTCTGTCCGTGTAACGCTACGCTATTTTTAATCATTGTAAGTTATGTTCAACCTTTTTAATTTAATGTCTCGTAGCTACGTTATTATTATGCTTATTTAAAATGAAGTAATCATGATGTTGGGCTAATTACTAAAATTGGGTAATTGGGCTTTGTACCATAATTGAGGTTTGGACAAAAGAACGTCACTTGTGGAAATTAGACTATGGGCTATTAATGGGCTTTATATTTGTTTAACTAAATGATAGTTTATTAATTTTAATATAAAGATTTACAATTGGACGTCCCTATAAATAACCATATACACTCAATCGGACATGATGGGCGGGATATTTATATGTACGAATAATCGTTCATTTAACCGAACACGGGAATGGATTAATAGCCACTAGAATTATTAAAACAGGGGTGAAATTATGTACAAGGACACTTGGCATAATTGTTAACAAAGTATTAAAACCTTGGGTTACACGCAGTCGATAACCTGGTGTAATTATTAAACAAAGTATTAAAATCTTGTTACAGTTTAAGTCCCCAATTAGTTGAAATATTTAACTTCGGGTATAAGGATAATTTGACGAGGACACCCGCACTTTATATTTATGACTGATGGACTGTTATGGACAAAAATCAGACGGACATATTAAATAATCCAGGACAAAGGACAATTAACCCATGGGCATAAAACTAAAATCAACACGTCAAACATCATGATTACGGAAGTTTAAATAAGCATAATTCTTTTATTTCATATTTAATTTCCTTTATTTTATATTTAATTGCACTTCTAATTATCACACTTTTATTGTTATTGTATTTAATTGCACTTTTAATTATCGTACTTTTTAATTATCGCAAGTTTATTTTATCGCACTTTTATTTATCGCAATTTCATTATCGTTATTTACTTTACGCTTTAAATTAAGTCTTTTATTTATTTAATATTTTACATTTTGTTTTAACTGCAACTAAAGTTTTTAAAATCGACAAACCGATCATTAAATGGTAAAAACCCCCCTTTATAATAATAATATTACTTATATATATATTTGTATTTTTATAAAATAAAACTAATATAGCGTTAAGCTTTGTTTAAAAGATTCCCTGTGGACCGAACCGGACTTACTAAAAACTACACTACTGTACGATTAGGTACACTGCCTATAAGTGTTGTAGCAAGGTTTAAGTATATCCATTTTCTAAATAAATAAATATCTTGTGTAAAATTGTATCGTATTTAATAGTATTTTCTTATAAAATTTAATAGTATTTTATACCCCTTAGCTTTGACATCAAGTATTTCCTAGTCGTACAGTAAAATAGCTTATATTTTACTAGGAAATACTATTAAATACGTATTTAATCTTGATGTTATGCGAGGTGTATATAAAATAGCTTATATTTTACAAGGAAATACTATTAAATACGATACAATTTTACACAATATATTTATTTATTTATAGAATGGATATACTGAAACCTTGCTACAACACTTATAGGCAGTGTACTTAATCGTACAGTAGTGTAGTTTTTAGTATAATAATAACTTAGCTACGAGACATTAAATTAAAAAGGTTGAACATAACTTACAATGATTAAAAATAGCGTAGCGTTACACGGACAGAATTTCGACTTACACCTTTACAACATTCGCTAACATACCCTTATTATTAGAATTAAAATTAAAATTAAAATTAAAATTAAAATATAAATATATATATATATATATATGTATATATATATATATATATATATTACGTATATATTGAGAGAGAGATAGATTATATGATGATTTTTACGATCAAACTGCGTTTGCTTTTATAGGGATTTGAGTCTAGGGAAGCTCCGCGACTCGCGGCATTTTTTCCCTTCAAACTCCGCGAGTCGCGGAGTTTGTTTTTACAGCTCACCCAGCTTTGGCTCTTTGTTTGCCGACGATTTTTAAATATATTATAATATATATATTAATTTTAAGAATTAATTATATATTATATTATATTCATGTGCATAGTTGACTTGTAATTTTTAGTCCGTTGCGTCGAACGTTGAGAGTTGACTCTGGTCCCGGTCCCGGATTTTCGAACGTCCTTGCGTACAATTTAATATCTTGTACTTTGCGTTTTGAAATCTTGTACTCTTGTAATTTCGAGACGTTTCTTATCAATAATTGGAACCTCTTTGATTGTCTTTTGTACTTTTGAGCTTTTTGGTCGTTTGTGTCTTCAATTCGTCGAATCTGCCTTTTGTCTTCACCTTTTATTATTTAAACGAATATCACTTGTAAATAGGACAATTGCAACTAAAAGCTTGTCTTTCTTGAGAAATAATGCTATGAAATATATGTTCGTTTTTAGCATTATCAAATATTCCCACACTTGAGCGTTGCTTGTCCTCAAGCAATATAGTCTTGAAATACTAGAATCACTTCTTTATTCTTCACACTTTGTACATCAGTGATTTCTTTACGGCGGTATAAACAATGGTAGTAACGATATGGTTTACAGTCCCACATGACTATAAAATTTTAGATCCTTTAAGGAAATTGGATCTTTATGAAAACATTTGATCTTTTGAAAATTTTAATCTAGCTTTTACCCTAGATAAGTTTTTCGGAATAACCCTTCACCGGTGTTTGCAAATTGTTTTTGTGGGTTTGGTGGGTTTCATATTTGAAAATTTAGCTCAAAACTTGTGGTTTTGTGTCACCCACTTGCTAACCTTGTATTGGGAAAGCAACACATCCAGTTTACTTGTTCCGTATATTACCTTTTGGTAAACTACCGTCCGGTTGTAAAGGAAAGCGTTGAACAAGCACTGTTTAAGGCAATATCCCCTGACATGCTTTTGATTATGGTCTATAACGTGTCGGACGCAATTACTATCCTTTGTAGGAGCAATAGTAAAGCTCACCCTTATAATTTGTCGGTCTGACACAAGGTCCTGTCTTTGACCATGCTATGCAACCACCGTTCTTACGGTTGACACCCGATTTGGTTCAGGTGACTTAATGAATTCCAGGTGAATTCATAGGATTTTACGTTCAAAGGTAATGAACGCATTGAAAATAGGGTTTTCAGAAAACAAATCGGTTTTAATTTGATCAAAATATTTTCTCGTTCAAGCTCGAGTTTAGATATCATCGAATTCCATGAGTTTGTAATTCTCAATCTTTAAGGTCAATCTCTAGGATTGAGTAATATCAGTCTTAAAAGCTGATTTTTGATCTTTAAAGGAGATTGTCCTTTCTGGGGATCTGATTTATTAGTCTTATCAAGCTAATTTGCACGGTGCCCCCCCATTTTACGAGACAGATCCTCTCATGGTTAGGATCAGTCTGACCACATGGCGACCCTGTTTTATGCTGAGGTCCGTGGATTTCCTGCTGATTTTAGAGATGACTTTTCTAGATTTTTCATCAACCTACAGCTGGTCTGGACGATAACTTCATGACATAAATCAAGAAGCGTGTTTCTTTTTCGGAAGACTTTACTTCCTTTTAACGATGGAATTGATTCATCATGTAGATCCATCTCTTCTTTTCTTTCATCGGGTAAAACAGTTTAGTTTAGTCCAAAGCAAAAGTATCTTCAATTATTTGTTACAGAAATATGTGACATATGTTTAAGATAACTTGGTAATTTTTCCCACACTTGGCTTTTATTTTCCTTTTTATTGTCCTCTATTCCATTTTAAATGAATTTTAACATTTTGGTTTGTTTCTCAATTTATGTCCTTTCCGAGGTAACAATAATTTCGGTGTTAATACCTAGTTTTATCGTTCATAAATATGTATAAAAATGATTTTGAGTTCATTTAATTGAGAATTTTGAAAAATTTTACTAGAATTGGGTAGAAATGATTAAATTTTACAGAAATATATAAGACTAGGGTTGTTCTTTATTATCAGAGAGCACTAGATTCTAATACAACTACTGCTTTACTAGTATTTTTAATGGTAACCAAGTGTTTAAGATAAAAATTTTAAAAATCCGAAAGAATTTAACCCTTCCCACACTTAAGATCTTGCAATGCCCTCATTTGCAAGAAATCAGTAACAATTTAAATTATTGAGGGTGATTAGCGTAGAAATGATTAAATTTTACCAAAGTTTCCAAACATATTGTTGTTTGTGTTGAATGATAAATGGTGCACATCATTTGTTCATTCGGTCTTGTTGTTATTTCACATATATTTTGCATCTTGTCGTCAAAATTAGTTGCTTTTGCTGAACTTAATGCTAGTCTTTGAAAATGCGTTGTTTTACCCTGTTGTGTACATAAGATAAACTGCAAACATATATACATATTTTTGAAGTTTGGTATATTACCCCACATTCAAAAATTATTAAAATCTAATAATAAAAGTTAGAAAATTATAAAAACTATTACAATATTAACATAAGTATTAAATGTATCAACATTACAAATAATAAAATAAATAAATCTAAATAGACTAGGGATGATACTGATACCAGTAGGGGTTCCATGCATAACCGTATGTGTTATAGAATGCTTCGACTGGGTTATACGTAGGATACGGTGGTTGGATCTCTATAGACCAGGGAGGAAATACGGGCGATGGAGTAGGAATATAGTTTCTACCTACATGTTGGCAATGAGCTATGATTTGGTTTTGATGAACTTGCCAATCTTCAAATGCTGGATGTCTAGCATTTTCATACTCTTGTGAACCTATAAACCTTTGCATTTCTGTCATTTCATTTCCCCCTCCCACATTACCTGGCTGTTGGTTTCTCTCAACCTGTGGATGTCTACCATTATATCGTACTGCGGCGTTATTTCGCCTCTTTAAAACTTTAGCTCCATGGTATACATTTAAACCAATTGTATCGTGGGGTTCTAGTTCTTCGACTAATAATCCCCCCCGACTTATATCCACATTTAGATACTCAGCAATTAGTGTAATAAATATACCACCTCCTATTATACTGTGCGGTCTCATCCCCCTAACCATAGCTGATAAATAATAACCCACACAATAAGGTATACTTACAGTGCTTTGTGGGTCTCGAATACACATGTGGTAAAACAAATCCTGTTCATTTACCTTTTCCTTATTCTTACCTCGTTGTGTAATCGAATTGGCTAAAAACCTATGAATTACTCTTAACTCTGCTCTATCTATATCCAAATAAGAGTAATTTCCCCCTTTAAATCGGTGATGGCTAGTCATTTGACTCCATACACCATGCGTATCAAAATTTTCATCAATTTTTCTACCGTTCAATATCAACCCTCTACAATCGGCAGATGCTAACTCCTCAGGCGTATATATACGTAAGGCCTGAGCCATGTCTAGTAAAGACATGTGGCGCATCGAACCTCCTAACAAAAATCTAATAAAAGATCGATCGGTTAAACTAACTATCCGATCATTTATTTCTATACTACACAATAATTCTTCACACCATACTTTATATACAGGTCTACGAATGGTGAAAAGACGTTCCCAGTCGTTAAAAGTAGAATTACTATACCTCTGTGTAAGTAATTCTAGAATTGGCCTGGCTAATTCTACAGCTTCTAACGGTGCCCATTCTATTACCCTAGGTACTTCAACAGCTTTAGAATGAAGAGTATGCAAGCCCCTTTGGTATTTTGGATAATCTATCCAACGTCTGTCAAATCTCAAGTTCGGGTGCAAATCTTCTAAGTGCATATCTGAAAATGTCATAACTGGATGAGGTATATCTTGTTTATAATAGTTATCAACATCCTGTTGTTCCGTATTCTCAGGAGGAGCATTACGAGCTTGAGATGAAGATTCACCCCTTTCAGTCTACAAAACACATCAAACACAATTTTTGTGCATCCAAATATGCATTAGTGTCAGCAAAATCATCAATCAAAATAATTACAATGACATGTTCAATTTATATCAAACTTATGCTCATTTTCATATTTTTATCAAATCTACACTTTTTCAAATAAGCATATACGAAAATGTTCGCCAAGTTCATAAGCATTCAACTCAAATAACATGTCAAAATAATCATTACTAGCAATTAAACAAGCTTCAAATGGCATTATCTCTCAAAAATCAAGTTCATGAATTTTAAACTTGAAAAAGTCCACTTTAATTCTCAAAAATCATGTTTAGGCTCAAAGTTTGGATCATTTA
This sequence comes from Rutidosis leptorrhynchoides, assembly GCF_046630445.1. NCBI lineage: Eukaryota > Viridiplantae > Streptophyta > Magnoliopsida > Asterales > Asteraceae > Rutidosis > Rutidosis leptorrhynchoides. Next base: position 524,292,420 of record NC_092336.1, read on the forward strand.
ACTACCTAAACATGTTACACTATTTAATTTAGCAATAATTCATGGAAAAATCGGCCATAACCTGTTTATATCAAAAAGCCCCAAATTTGCTCAAGAACACAAACCCTAGATTACTCAAAATTTGAAGTTTAAGGCTTCTAATCATGTTAAATAGCATCAATCTAGGTTATACAAGCATAATACATAAACAATTTAAGCATAATTACACTAAAAAGCATCAAAATCGAATTGGGTATAAAATTGCTCAAGAACACTAATTTTCGAATTAAATGGTGTTTAGGTGTAGAAATTTACCGTTTTTCTTGAGTAATTCCTTGATAGCATCCTTCTCAACATGATTTTAGTTAAAAATGTGATGAAAAACGGTGAAAAATTGTGAATTTCGGAGTGTTTGTGTGTGTATTTTCGGGTGTTTTTTCGCAGTTTTTGTGGTGTGGGGATGGGGACTGATCAGTTCAGCTCGTTATATTTTTTTTCTGGATTTTAGTCCCTCCGCGAGTCGCGGCAAATTACCCTTCAAACTCCGCGAGTCGCGGAGTTTGTTTTTTTTTTTTGTTTTTTTTTTAACATCTTATACTAATTAAAACAATTAAGTAATTAATTTTAAAATTTTGTTTCCCTTGTTTTAGCATTAGGTCGTTTTGGATCGATGTCCTACTCCGTCCCTCGACAAAATTTTAAAATTTGTCTTTTTTTAGCGATTGTTTTAAAAGCTAAGATTTTTGGGTTTTTTTTTAATGTTTTTGGCATACTTTAATTGAATAAGATTAAAAATAATGATAATAAAAGCTCTCGTCCCTCCCTCGGGTAAAGCAATTTCGGTTCAAAAACCTAGTCTTCAACTTACGACGAATTTTAAAAATCATATTTTTAACTTAGCGACATAAAGTAAATTTTTGTTTTTAAATTCACACCAAACTTAAATTTAAAATGCATAAAATTAAAAATTCACACCAAACTTAATTAAAAATGCATAATATTAAAAATTCATACCAAACTTATATTATATTTTTGTTTTTATACATACAAACTTATATTAAAAATATTAATTTTTCAAATATTGACAAACTTAAATATATTGATTTTACAGAGTTTACAATATTAATTTAAGATTTATATATTAATTTTAAAAACATGGTAAAAATAAAATTAAAAATCTTTTTGGCTTTTATCTTACTTTAATCAATCAAATATTATCAAAAATATGCGCCCCTCTTTTCGGTAAAGTAATTTCGGTTCCATGACCTAATTTAACTCATGACGAATTTTTGAAATATTTTGGGTTGATTGATTAAAGATATTTATACCTTAAGAATAAACGTTAAATTTTGCAGTGATGTAATAAATTTTTGTATGATATCAATAATTTCGGTCGGCAAACCTAATTTTATTCAATACCAATTTAATACTTTATAGCGAACAAATTAGCGTTTATTATCAAAAGGTTAAAAATGAAAATAAAAAAAATAAAAACTGTACGGACTTACCTGTGAGATAGTATTCTTAGTGATATGATCTATCCCATTCATAAGATAGTCGGTTTAATTGATTTTCCATGGCTACATAGGCGTAACCTCGAGCATTCAGTGTTTTTTCTTCTAAACATATGAACGGTCCGTCTCTGCATAAAGTAACAAATTCGGTGTTTGAATAAGTTTGATTATTTGAACATTTACCTCCATGTAACCATTTTCCGCATTTGTGACATCTTTCTAGGTGTCGTGCTCTTCTTTTCGCTGCGGATTTTGATTTTCCTTGACCAAATTGTAACTTATTATCTTCGCATCTGGATTCTTTTCTTACTCCGTCCAATCTTTCTCTGATCACTGACACTATTTCACTCGGAAGTGTGTCATTATTACGTTTAGTGATCAAAGCGTGTAGCATTAGACCATGGTTTAGTTCACAGGAAGTCTTCATTTCGTAAAAACCTAAAAAAATAAAAATTCAGAATGAGGGGGAGAAGACTAGTTCTTTAGGGTCTGCAAGGGAAAGACCATTTGGGGTTCCATTTTCGAGAACTACACGAAAACAGAAAATCTAACTCTAACAGAAATACATATTATCCTTTAAAAGACTTTATTCTCCCCATAGTTAGTTAGCTGTGGTATCGAAATTGTGATTAACTTCATTGTCAACTTCCATTGGACTATCTATGTAATGTTTAACTCTGTGACCATTAACTTTAAATTCAATTCCATTTGAATTTATTAATTCTATCGTTCCGTATGGGAAAACTCTTTTGACTATGAATGGTCCAGACCATCTTGATTTCAATTTTCCAGGAAATAGCTTGAATCGTGAATTGAAAAGAAGAACTCTGTCTCCTTCTTTAAATTCTTTTAAACTTCTGATTCTTTTATCATGCCATTTCTTCGTTCTTTCTTTATAGATTAACGAATTTTCGTATGCTTCATGTCTTAATTCTTCTAATTCGTTTAGTTGACTTAACCGTAGACGTCCAGCTTCATGTAAATCAAGATTACATGTCTTCAAAGCCCAAAATGCTTTGTGTTCAATTTCTACTGGAAGATGACATGCTTTTCCAAAAATGAATCTAAAAGGTGTGGTTCTAATTGGAGTTTTGTAGGCTGTTCTAAAAGCCCAGAGTGCATCCTCCAACTTAATGGACCATTCCTTCGGATTTGATCCTACAGTTTTTTCTAGAATACGTTTTAAAGCTCGGTTGGTATTTTCAACTTGTCCACTTGTTTGTGGATGATATGCAGTGGAGATTTTATGAGTTACTCCATATCTTTTAAGAACTTTCTCACGTTGATTATTACAGAAATGAGTTCCCCGATCACTTATTAAAGCTTTCGGTGTTCCAAACCTTGCAAAAAGACGTTTTAAAAAGTTGACTACAACTCGTGCATCGTTAGTTGGGAGAGCTTGTACTTCCGCCCATTTAGATACATAATCAATGGCTACGAGAATATAGAGATTATTATGAGATTTTGGAAATGGACCCATAAAGTCAATACCCCAAATGTCAAATACTTCACATACTTGAATTACATTTTGTGGCATTTCATCACGTTGACTTATTTTTCCGACCCTTTGACAAGCATCACAGGATTTGCAAAGAAGGTGTGCGTCTTTGTAAATTGTAGGCCAATAGAATCCAGCATCATAAACTTTTCTTGCTGTTAGTTGAGGCCCATAATGCCCTCCTGTTGGTCCTGTGTGACAATGGTTTAAAATTTTACTAGCTTCATCTCCGAATACACATCGGCGTATTATTCTATCTGGACAACTTTTAAACAGATGTGGATCTTCCCAGAAATAGTGTTTTATATCACTGAAGAATTTCTTTCGTTTTTGGTACGATAATCCTTTTTCAAGGAATCCACATACTAAGTAGTTTGCATAGTCTGCAAACCATGGAATTTCATTATAATCTATCTTAAATAGATATTCATCAGGAAAGTTGTCTTGTATGGCCGATTCATTTAGAACTTCTAATTCGGGATTTTCAAGACGAGAAAGATGATCAGCGGCGAGATTTTCTGCTCCTCTTTTATCTCGGATTTCAATATCGAACTCTTGTAAGAGTAAGATCCAACGGATTAATCTTGGTTTGACATCTTGTTTCGAAAATAGGTATCTAAGAGCAGAATGGTCGGTATAGACCACCGTTTTTGCTAGAACGAGATATGAACGAAATTTGTCAAAAGCAAAGACAATAGCAAGGAGTTCTTTTTCAGTAGTTGTGTAATTTGTTTGTGCTCCTTGTAACGTCTTACTAGCATAATATATAGGTTGAAATCGTTTTTCAATCCTTTGTCCTAAAACGGCTCCCATTGCAAAATCACTTGCATCGCACATAAGTTCAAACGGTAGATTCCAATTTAGTGTTATCATGATCGGCGCATTAGTGAGTTTCTCTTTAAGAATATTAAAAGATTTGATGCATTCATCTGAAAAGATGAATGGAGCATCCTTTTCTAGGAGTTTATTCATAGGAGTGGCAATTTTAGAAATTTTTTTTATGAAACTTCGGTAAAAAGCGGTATGCCCTAGAAAACTCCTAACTCCTCTAACATTGGTGGGATGTGAAAGTTTAGCAATTACATCTACTTTAGCTCTATCCACTTCAATTCCTTCCTTTGAAATTTTATGACCAAGAACGATGCCTTCTTTAACCATGAAATGGCATTTCTCCCAATTAAGTACTAGATTTGATTGTTCGCATCTAATAAGCATTCGTTCAAGATTAACTAAACATGATTCAAATGTATCACCGAAGACTGAAAAGTCATCCATGAAAACTTCCATGCATTCTTCTATCATGTCGTGAAAAATCGCCATCATGCACCTTTGAAAGGTTGCAGGGGCGTTGCAAAGTCCAAATGGCATGCGTTTGTAAGCAAAAGTACCATAAGGGCACGTGAACGTGGTTTTCTCTTGATCTTCGGGTGCTATTGGAATTTGAAAATATCCGGAAAATCCATCAAGAAAACAATAATAACTATTTCCGGCTAATCTTTCCAACATTTGATCAATGAAAGGTAAGGGAAAGTGATCTTTTCTGGTGGTGTCATTTAATTTTCTATAATCAATACATACACGCCATCCTATTACAGTCCTAGTAGGAATAAGCTCATTTTTTTCATTTGTGATGACAGTCATGCCACCCTTCTTAGGCACGCATTGAACTGGGCTTACCCGTGGACTATCAGAGATCGGATAAATTAAACCTGCATCTAGCAGTTTAATAATTTCTTTTTTAACAACATCTTGCATATTAGGATTTAGTCTTCGTTGGCGTTGCACATACGTTTTAAGACCTTCTTCCATAAGGATTTTATGTGTGCAATACGAAGGACTTATTCCTTTAATATCATGAATCTTCCATGCAATGGCTGGTTTATGAGCTTTCAACACAGAAATGAGTTGTGATTTTTCATTTTCGGTAAGAGAAGACAATATTATTACAGGTAATTCAGATTCACCATGTAAATAAGCGTATTCCAAATGGTTTGGAAGTGGCTTTAACTCTAATTTCGGTGGTTCTTCTATCGATGATTTATATCGATATCTGTCTTCTTCTTTTAGCATTTGAATTTCTTCTGTTGTTGATTCATATCCATTAACTATTAGTGTAGCTAACATTTCAACTTCGTCAATTTGTTCAGTTCCTTCTCCTAAAGAACATTCTCCTGTTCCTTGTAATTCTGGAAATTCTTCTAATAATTCTGCATGTGAATCTATAGTTTGAATATAATAGCATGTATCATCTGCAGATTGCGGTTGTTGCATTGCTCTATCAACTGAAAAGGTAACACTCTCGTCCTCTATACTTAGGGTTAATTTTTTACCAAACACGTCTATCATTGCTTTAGCCGTGTTTAAGAATGGTCTTCCTAATATGAGAGGAACTTGAGAATCTTCTTCCATGTTCAGAACAACAAAATCTACTGGAAATACTAAAGTACCAACTTTAACTAGCATGTTCTCCATTATCCCTCTAGGAGAAGGTCATACCCTTATTCCCGGCAATGAAACCAGAGGTTAAATTCTGATTTTGATTGTAAATCGGTCTTAGCGGTTGATAATTATTCTGATAATTATTTCCAGGCCTTTGGTTTATGTATGAAACATTCTCTCTTTGTTGAATTGTTAATTCAATACTGAGACAATCTTTTATCAAATGTGGTCCTCCACACTGCTCACAACTAATTCGTATTGAGTGGATATCTTTAGTCATCTTTTCCATTCGTCTCTCGACAGCATCTATCTTTGCAGAAATGGAATCTAAGTCATGGCTAGAATCGGCTCTAGCTACTTTAGATGATCTAACGATATCTTTTTCTTGGTGCCACTCATGTGAGTGGGAAGCAGTGTTATCAATAATTTTATAAGCATCAGTTTCGGTTTTCTTCATAATAGAACCACCAGCTGCTATATCGATGTCTTTTCTTGTAGTGATGTCGCATCCTTGGTAGAATATTTGTACTATTTGACAGGTGTCTAAACCATGTTGCGGACATCCTCTTAATAACTTTCCAAATCTAGTCCACGCCTCATATAGAGTTTCATTCGGTTTCTGTGTGAACGTAACAATTTCTCCTTGAAGTCTTACGGCTTTAGATGCCGGAAAGAATTGTTTAAGAAATTTTTCAACTAAAACGTCCCATGTATCAATCGCCCTTTCTGGTAACGATTCCAACCAATCTTTGGCTTCTCCCTTTAAAGTCCAGAGAAATAACATGAGATATATCTGTTCATCCTCCACTTCTCTTATTTTAAATAGTGTGCAGATCCTATTAAAGGTACGAAGATGTTCGTTTGAATCTTCCTTCGGCGCACCACTAAATTGGCATTGATTAGTCACCATATGTAGAATTTGTCCTTTAATTTCATAATCTGGCGCATTAATGTCTGGATGAGTAATTGCGTGACCTTGGCCAGTGCGTTTAGCTCTCATTCGGTCTCTGTTTGAATGATTGGTGGTTCCGGAGGAAAAATTAATGGTTCAGGATCTACGAATTGTCCCTGAATATTCTCCGGATTCTCAATTGTGAGGTCGGGTTCAAAAAATGGATTATCGGAAATTTGAACTGGAGTACTTGATCGACTGATGACGATTCTAAAGAAAAATCAACGGTGGTAATATTTGCTAAATGTCTTGATCTAGTTACAGGTGGTGAACGTACAAAAGGTGGTGAACGTCTTGCTCGGTGCATTCACTGAATATCCTATTAGTTTTTAAAAGGAAAGAAAAATTATATAAGTTATCCAATTAATAGACTTTTCTGATTTTGCCCACGTTTCGAATAGCCAAAAGATGCAGCAGAGGGGCATGATTAGTTTAGTCTCAATATAATTGAGTACTGTTTGGCTCCAATAACCCGGTCCACATACAAATCAAACTATTACTACGAACCAGAAAATTTTGATGTCTATCAATTTAACCACTTAAAATAAATTTTCGTAATTTTAAGAAATTTAGATAAGAAGTAGAGAAAATTCTAAGTCCTAAAAACTAGAATGGCGAGAAATAAGAAAGAAAAAGAGCGCGTCGAAAAAGGTCGAAAAAAAATAAAAAAAATTGAAAAATAAAAGGCGTCGAAAAATGAAAGAAACTTATAAAACTTAAAAACACTCGACTAACCCATCCTTATTACTATTACTAACTTAAAATTATAATCGCAAATTGAGATTACTAATTGGAATGATAATTGATACATAGGTAAAAGGCGTCTAAAAATATTAAAGCTTACAGGAAAAACTATATCCCAAATGGCAATATCTTAAAAAGGTACTAAAACTATAAAAGGCGTCGCAAAATTCTAAAGCACCTAAATCTTAGTCTAAAGAAAAAGCACTTAAGAGATTTTACGGCAAAGCCTAAAAATCTAGAAGTAAAAATACTATGGCAAAAACTATGTTTAAAACTAAATATGAGCGAAAAATACAAATATTACGCTAAAACAATTAAAAAGGGACAAAATATAAAAATACACTAAAAGTTGTAAAAAGTACAATTTTTATAAAAATATTATTTTTATATTATTTAATTTATAAAACTATTAATTAAACTAATTTAACTAAATATATAAATTAAATCTAAAAATCTAAACTAAATAATAAATTAACAAAACCTAATTAGGGTTTAATTAAAAATTAATAATAATAATTACTCAGTAATGATGCTGTTAGGGTTTCTGTGTGGCCCCTGTCAGACGGCTCCGCGAGTCGCGGTGCCTCGTGGCTACAAAAACCGCAAGTCGCGGGGTTTGGAATTTCAGTTTAGGTGCAGGTTTAAATTCGACGTTTTACTTTTTTTTTTTTTATTTTCTGTTTTATATTTTCTGTTTAAATAAAAATATTTATATAATAAAAACTTATATTTAAAAACTAAAATAAAAATAGAAATACTTTATAATTTTATAAATAAAAATCTTAAAACTAGATTTATATATATATATATATATATATATATATATTTTATATTTAGCGTTGCGCTTCCGGCTTTTAAGCTAGATTGTTCCCCGGCAGCGGCGCCAAAAATACTTGATGTTATGCGAGGTGTATATAAAATAGCTTATATTTTTACAGGAAAAACTATTAAATACGATACAATTTTACACAAGATATTTATTTATTTATAGAATGGATATACTTAAACCTTGCTACAACACTTATAGGCAGTGTACCTAATCGTACAGTAGTGTAGTTTTTAGAAAGTCCGGTTCGTTCTACAGGAAATCTTTTAAACAAAGCTTAACGCTATATTAGTTTAATTTATAAAAATATAAATATATATATAAGTAATATTATTATTATAAAGGGGAGTTTTTTTTTACCGTTTAATGACCGGTTTGTCAATTTTAAAAACTTTAGTCGCAGTTAAAACCAAATGTAAAATATTAAATAAATAAAACTTAATTTAAAGCGTAAAGTAAATAACGATAATGAAATTGCAATAAATAAAAGTGCGATAAAATAAACTTGCGATAATTAAAAAGTACGATAATTAAAAGTGCAATTAAATACAATAACAATAAATTAAAGTGCGATAATTAGAAGTGCAATTAAATATAAAATAAAGGAAATTAAATATGAAATAAAAGAATTATGCTTATTTAAACTTCCGTAATCATGATGTTTGACGTGTTGATTTTAGTTTTATGCCCATGGGTTAATTGTCCTTTGTCCTGGATTATTTAATATGTCCGTCTGGTTTTTGTCCATAAAGTCCATCAGTCATAAATATAAAGTGCGAGTATCCTCGTCAAATTATCCTTATACCCGAAGTTAAATATTCCAACTAATTGGGGACTTAAACTGTAGCAAGATTTTAATACTTTGTTTAATAATTACACCAGGTTATCGACTGCGAGTAACCCAAGGTTTTAATACTTTGTTATCAATTATGCCAAGTGTCCTTGTACATAATTTCACCCCTGTTTTAATAATTCTAGTGACTATTAATCCATTCCCGTGTCCGGTTAAATGAACGATTATTCGTACATATAAATACCCCGCACATCGTGTCCGATCGAGTGTATATGGTTATTTATAGGGACGTTCAATTGTAAATCTTTATATTAAAATTAACAAACTATCATTCAGTTAAACAAATATAAAGCCCATTAATAGCCCATAGTCTAATTTCCACAAGTGTCGTTCTTTTGTCCAAACCTCAATTATGGTACAAAGCCCAATTACCCAATTTTAGTAATTAGCCCAACATCATGATTACTTCGTTTTAAATAAGCATAATAATAACTTAGCTACGAGACATTAAATTAAAAAGGTTGAACATAACTTACAATGATTAAAAATAGCTTAGCGTTACACGGACAGAATTTCGACTTACACCTTTACAACATTCGCTAACATACCCTTATTATTAGAATTAAAATTAAAATTAAAATTAAAATATATATATATATATATATATATATATATATATATATATATATATATATATATATATATATATATATATATATATATATATATATATATATATTACGTATATATTGAGAGAGATAGATTATATGATGATTTTTTACGATCAAACTGCGTTTGCTTTTATAGGGATTTGAGTCCAGGGAAGCTCCGCGACTCGCGGCTTTTTTTTCCTTCAAACTCCGCGAGTCGCGGAGTTTGTTTTTACAGCTCACCCAGCTTTGGCTCTTTGTTTGCCGACGATTTTTAAATATATTATAATATATATATTAATTTTAAGAATTAATTATATATTATATTATATTCATGTGCATAGTTGACTTGTAATTTTTAGTCCGTTGCGTCGAGCGTTGAGAGTTGACTCTGGTCCCGGTCCCGGATTTTCGAACGTCCTTGCGTACAATTTAATATCTTGTACTTTGCGTTTTGAAATCTTGTACTCTAGTAATTTCGAGACGTTTCTTATCAATAATTGGAACCTCTTTGATTGTCTTTTGTACTTTTGAGCTTTTTGGTAGTTTGTGTCTTCAATTCGTCGAATCTGCCTTTTGTCTTCACCTTTTATCATGTAAACGAATATCACTTGTAAATAGGACAATTGCAACTAAAAGCTTGTCTTTCTTGAGGAATAATGTTATGAAATCTATGTTCGTTTTTAGCATTATCAATGCAACAGCGGAAGCTCTTAATAATCACCTGAGAATAAACATGCTTAAAACGTCAACAAAAATTTTGGTGAGTTATAGGTTTAACCTATATATTATCAAATCATAATAATAGACCACAAGATTTCATATTTCTATATACATCTCATACATAGAGATAAAAATCATTCATATGTTGAACACCTGGTAACCGACATTAACAAGATGCATATAAGAATATCCCCTATCATTCTGAGAAATCCTTCGGACATGATAAAAACGAATTTGAAGTACTAAAGCATCCGGTACTTTGGATGGGGTTTGTTAGTTCCAATAGATCTATCTTTAGGATTCGCATCAATTAGTAGATCGGTTTACTAATTCTTAGGTTATCAAGCAAAAGGGGCATATTCGGCTTCGATCATTCACCCATATAATGTAGTTTCATTTACTTGTGTCTATTTCGTAAAACATTTATAAAACAGCATGTATTCTCATCCCAAAATATTAGATTTTAAAAGTGGGACTATAACTCACTTTCACTGATTTTTACTTCGTCGGAAAGTAAGACTTGGCCACTGGTCGATTCACAAACCTATAACAAATATGTACATATATATCAAAGTATGTTCAAAATATATTTACAACACTTTTAATACATTTTGATGTTTTAAGTTTATTAAGTCAGCTGTCCTCGTTAGTAACCTACAACTAGTTGTCCATAGTTAAATATACAGAAATAAATTGATATATATATTATCTTGAATCAATCCACGACCCAGTGTATACACGTCTCAGGCTAGATCACAACTCAAAGTATATATATTTTTGGAATCAACCTCAACCCTGTATAGCTAACTCCAATATTACTGCATATAGAGTGTCTATGGTTGTTCCAAATAATATATATATATGGGTCGATATGATATGTCAAAACATTTGCATACGTGTCTATGGTATCTCAAGATTACATAATATATTAGAATACATGTATAATACAATATAAGTTAGCTAGAATATGATTTGTATAGAATTGTTACAATATTTCCCGTAGCTACAACAATCAAAAAATATTCAATCTTGTTTTACCCATAACTTCTTCGTTTTAAAGCCGTTTTGAGTGAATCAAATTGCTATGGTTTCATATTGAACTCTATTTTATGAATCTAAACAGAAAAAGTATAGGTTTATAGTCGGAAATATAAGTTACAAGTCGTTTTTGTAAGAGGTAGTCATTTCAGTCGAAAAAACGACGTCTTGATGACCATTTTGAAAAACATACTTTCACTTTTAGTTTAACCATGATTTTTGGATATAGTTTCATGTTCATAATAAAAATCATTTTCCCAGAAGAAAAACTTTTAAATCAAAGTTTATAATATTTTTTAATTATCAAACCCAAAACAGCCCGCAGTGTTACTACGACGGCGTATGTCCGGTTTTACGGTGTTTTTCATGTTTCCAGGTTTTAAATCATTAAGTTAGCATATCATATAGATATAGAAAATGTGTTTAGTTGATTTTAAAATTCAAGTTAGAAGGATTAACTTTTGTTTGCGAACAAGTTTAGAATTAACTAAACTATGTTCTAGTGATTTCAAGTTTCAACCTTCGAATAAGGTAGTTTTATATATATCAATCGAATGATGTTATGAATATCATTACTACCTCAGGTTTTATGGATAAACCTACTGAAAATGAGAAAAATAGATCTAGCTTCAAAGGATCCTTGGATGGCTTGAAAGTTCTTGAAGCAGAATCATGACACGAAAACAAGTTCAAGTAAGATTTCCACTCGAAATAAGATTGTTATAGTTATAGAAATTGAATCAAAGTTTGAATATGAGTATTACCTTGTACTAGAAAGATATATTACTGTAAATAAGAAATATTTCTTGAGGTTGGATGATCACTTTACAAGATTTGAAGTAAGCTAGCAAACTTGGAAATATTCTGGATTTTATGAAACTAGAACTTATAGAATTTATGAAGAAAACTTAGAACTTGAAGATAGAACTTGAGAGAGATCAATTAGATGAAGAAAATTGAAGAATGAAAGTGTTTGTAGGTGTTTTTGGTCATTGGTATATGGATTAGATATAAAGGATGTGTAATTTTGTTTACATGTAAATAAGTCATGAATGATTACTAATATTTTTGTAATTTTATGAGATATTTCGTGCTAGTTGCCAAATGATGGTTCCCACATGTGTTAGGTGACTCACATAGGCTACTAAGAGCTGATCATTGGAGTGTATATACCAATAGTACATACATCTAAAAGCTGTGTATTGTACGAGTACGAATACGGGTGCATACGAGTAGAATTGTTGATGAAACTGAACGAGGATGTAATTGTAAGCATTTTTGTTAAGTAGAAGTATTTTGATAAGTGTCTTGAAGTCTTTCAAAAGTGTATGAATACATATTAAAACACTACATGTATATACATTTTAACTGAGTCGTTAAGTCATCGTTAGTCGTTACATGTAAATGTTGATTTGAAACCTTTAAGTTAACGATCATATTAAATGTTGTTAACCCAATGTTTATTATATCTAATGAGATGTTAAATTATTACATTATCATGATATTATGATATATTAATATATCTTAGTATGATATATATATATAGTTAAATGTTGTTACAACGATAATCGTTACATATATGTCTCGTTTCGAAATCATTAAGTTAGTAGTCTTGTTTTTACATATGTAGTTCATTGTTAATACACTTAATGACATGTTTACTTATCATTTATCATGATTAAACATAGTGTATCAATATCTTAATTTGATTCATATGTATTTAGTAAGACGTTGTTATAACGATAATCGTTATATATATCATTTCGAGTTTCTTAATTCAATAAACTCAATTTTATGTATATAACTCATTGTTAAAATACCTAATGAGATACTTACTTATCATGATATTATGTTAACTAAATATATAATCATATATATGTCATCATATAGTTTTTATAAGTTTTAACGTTCGTGAATCACCGGTCAACTTGGGTGGTCAATTGTCTATATGAAACATATTTCAATTAATCAAGTCTTAACAAGTTTGATTGCTTAACATGTTGGAAATACTTAATCATGTAAATAACAATTTCATTTATTATATATAAACATGGAAAAGTTCGGGTCACTACAATTATAGCCTTATATATACGTTGTCCTTTCAGCATCGTTATCGGAGAACCTTTCATGTTTCACCAAATTAGCAATAAACTTAATCACAACTTCACTGATCTTTGACCTTCCGAGGAATCATTATAATTACCGAAACCCCATCATTTACTCATTCGCATCTTGTAACGAGAATTGCCATACGAATCATCGAGAATTAGCAATCAGTATTTTGAAATCTCGCAGCATGTCTACGCCAACAGTTAAATGTGTATATATAACGTCTATCTTCTGGACTTAATTTGAATGAGAAGTTTCTGAAAAACACTCCGAACTATGAATTGGTTCTCCGAAAATGGAAAAATGCTGATGAAGCAGCAAAAACAATAAACGACCTTAACAGTAAAAGTTTGATGATAATGAAGAAGTGTGCTGGCAAAGCGCAGAAAAAGAGAAGTCTTGGAATTGGAAACCGGATTGAGCAAAGTATGAAGGAGGCTGTGGACAAATAATAAAGACTGAACCTTACTTTAAAGAATCCAAATAATTCAGTACCTGCTGAAGTCATTAACGAATACCTTGCTCCTGACTCTAAACTCCTGCGGACAATATTCTTCATCATCCTCTGATGTTAGAAATTATAAGATATCATCGTATCTTTCATTATAAATATCCTCCATATTTTTGAAGATATTTCCATAATCATTCTTATCTGAAATCATTTACCTTTTCGCGCTATCTGTATTACATCATAAAAGAAACTATTTTAGTTTCTAAATTCTGAAACATTCGAGTTTAAAATAGGAATATTTTTTGAAGTAGTGTTGGGAGCTGAAGCATGAGCTAGTATAATATAATGACACTTGATCAATGTGATTATATTACAGTAAGTCATGCTGAGTTTCTAAATGGAATGTGATTATTCACAGATCATAACATCATCATGTGCCATGTTATACGACTCTTGTATTCTATTTAACCTCTAAAATATCAAGAAAATATTTCTTGATGATTCGGCTTTTTTCGAGGTATTCTGGTAATTTGACAAGTCAAGATCGAGCCATCACAATTTCCTTCCTAGAACATTAATAATGTTCATTCCGAAATTCATATCTGCGAATTCTGGACCATTACAAGCGGTGCTTAATCGCAAGAAAAAGAAACGAAAGGACAAAATTCCGAAATAGAAATTAGGGTATAAATCGCAGCAAATAAAAGAGAGCATTAACTATAGATGACAATGATTATGGGAGACAGAAGTAGAGACATCGAAATATAAGAGAAGATATAAAATCCAACAACCACCCAGAAATTATAAACCGTATATATCGATGCAAATAGCAATATAAAGACACGGGAGAACTAAAAACACTATAAACCCAAGGATATTGTAAAAGTAAATAGATTCTTCCGGCGGCAGATGAAAAAGAAGAATGACAGATATGAAGGTAAGGAGTATATCAAGAATCAGAACTGGATGGAGCATATTGACAAATACTTTAAAGTATGAGCTGAGCGAGAAAGAAGAGAAGGTGTGAGTTGTAAGGAAATGAAGGGAGTGGATTTATTGTAAAATATCCGACAGAGCAATCAAAATGGATGATCGCATTTAAAGCGGATCCTAATTTCCTTAATCAAATCCTATTACGAAGATTTTTCTCCAAATCTCTTGAACTTGAAAATCAATTCTATCTATGTCAAAAGATATGAAGAATCTATACCTACTCATTTCACTCTTTTCGTAACAGCTTCACTCGTACTCTTCACAAAAATCAAATGATTTTATCCATATTACTCAATGATGAAAAACCCTATGTATCAACTCATATTCGTCATAATAACATTCTTATTGTTAGCCATGACGACCTCGATCAAATTTTGGGGCGAAATTTCTTTAACGGGTAGGTACTGTGATGACCCGGAAATTTCCAATCAAATTTAAACTTAATCTTTATATGTTTCCGACATGAAAAGCAAAGTCTATTAATTTGAATTTCAAAATTTTTGAACTATTTTATGAAATCATTTGACCTTTGACCAGTTCCGACGATTCACGAACATTTGTGAGTAATAAAAAAATTATATATATATATATATATATATATATATATATATATATATATATATATATATATATATAAAAGATATAAATATTATGCAATATAAATAAAATATAATTATTAGATATTAAATAACTAGAAATATGTAATATTAATATGTGAAATTACAAACTAAAGATATAACTGTTATATTAACATTAATGTTATTACTTTTATTATTATCATTAATATTAATATCAATATTATTATTATATATATATTATATATATATGAAATTGGATACATTTAATTATTAATATTTTTGTTATTATCAGTAATAGAATTATTATTCTAATTAGTGGTAAAATTATGATTTTGTTATTATTAAGCTTATTATATTATTATTATTATTATTTTAATAATACCCATTATCATAAAAAATATTATTTATATTATAATATTATCATTACTAATATCATTTTGTTATAAAGAATTATTATTATCATTGTTGTTAATATTATCATTTATTATTATTTATATAATTATTATTATTATTATTATTATTATTATTATTATTATTATTATTATTATTATTATTATTATTATTAGTATTATTATTATTAAATATCATGGATATTATTATTATTATGATTATGATTATTATTATTATTAGTATTATGAAAATAATACAAAGTATTATTAATTTCATAAATATTGGTGTTAGTATCATTTTATAATTATTAGTACTATTATTTTTGTTTATAAACATAAGTGTTAACAATATTATTATTATCGTTCTTATTATCATTATTAGTTTCATTATTATTATTAAAATTAATATTTAATATTAGTATTTATATAATAAATATTATTATGTTTCCTTATATATTTAATATACATACATATATATATATATATATATATATATATATATATATATATATATATATATATATATATATATATATATGTCGATACATATACAACTAATTATATATAATTCAGCTAAATACTTATATAAATATCATATATATATATATATATATATATATATATATATATATATATATATATATATATATATATATATATATATATATATATATATATATATATATATATATATATATATATATATAAACATTAAGACTAATTATATAACTATATAAATACTGTTATACTACGCGTAATTATTTACCTGTTCTTATTTTTAGTCAATTGCTGTTACATCTGTGATCAATAATCGACCACCATCACTAAAATACAATCAAGAACGCTGTTCCACTTGTTGAATTAATCTCCTTTTTATCGTCATATAATGCTAACAACTGTTGTTCAATAGAAATAACACAGAAATTTATTCAAACACTTTCGTTACCCTCTATTCTTGAACCGATTAACCCCTAACACGAGTTCAAACCAATTGTCACAAACTATTAATGTAGAAAGGTTAGAATTCCTTCACTTAAACTATCTGCAAATTTTCAGACTCTATGTTTTTCGATTAAAACCGGATTTTGAAGTCAAAGGTCGATTTTAAAAAGTCAACAGAATTTTAAATTTCTCAAATTTGAAATTTATAAGCTGTTTTAGGTTCAATTGATAATACAAGAAAATTGTACTGTGATTTGAAGCAGGTCTTATGAAGAAATCATAATTTAAAACCCTCTAGATTTTAAGTTTGAATTTTAGTTCAAATATAAAAAAAATGGGTGTTCTTCGCGATATTTTTTTTACAGCTACCTCTTTATTTAAATTTTTCTCCCAAACGTTCACTATCAGTTGTTTCTGTATCAATTGTAAATTTTAAACCCAAGTGAAATGGTTGTTTTGGATCAATTCAACAGTTTCAGTCTAATTAGCGATTGAGGAGAAGAAGAGAAACATAAAAATGGTTTATAGCGGTTTGGTTAGGGAATTAAAACAGAAAGGCAAATTAGCTCGAATGGTTAGGAGTGTTGTTAGATTACCAGGAGGTCGTGGGTTCAATTCTGGTTTGGAGCATATATATATTTTTTAAGAAAAGAAGAAAAGGGATAAGAACAGGAAAGGGTTATGTATATAACGAACCTGAATAAAAATAGATTAATTGATACAGAGTAATGGTTGGGTATTGTTGTGGTTGAGCGGGAGGTCGTGGGTTTGAGCCCGACTATGGGCATTTCTTTTTACAAAAAGCTTAGGAAGGGGTATACACTTTTACCTTATCTCTATAATTATTATTATTGTTATTATTATGTTTATTAATATTATTATTGTTATTGTTATTATTAGTTATCATTAGTTATTATTATAATTATTTCAAGTATTATAATTATCATTATTAGTAACACTAAAAATAAGTGTTAGTTATTATTATTATGAATATAACTACAATTATAAATAATATTAATATTATTATTATTTTGTTAGCAAGTAACATCATTAAAAATTATTAGGGTTATTATTATTAGTAGTAGTAATATTGATATAAGTATTATTATGATTAGGATATTATTATTATTATCATTAAGTATAAAAACTATTATTATTAAGTATTACGAATATTAATTTTTGCTGTTATTATTACTAATGTAAGTATAACTACCATTTATTATTATTACCATAACCCTAGTTACAATTATGATTATTATCATTATTAGCATTGTTATTACTAATATTATTATCAAAATAAATATTATTATGAAGTAATATGATTATCATTATTAATGAGATTTTTATTACTATTATTATAAGTATCAGTATCAGCAAATCATTATTAGTATTATTATTAATAAAGTTATTATTGTTATTAGTAAATCATTATTATTAGCAAAACTATCTCTTTAAAAACAATTGAATATTCTGTGCATAAAATATACTTATTACATATATATTATAATTATATTAATATTTTACATAACTATATATATATATATATATATATATATATATATATATATATATATATATATATATATCAAACCTATTAATATTATTTATATAAATATTTGAATATAACAAACTATTGATTTTAAATATAACACTAAAAAATTATATATATAAATATGGATATATAAATATAACTATATAAATATTAATCATTTTGAATATATACACAAATTAAATATATATAACATATAAATTAAGATATAATATAAGTATATGTCTTAAATGAATTCTATAAAACTACAAATATATATATATATATATATATATATATATATATATATATATATATATATATATATATATAAACCATATGTGTTAATAAACGAAATTATGAGATTTCTATTATATGTTTTAATATATATATATATATGAATGATATAGGTTCGTGAATCCAAGGTCAACCCTACACTTGTTCTATGTTGTCATATGTATTTTTACTACAAAATACAGTATGGTGAGTTTCATTTGCTCCTTTTTTAAATGCTTTTGCAATATATATTTTTGAGACTGAGAATACATGCGCTGCTTTATAAATGTTTGACAAAATAGACACAAGTACTCAAAACTACATTCTATGGCTGGATTATTAAACCGAATATGCCCCTTTTTAGTCTGGTAATCTAAGAATTAGGGAACAGACACCCTAATTGATGCGAACCTAAAGATATATCTGTTGGGCCCAACAAGCCCTATCCAAAGTACCGAATGCTTTAGTACTTTGAATTTATCATGTCCGAAGGGAGTCCCGAAATGATGGGGATATTCTATATGCATCTTGTTAAGGTCGGTTACCAGGTGTTCACCATATGAATGACTTTTGTCTCTATGCATGAGATGTATATTTATGAGAACTGGAAAGGAAATTCTTGTGGTCTATTAAAATGATGAAAATGAATGATTATGATAAACTAATGAACTCACCAATCTTTTGGATGACACTTTAAAACATGTTTATTCTCAGGTATTAAAGAAATCTTCCGCTGTGCATTTGCTCATTTTAAAGATATTACTTGGAGTCTTTCCTGGCATATTTCGAAGAACGTTGCATTCGAGTCATTGAGTTCATCAAAGATTATTATTAAGCAATTTATAATTGGATAGTGAATATTATGAAATGGTATGCATACCTGTCAATTTTTGATGTAAAGAAAGTTTGTCTTTTAAAAACGAATGCAATGTTTGTAAAATGTATCATATAGAGGTCAAATACCTCGTGATGAAATCAACTATTGTGAATCGTTTATAATGTATATGAACGGGTCCTTTCAGTCTTCAGTGGTCAACCATGTCGATCCAAAAGTAACAATTGTACCAGGCTTGATGATACCGGCCGCCACCACCGCCTTTCAACCATCTACCACCACCACCGACATTTAACCACCGACCGCCATAACCGGATTTCAACCATGGATCGCCACCATTAGATTTAAACCTCTGCCGCCACCACCTGATTTTGGTCAGGTTACACCAGATCCAAACTAGCACACCTAGTTCACCGCTAATACACGACAAATACAGCAGTGGTTAGGGATCTATTTACTAATTGCAATTAAATCCCATTTATTAAATAAGATCAAATTTAAGCGTGAATTTTTACAGCGGTCGATTTAGTTTGGAACTCTCATATCGAAGCCACATGTTTAGATCGAAGAACGGGTTCATATTTGTTTTGTTAAAGATAAAGATTTGTTGTTTATATATATTTGATATAGTTAGAACATGATTGTGTTGCTTTATTCATATATTTGTTTTGTTAGAAAGGTTCATATATTCCCGTTTATAAGATATATTTGTTTTGTTAGAACAGGTTCAGATTTGTTGTTCAGATTTGTTGTTCAGATTTGTGGTTCATATTTTTGTTTATATAATTTTGATATAGCTCTCAGATCGAAGCCGCATGACAGATGATTTGTTGATTTTTCATTTAGATTTAAGTTAGAATTTGATTTGGATTAAATAACTTAAGCCAGATGTGGAAGTGTCCAGTTCATGTCGTTGTTAGTAGATAAGACGTAAGGGAAAAATTCAACAGACGTTAAGTCGAGGGACCAATCACGTAACTTTTTGACATATTGACCGACTACCTGAGATATAAGTAATTCAGTGCATGTAATAGTAGAGATTTAAAAGTAGAATGCATACAATAGAAGATTTAAAAGTTGGATGCATACAATAAGAATTTGGTGAAAATTTAATGCATTTTCAAACAATTTTCCCATTGTTCTTTTTACTGATTTGTATTTGCGCAATTAATTTATGTACAATTGTTCACGTTATCTGGTTTGAATTTGCTACAAACATATTCTTCAATTTATATTTAGTCAAAGACAAAATTGTTTGAGTGACCTCTCGTATAAATTGTTAACTTATTTCTTTTGGTTTTCAAAACTTTTGAAGAAATAAGAATGATGGAAGTTAGAATTAAAGGGAGTTATGTCAAAAGGTGTACGTTTAACAATTTAGTTTGATCCGGTGTTTTCTTTGGAAACTCACCAAACTTACCCAGAAAAAGTCGAATGTAGGAAAGGTCTTTCCACCGAGTCCCCACACATGTGACAAGAGAAATCATCATCTCACTACAACAAAAGTTGTAAATTCTTCTCGTGAGTAGGAATTGAACATGTGCCTATTTTGTGTCAAAGTTTTAAAGGGAGTTGGATAAGCAAGAACGGAAATTTTAAGGGTTGCAGGTTATTTTTTCGGCAAAAAAAACAAAAATATATAAAAATTAAAAGGACAATTCATCACAAAGATGAAGATTCAAAGATTACAACAGATCAAATATGTTTAAAAAGCACACAAAGTCCATATGAAAAATGAAAACTAACAAATATATATCATAAGATGTGCCCTTTTCTAAATCACAAACAGAACAATTGCTACTTTGAGCCGTTGACCACTATTTGATTATATCCAATTAAAAACAACTTTGAATACTGAAAACCATATTGATCATATTAAATACCTGAGCTTTGAACACTATTGACCCAACTTGAAAACTCAAAATATACTGCATGGCTACCTTTCACTTTTGTCTATTTACGCATGCAATGCCTACACCTATAATTGAGTATCGGATACTAAAGATAAACAATCCGCATTAGACCAATCCCGATGGCCAGTTACCTAGCATGTCATCACCACCTATCCTCGAGGGCGCCGATGGCATTGTCGCCTCCCTCCTCCTCCCTCGACCGCCCTCAAGCTCCTCACCCTCACTGAAATCATATTCAAACATATTGAGCACGGGGTTTGAATGTTTGCTTCTTTTTTTTTACCGTTACCCACCAACATAGTCGTTGGTTTATGAATTTTCTTTTAATCACTTATTTACACTATATATCTAATACATTTCCAACACTCCCAACACACACAACACTCCCAACAATTCTAACACAACACTCCAAACACTTTTATCCAACAATACATTCATCAAAATGCCTAAAAAATCATCTTAAAAAAAAAAAAACAAGACAAACCGATCGAGCAAGTTGTCGATACTCAATGAAGTAACGAATTTTTTCAAACACTACTTGAATCCCAAAAGTTCAACTCATCTTCCGGGTCATCTTCCAACCCGGCTCAAGACATGGGATTTGCCAAATACGCATCATCTTCACCAATTTTTTCTCCCACTCAACAATACATCAATTATCCTCCCCAACAACAATACGTTACTCAACCTTATCAACAATTCCAATATCCTCAACATGTAACACCCCATTTTTCCCCGTACATGATTTATAGGTGTATTGTGTATGTACGATAGGCGTATGAAGGGTTCGGGACATGTTTGGGTGTTGAGGTCGTGTATGCAAGGAAAGATGTCAGACCACGTTGAACGTCGCAGCGCGACAAAGGAGGCCGCGGCGCGACATTTAACTGGAATCCAGATCAGAAGCTTGATTAAAAATGATCCCAGAACTAGGCAAATGTCGCGGCGCGACATTTAAGGCCGCGGCGCGGCGATACGGGCAAACTGGTACCAGATTCTTGTAATTTTAAATAAGGTTCAAGGGCAATTTGGTCATTTCACGTTTGAGCCAGATTTGAGGCTTTAACCTCTTCCATTCATTTCATTTCCTAATTTCATTTTCCTTTTCATTTCATTTTCCTCTCAAAAACTCAAACACCCATTTGATTTCAAAGGGATTTTTGGAAAGGAAGAAGCGGGATTTGATTTTTGCCGTAGTTGACTAGTTTGTTCTCCTCGTTCTTAGCTACACGGTGATACTAGTGGTAAGCTCTAACTCCGAATTTCATTTTCGTGTTCATCATTCAAATTTGGGGCTTTTGATTGTATGATTCATAGATGGAACCCATTTAGTTGTTAATTGGAGATTAACACCAAGATTCGGGTTTGTAAGTGTTAAAGGCGGGTTTTGGGTTGGTTAATGATTTAACCGTGTTTAAGACTTGAGAATGGTGTATAATCACTAGCATTAGTGATTATTGGTGTTTTGGAGACTTTTAGGGTTTTCGTGGTTGACTAATTTTGACTAGAGTCAAAATTAGGGTTTGTTGAGGATTATGACCCGATTGTTGATTTAATAAGGTTTGTAAACTTAAAATGGATTAAGTTGAAGTATAAAACCGTGTTAAACATGTTTTGGTGTCAAAACTTGTAAATGGTGAGATTTTAACCTTATGGGTCAAAATTAGGGTTTATGGGCGATTTTGAGAACGATAAGTGTTTAACACTTGTGTTCGGGTTTAATTGGCATATTAGGACCATTATCACTTGTGTTAGTGATTATTGGTTAGTTTGGGCGCGGTTTGTACTTGGAGGTGCATTTGGGTCGAATTTGCACTAAGAGTCAAATTGGGTTGGTTTGTAAATCCAATCTAAGTGTGTTGTTGAATTTGTGATAATGGAATAGGTACTTTCCATTGACGAGTTGCGGATTACTTGGAAGCATTCTTCAAGGTGACAAGGTGAGTGTTAATATCCTATATGCATATGTATGTGTAGGATGGGTGCGGGTCGGGTGAAGTGGTTCTCGGTCATAGAGCTCACTTCACATATAGGTGGATCGATGGAACTTGTGTATAGGTCCAATTGGCACATTTGTGCGTTTTGGTTGACCACCTTTGGCGAGGTACACGCTGGTGTGTACGTTATCACACGTGGTTGTGATTTGGATGTTATAAAACCAATGGCGAAGGGTTGATATTGTTGTGAAGTGGATGACCCCGATGTGGTGGATTTTATAATCCCGTGACCGTGGGTTTTGATGTTGAGAAGTGAATCGCGTATAGTTCGGATTCACGATGACTCGTGTAGTTCGGTCATCTTATTGAGGTAGTAATCTCGTGTGGTTTCGGATTACTAAGGCTCGTGTAGTTCGGCCAACCTCGATGTTGTGAAGATAGTAATCTCGTGTGGGTTCGGATTACTAAGGCTCGTTGATCGTTCCTTAATTGTCACGATTATTTACGACTAATTACGCAAAATTAACTTTAAGTGAGTGAAAAAGAAGATACTTTCATGGGATTTTGTGTTTTACAGGTATTAAAGATGTTGGTGCGAAAGATAGTGCAAAATGGCGATTAAAAGTGGAAGATGGACAAGATTTGAGAGGACAAACAGGAATCAGGAGATTTATAAAGGCGTAATTTACGCCTATTTTGGCGTAATTTAAGCCAGTGTGCAGATGTTTCCCAGTCCAGAAGTGATATGTGGGCGTAAAAATACGCCAAGTCGAATTAACAAAGGCGTAATTTACGCCAAACCCACCATAAATTACGCCAGTACACTTTTTCAGATTCCGGGAAATACGAATTTTAGATTTTGGATGAAGTTTCCTAACCCCTATTTAAGGAGAGCTTTAGGGTTGCGAAACCAGACTTTTTTCCATCAGTTTTAGCAGCAGGAAACTCCTCCAAACACCCAAAAACATCAATCTAATCACCATTCTTCAAAGATTCAAGTCAAGATCAAGGTGCCATTCATCATGCAATCATCAAGAATTTCATTGATTATCATCATCACTATGCTTGGCTAGTTTTCTTATCTTTATTCCTTCCATGAACAATTGATACATGTATTCATTCATTCAAGTTTATGTGGTTTATAATATTATGAAACTTAAGTCTTTTGAATTGTTATGTTATGAACCTATTGTTTATTGGTTAATGCAAGTTTTATTGATTGTGATTGTTGCAAGTTGAGTTATAGTGATTTAACATTTTGTTCTTAATCCACTTAGTATTAAATTAGATTAGGGATAAAGACAAAGTGTTTAGGTTGCATAATTCAATCTCAAGATAGTTAGAATTAATAAGCTCAAGAAATCTTGTCTATGAGATTTGATCAATTTATGATGAGCATAATACTTGTTTGACATGAATGCATGTTAGATTGGGATTGAGAAAGGATAAAGGCTTTTAATCAATTGATCACAACTTTTCCGTCTAGCTCACTGTTTATGCTTTTAAGTATTCAAGTTACAGTTGCTTAATAGTTACTTCTCTAGTTTTCAATTTAGTTACTTTTAGTTAATCACAAACAACAAAATCTGGAAATTGCTTGCTTGTTGACCATAACTTCCCGTGGAACGAATCCTGCTTACCCTAGCTAAGTTAGAGTAATTAGGCTATTTTTGATTGACCCTTCGACATCGATCAAATTTTGGCGCCGCTGCCGGGGAGGTGTGCGCTTGATTTGCAAGCTCTTATTTTTATGGCTTTCTTGTTAAACTACAAAAACCATAAAAATTATAAAACGAATAAAAATCCAAAAATAGTGTTTTGTTTATTCTTATTTTTGTCAGTTTTACGCTCGGTGTTCTTGTTTTTGTTGAATTGCAGGTTAGTGTATGCAAACTCGGAGTTCGGGAGATCAAAATCTTAAGCCTTTAGACCCGGAAATCGAGAAATCTGCAAAAGCTAATCGAAAAGCTACAAGAATTTTAAAGGGTTCGACAGTGGCTTCAGCATCCACTCAACCACAGTTAGAGACACATCCGATTATTCCACCAAACTCTCCTAAATCAGAGTCTGAAACTGAAGAGGAAGTTTTTGAGCAACGAGACGATATGGCCGATCGACCAAGGGGAGTAGACACCTACTACCAACCGGTTGATTTTGAGGATCATTCACCCATTGTTTATCCTGCACCGGCAGGAGGAAACAACCGATGATTTGAGGTCTGACCTCAACTTATTTCGATCTTGCCAACCTACCGAGGTATGGCTAATGAGGAACCATATGAACACATCACTGAATTTAATGGGATATGTGCTACTAATCAGGTAAACGGTTTCACTGATGATGAGGTACGTCTTCGATTATTTCCTTATTCACTAAAGGATAAGGCAAAAAGATGGTTTCTCTCCTTGCCCGCCCGGAGTATTAATACTTGGGCGGATATGAAAAAACGATTTTTAGAAGAATTTTACCCCATAAGTAAAACTTCAGACATGCGTACGCAAATAAAATATTTTAAACAATTACCGGGTGAATTATTTCATGAAGCGTATGAACGTCTGAAGGAGTTACTTAGGGCATGTCCACACCATGAGATACCCAAGTGGGAATTGGTTAAAGTTTTCTATGATAGTTTAGATTCCCAAAACAGGCAGTTTCTTTTGGCGGCTAGTGGTGGGGCATTCTTAACTCGGTCTAGTGATGATGAATGGACGTTCTTCGAACAGTTAAGCAAGGGTTCAAAAACCCAAGCTTCGGTTGATCGTAAACAACCGAGTACCTCCCGAGTGAATCATGTTTCCGATTCGGGTGGTTCATCTAGGAACTTAGAGCAGGAATTTGATGATTTGAAAATGCTTATATTTAACAACCCAAACCAGGGTCTTGCTTGTAATGTTTCGCAGGTTCAGGAAGTATGTGAGATTTGTGGAGATCCTTCTCACTTTTCATATGGATGTAGAAATGGGATTCCACTAGTAAATCAGCACATAGTGGAAGAACAGGTTAACGAGGTTCAGGGGCGGAGATATGATCCATACTCCAACACATATAATCCGGGTTGGAGAAATCATCCTAATTTCAGTTGGAGCAATAACAACGCTCTGAATGCTAACCAAGGGAACCAACTTAGACCACCAAACAACTTTCAAAATCAGGGTAATTTTCAGAATCAGGGCAACTACCAACGAAACTATCAAAATCCTTACCCTAATAACCGAAACCAAAACAATTACCAAAATCAAAGCCAAAACCAAAACCAAAACCAAACTAGTACTTTAACCAATCAACCATCTAGCTCGGATGCTAAGATGGATGCGTTCATCTCAGAAATGCGAAAAATGATAGAAGTGCAAAATAAGTCGATCGGTGCATTGGCTAAGGAGATCGGTAATGTAGCGGACAGTAAGGGAAATAGGGAACCAGGTACAATTCCAAGCTACACGGTTCTTGTAACAACCCAAACTAAACTGCGACCAAAATACAAAATAATAAAAAAAAATTGCTGTACAGAGAAGTGGCGCGGCGCGCCAGGATGGCCGTGCGGCGCGCCATTCGGGCCTGTCCGGAAAGTTTCAAAATGCGAAAAAGATCGACTAGTTCCCGACATTTTTAGACCACACGCTTTTAACCACACATTCCAATATGTAAAACTATCAGGATTCAAACATAAAAAGATGTTTTACAAGCGGGGCCCACTTCGGCCATTTTACGAGTTTAATACAAAATATGAGTTTCGACCGCCAAAAAGTTTAAGTACCAAACTACACTACGAGCATGGCGTTTGGGATTAAACTACCCAAGTCTCGGTCAAACTCCAAGAACTAACACTTCCAAAAAGCGTCCCCTAATCAACAAGCGGGATCTCTAATCCATGATAATGCCCTTACCCTTGTCCACAATCGAACCTATAAAAATAGTAAACAACGAGAGGGTAAGCAAAGCTTAGTGAATGCAATAATTATACGAATACATATATAATTATACCTACTTGCATACACTTACACAAATCGCAAACATGCTAACAAACACAATTAGCTTATCGTCGCAATAACAAGCTATAAACCTCCAATACCACAAGATAGCATAACAACCGCATATAAATATAACTCGAATAATATAATATGCTTACCACACAAATAACCATGGTTAACCAATAGTACAAGGGAACGGCGCTCGCGAAAACGCCATCGGTGTTCACAACATCCGTTAGGGCACTTAACACCTCGCACCACTAACCCCTAGGGTGGCACCATAACACCTCGGCACATCACCCCGAGTGGCATCTTAACACCTCGATGCATCACTCATTAATTTACGGAGTGGTGTCTTAACACCTCGACACTACACTCCTAGGTGGCATCTTAACACCTCGATGCTACACCCGAGTGGCATCTTAACACCTCGATGCTACACTCTTCACGTGAAACATGGTGTCTTAGCACCTCGACACTACACATTTCACGCTACAACAAATAGATACATTATATACATACGCATATAATTATTCCACTCACCTCAAAGTCTTGTGAAAAGATACCCGAGCTTGCGAAACCTCAAAGTAACGTACCTATCACATTATACATATAATCAAACGCAAACTCAAGTCGGTCAACCAAACCCTTTCACCATTCTAAGCCATTTTGACCCAAGGTGCAATTTCAACCCATTTGCACCCTTAACCCTAAATTGGGTCAACACACACCAAAACCCTAATCATTCGTCAAGATGGGTTTAAAACACACTTAGGTCACGAGGCTAACTTGTTTTAATACTTGTTAGGCCGCTTAGGTCATTAAAGACTCATTTGACCCATTTCAAAGTCAACACACCCATTTGGGTCATCCATACCCAATAACACCCATTTACATATCATTAAAGTGTTCTAGTACTTTAACTAACCAATTAAGTTCATAATCATCAATCTAACACTTGAAAACCCTAGTTAGTCATCTTTGAGTCTTCATGACCCAAATTCATCCAAAAACACCCCATTCACCCACAAATGGGTTTTAAGTTCATCATTAACCCTAACTCTAACCCTTTCACAAATTACACAAGGAAATCAAGATTAGAGCATACCACTATGATCAAAACGTAGCTAGAGGAAAGATGAACAACTTTAATACCCGCACTTTGATCCGAAATCGCCTCCTTCTTCCTTGATTCAAGCTTTCCCTCACTAAGAATCTCTCTCTCTCTAGAAACTAAATTGGAAGAAGTGAAGTAGATGAAAATGGAGTTATGAGGCTCCCCAAAACTGATCTAGGGCCTTAAGGTCGGCCCTCAAGTGAATTTACCCAATTGCCCCCAAAATATCTAATTAAAAACAAAGTGAGCTGTCAGCCCGTAATCGCGCGGCGCGCCAAATGCCCAGTTCACCTTCTTTTACCTTTTAATTAAATACAACCTAAACCCCACAACTTGAATAACTTATACACACATAAGTACAATAAAATATTCGG
Organism: Rutidosis leptorrhynchoides; assembly: GCF_046630445.1. NCBI lineage: Eukaryota > Viridiplantae > Streptophyta > Magnoliopsida > Asterales > Asteraceae > Rutidosis > Rutidosis leptorrhynchoides. Next base: position 524,320,986 of record NC_092336.1, read on the forward strand.
GTCTTACAACTCTCCCCCACTTAGATTGGATCCCGTCCTCGTGATTCGCACCAAATACAAGATGTTAAGCACTCTACCTTGAACATTTCCGTCTCCAATGCAGAATTACACTTGTAGCAATCACTCATCCGGGTTCTCACTTCGTACACTAACGCATCATAATACAACAACCGTACTTCACACTTCCATTCGATCAAAATTCTCACCACTCACTCGGAAATACACCGTGAAAACATCACAATATATCTTTCCAAAAGCCATAACACTCCATCATTTCACGATATCGGGTAATCAACCCACGAGACACAATCACTACAACCGTTTGCTCTTACGCAGAGTATCCAAACTCGTACCCTACAGTCCACAATCGTCCTAAAAGTAGTACCATCCACCTACAATCATTGTCGTCACGCCTATCAATCGTGGAATATTTGGGAATCATCCCGACACTTTTCAAAAATCTCTCGTATCCCTCTATCGGGAACTTCGCCATACCGTCTCACGTCGCTAACTACCTTCGCAATTAACTCCAAAGTCCAACTTGGGACTTTTTCGAAGACCATCGAAGCTTTCCTTTCCTAAATGAGCGACACCCGGTTACCTACATACATAAGGATAGTTAACCACCAAGACTCTACTCGCACACGAACGCGATTAACGGAAATGCCTCTAGAACGGCACACCACGTACACCCCCAAAATCATAAAAGAAAAGAGTGGCCGTCAAGAGCGTACAACACTAGCCACACAATCACAAAACCGTCATTGAAATCGAATCGTCAATTAATCATTAATTCGAAGATTATTCCAATAACTAAATACACACTTGCACGCATTCCGAAACGTGCAATACACACAACATTCGAAGTCTATAATGATCACTTAGAATACGCGAAGTCGTCACGTATTCTTCCAACTTCTCTAGGCAATCATTCTCTAAGAGTCAACATTAATAACCAAATTGTCACCCGCAATTTACTAAAGTCCACAATTCCGAGCACAAAGTTTGCTCAATCTCTTATATCGGGAAGAACTTAACCGATCTCGTGCCAAGATATCAATCCCCTAGCGTACCCTTACCAAGTACAATGCTAAAAACCACCAAGTCTCAACCTAATGTCAACAACCCAAAAGATGAAGGCCAAGTAAAAACGAATCCTTACGGATAACACCTTCCACCTAACACTCCTCTTAGTACGCATACACGGCTAATACGCATCTACCGCAAGTATTTGATCAGAACACGGCTATTGTATCACTAGTCACACAACATGGTCCTCATGACCGAACCACCGGCGTATACAACCAGTAGTTTTCAATACTAACAATAAGAAGGTTATTCAACACAAAACTCAAGGTGTACAAAAACGGCTATCGTGATATATCCGTAGTGCGCAAAAACGGCTATTGCAACGCTACCAACAATATGTGAGTGAAACACGGCTACCGCACTATTAATACCAATGTGTGAGTAAAACCGACTATTACTCACAACTATGTGCACAAAACGGCTATGTGCACAATTCCTACGGGCAATTAAAATCGTAAATATACAAGTAACGGTTCTTCCCGAGAGCCGCTTGCCATCCATCACAACCAAGGGTGGTAACGAAGAGTTAATCCTTCCGGATATCCCTCATCACCTATCACAAGTCAAACGCTGTCAACAGAGAGATGACCCCAAATAAACACATATATCTAATTTCCTCGTAGTACACAAAATGGCTATTTTGTAACTACTACCCAAAGTATACGACAATGAGGCATCGTACCCTTTCTCAAATCCCATTACGCTTCCTCGGTAGGAATATAAATCCTAATAAAGTCGACACAATTTCTTTGATGTAACACTACCAACTTCCCAACGTAGAACCTCGTTCCTAAATCAAATCGTCAAAATTACAAAAACAAATGATTTCGCCATTTACCGTCGTACACGACCATACTTGGCGTCGGTCCCTCTTCCTGAATTCTCGAGAGCTCAATTCGATAATAATAAATACTAACGTATACCGTCACCCGATTGCGCCACTAAAGTGATGACACAATGTCAACATAACACGTATCCTTTTAGAACGAAATTACCGCTACCCGCAAGGTAGACTTTTCCAACTATCAAATCCTTTCTACCCGTTACCACTACGAAAGCATCCGGTCAACGATACACACATGCTCTCACGGGTTTCACCCACTTCACTACAAACGCGAACACGCGCTCACAACCTAACGCCAAAGTTCGTTCTCATGGCTTAGTGGATTCATTTACCCTATCACTAAGAAATGCTTGGTTGCACCAAGTCTTACGCCCTCGTCCGTCAATACAAATGTCATCATAGGGTGTTTCCATTAGGAATGTCACCCGCATCAATACTACGTATTACCACTATGCATTCGTCCCCAGGGCGCGTTTCCACAAGTCAACGACTCAGGCGCTACCCTGGTGCACTATCATCAAAACCATCAACAAACCGAATCTTCACCGAGTTCACTTGAGTCTAAATAGATCTCGAAACAAAGTTTAAGTCCCTAATACATACACGAATCCATCGGCACAAATAAACAATAATAAGGCATATTTGTACCAAAGATGAAAATACCTGAAACATCATCGTTGGACCCTTGCGCTCCACTAATCAACAGATAGTCACGCTCTAACCTCCTAACCCGATCTACAAATGATTCGGAACACTCCGAATTACGGTGTCCCTTCTTTTGGCAAATAAAGCACTTGATCGTGCTTAAAGGTACACTCGTACAATCCCGTGCAAAATGACCTCGTCCTCCACACCGAAAGCACGTAGGCCCATAACCTGTCTTACTCCTCTTCTTCACTTTTTCAACACCTCCGGGTGTACTTCTCGCCCTTTTACTAGGAGCACCTCTTGATTCAAACTTTCTCTTACCTAAAGAGTGATCAGCAAATTTTGGAGCATGAGATTCAATCCCCATAGTTGCTCCTTCATCACCGTCACCTGGAGGGTTAGGAACCCTCTTTTCTAACTCTTCCTTCACAGCCTTAGGCACTTGGTCTCGGACCATCTCGGTCACTATTCCCTCGAACGACTCTTGGAGAACTTGCTTAACCTTGTTGGCGAAAATCAAGATATAGTGTTCGAACTCTGCCTCAATCCTTAATGTTAACTCATCCTTCCCCTCATGAATAGGCGCGTCCGTTCCGGTTTCATCTTCCGTCTTCATTCTAAAGAATGCATATAGATTAAACAATGAAACGAAAAGGAACGACATACATATACCACACCGCCCCATCTTGGTTGATACTCGTCGTACATTGCTTGTTTGACACGTCTTGAACCCGTAACAATGGTAGCTAATCATTGTTACGCGAGCACGTCGCATTAACTTGCTAGTACAACGTCTATCTCGCTTGATGATTGCTAAAACAACACAAAACGATTAGTGCAAGGTTAGTTCACATAGACCTAAGCACTAACCAAATCCCCGGTCCGACCCGTCTCCTACAAATCCCGCAAAAAGCGCATACACATTAAAGTCTAAGTCTAGGCACCTATCTCAAGTCGCCTAAATCCCTTAGACCATGCTCTGATACCACTTGTAACAACCCAAACCAAATCGCGACCAAAATACAAAATAATAAAAAAAAAATTGCTGTACAGAGAAGTGGCGCGGCGCGGCGCGCCAGGATGGCCGCGCGGCGCGCCATTCGGCCTGTCCGGAAAGTTTCAAAATGCGAAAAAGATCAACTAGTTCCCGACATTTTTAGACCACACGCTTTTAACCACACATTCCAATATGTAAAACTATCACGATTCAAACATAAAAAAGATGTTTTACAAGCGGGGCCCACTTCGGCCGTTTTACGAGTTTAATACAAAATATGAGTTTCGACCGCCAAAAAGTTTAAATACCAAACTACACTACGAGCATGGCGTTTGGGATTAAACTACCCAAGTCTCGGTCAAACTCCAAGAACTAACACTTTCAAAAAGCGTCCCCTAATCAACAAGCGGGATCTCTAATCCATGATAATGCCCTTACCCTTGTCCACAACCGAACCTATAAAGTTAGTAAACAATGAGAGGGTAAGCAAAGCTTAGTGAATGCAATAATTACACGAATACATATATAATTATACCTACTTGCATACACTTACACAAACCGCAAACATGATAACAAACACAATTAGCTTATCATCGCAATAACAAGCTATAAACCTCCAATACCACAAGCTAGCATAACAACCGCATATAAATATAACTCGAATAATATAATATGCTTACCACACAAATAACCATGGTTAACCAATAGTACAAGGGAACGGCGCTCGCGAAAACGCCATCGGTGTTCACAACATCCGTTAGGGCACTTAACACCTTGCACCACTAACCCCTAGGGTGGCAACTTAACACCTTGGCACATCACCCCGAGTGGCATCTTAACACCTCGATGCATCACTCATTAATTTACGGAGTGGTGTCTTAACACCTCGACACTACACTCCTAGGTGGCATCTTAACACCTCGATGCTACACCCGAGTGGCATCTTAACACCTCGATGCTACACTCTTCACGTGAAACATGGTGTCTTAGCACCTCGACACTACACATTTCACGCTACAACAAATAGATACATTATATACATACGCATATAATTATTCCACTCACCTCATAGTCTTGTGAAAAGATACCCGAGCTTGCGAAACCTCAAAGTAACGTACCTATCACATTATACATATAATCAAATGCAAACTCAAGTCGGTCAACCAAACCCTTTCACCATTCTAAGCCATTTTGACCCAAGGTGCAATTTTAACCCATTTGCACCCTTAACCCTAAATTGGGTCACCACACACCAAAACCCTAATCATTCGTCAAGATGGGTTTAAAACACACTTAGGTCACAAGGCTAACTCATTTTAATACTTGCTAGGCTGCTTAGGTCATTAAAGACTCATTTGACCCATTTCAAAGTCAACACACCCATTTGGATCATCCATACCAAATAACACCCATTCACATATCATTAAAGTGTTCTAGTACTTTAACTAACCAATTAAGTTCATAATCATCAATCTAACACTTGAAAACCCTAGTTAGTCATCTTTGAGTCTTCATTACCCAAATTCATCCAAAAACTCCCCATTCACCCACAAATGGGTTTTAAGTTCATCATTAACCCTAACTCTAACCCTTTCACAAATTACACAAGGAATTCAAGATTAGAGCATACCACTATGATCAAAACGTAGCTAGAGGAAAGATGAACAACTTTAATACCCGCACTTTGATCCGAAATCGCCTCCTTCTTCCTTGATTCAAGCTTTCCCTCACTAAGAATCTCTCTCTCTCTAGAAACTAAATTGGAAGAAGTAAAGTAGATGAAAATGGAGTTATGAGGCTCCCCAAAACTGATCTAGGGCCTTATGGTCGGCCCTCAAGTGAATTTACCCAATTGCCCTCAAAATATCTAATTAAAAACAAAGTGAGCTGTCAGCCCGTAATGGCGCGGCGCGCCATAAGGCCGCGCGGCGCGCCAAATGCCCAGTTCAGCTTCTTTTGCCTTTTAATTAAATACAACTTAAACCCCACAACTTGAATAACTTATACACACATAAGTACAATAAAATATTCGGGTCTTACAGTTCTAAATCCAAATCATAAGGATCAAGGAAAAGGGCATAGCGTTAACATGGTAGGTACCTTGAGAAGCGGAAGGCAATATGACAATAAGGTAGGTGAAAAAGAGTTAGTGCAACCAGAGTCAAGTAAGTCTCCTATTGTTCTTGATGAGGAAGAGGTAAGTGAAGTCGGTGACCAAGGAGAAGGGGTGAAAAATAAGGACCCAATTGTTAAGGAGACTGGAAAACCGGAGACAGAATCAAAATCCGTCCCATTTCCCAAGGCCTTAGAGTCCCCAAACCAGTTCCCTTATGGGAAAAAGGGACCACAACCAGAGGACATGTGGGAAACATTTAAATAGGTTAAGATAAAATTACCCCTCCTCGATGCTATTAGGCAAGTCCCGTCTTACGCTAAATTTTTAAAGGACCTTTGCACTCAAAAGAGGAAGCAAAGAGCGACTTTACCCAAAAAGGTGGAGCTAACCGAGCACCTAAGTGCGGTTGTTTCGGGTACACTTCCACCTAAGTTTAAGGACCCAGGGACCCCGTTGATAGCTGTGACTGTAGGAAACGTGAATGTGAAAAAGGCGTTACTGGACCTAGGAGCTAGCATTAATATTTTACCTTTTTGTCTAGTTGACCGATTTGAATTGGGTTTAATGAAAAGAACCGACATAATTATTCAACTAGCAGACCAGTCAATCAAAACGCCTAGGGGGATACTAGAAGATGTGATAGTAAAAGTGGAGGATTTCTATTACCCAGTTGACTTTGTTGTTATGGATATTGAACCTAGGAATAGAGATGCCCAACCCACTATAATTTTGGGACGCCCGTTCTTGGCCACCATTAATGCTCACATTAATTGTCGAACGGGTGCTATGGACATATCTTTCGGGAATCGCAAGATGAGAATTAATATCTTTAATTCTCTTCACACCCCGAATGTCCATGAATGCTATAGGATAGATGTGATTGATGAATTAGTGGATAAACATACTTCTCACCTAATAACCGACGACCCAGTAGAAATATTTTGCTTAGGTGACGAAAAGGATGTTGAATGTGAAGAGGTTAAGGTAGTAGAATTAGCAGTAGCAAGTACAATGGATGCTAGGTTGCCACCGTGGACTCATAAATATGAGCCACTACCTAAATCCATTGATACTAATACGAGACCGTCACTAGAGTCACCACCGACTCTTGAGTTAAAACCCTTACCTTCTCATTTGAAGTATGCATTTTTAGGTACTGACGGCACTTTGCCAGTTATTATTGCTTCAGATTTGACAGGTGTGCAGGAAAAAGCCTTGATGGAAGTGCTTCATAAGTACAAGGCTGCAGTAGGGTGGACAATAGCTGATTTGAAAGGGATAAGTCCCTCAGTGTGTATGCATAGGATAGTTACAGATCCGGAGGTTAAACCTGCTCATGATACGCAATGCAGGTTAAACCCGAATATGCAGGAAGTGGTAAAGAAAGAAGTTCTTAAGTGGTTGGACGCAGGGATTATCTTCCCTATTTCAGACAGTCAGTGGGTAAGTCCCACGCAAACAGTGCCAAAGAAAGCTGGGATAATGGTAATGGAAACTGAGGAAGGTGAAAAGATCACAACCCGTCCCGTGACGGGTTGGAGGGTACGTATTGATTACCGGAAGCTAAATGTTGCAACTTCAAAGGATCACTTTCCCTTGCCTTTTATTGATCAAATCATCGAAAAGTTGTCAGGTCAGAAATTTTATTCTTTCTTAGATGGGTATTCGGGATATAATCAAATACCTATTCACCCTAATGACCAAGAAAAAACGAATTTTACTTGTCCTTACGGAACCTATGCTTTTAGACGGATGCCTTTTGGTCTATGTAATGCACCTGCGACTTTTCAGAGGTGTATAATGAATATCTTTTCAGAGTTAATAGGCGAGTCTTTAGAGATTTTTATGGATGATTTTTCGATATTTGGCAAATCTTTTGAGTCATGTTTGAGTATGTTGGAAAAAGTTTTGAAAAGATGTACCGAGACCAACCTTGTCCTTAGTTGGGAAAAGAGCCACTTTATGGTAAGGGAAGGGGTGGTTCTGGGACACATTGTGTCTGAACGGGGATTCGAAGTCGATAGGGCAAAAGTGCAACTTATTTCCACATTACCTCCACCAAACAATGTTAAGGGGGTAAGATCGTTTTTGGGACATGCAGGATTCTATCGTAGGTTTATCAAAGATTTTAGCGTTATTTCTAAACCATTGTGTAATTTATTATTAAAAGACGCACCTTTTGAATTTGATGACCAATGTAAGGAAGCCTTCAACACCCTTAAACGTAAGTTAACCGAAGCACCCATTTTACAATCACCCGATTAGACCAAACCATTTGAAATTATGTGCGACGCTAGTGATTTTGCGGCTGGGGCTGTTCTGGGTTAAAGAGTTGATAAGAAACCGGTTGTTATCTATTATGCTAGTAAGACATTCTCAGATGCCCAAATAAATTATACCACAACCGAGAAGGAATTACTAGCAGTTGTGTTTGCCTTAGACAAATTTAGATCATATTTGTGGGGGTCTAAGGTAGTTGTATTTTCGGACCATAGTGCTTTAAGGCATTTGCTTGAGAAGAAAGAGTCTAAGCCTAGATTGATTAGGTGGATTTTGTTGCTACAGGAGTTTGATTTGGAAATAAGGGATAAAAAGGGTATAGAAAATGTGGTAGCTGACCATTTATCTAGGATACCCCCGCCACCGTTTGACCCTACTAAACCGATCCAGGAGAATCTCTCGGACGAATGTTTGTTTAGTGTTGTGCAGGTACCTTGGTTCGCTCATATTGTCAACTATTTGGTGACTAACAAGATACCGGAACATTGAAACAAGCACAAGAGGGATTACTTTTTATCGCAGGTTAAGCATTATATTTGGGAGGACTTGATTCTTTACCGACTTGGACCCGACCAAATCATTAGAAGATGCGTGGCGGAAGATGAGCATAAGGACATTCTAGCTCATTGTCATACTTTTGCATGCGGAGGACACTATGGGGTAAAGAAAACCGGGTACAAAGTACTCGATTCAGGTTTCTTTTGGCCTTCTATCTTTAAAGATGTATTTGAGTATGTTAAAAATTGTGCTAGGTGTCAAAGAATGGGGGGAATTTATAAACGTAACGAAATGCCCATGAACCCAATTTTGGTTTGTGAAATCTTTGATGTTTGGGGTATTGATTTTATGGGACCTTTTCCCCCGTCTTTTGGGTTTGAATATATTTTGGTAGCCGTGGATTATGTCTCCAAGTGGGTGGAGGCTGAGGCTACTCGAACAAATGACAACAAAGTTGTCCTTAAGTTTGTTAAGAAAAATATTTTCTGTCGTCATGGTGTACCTAAGGCCATAATTAGTGATGGGGGTTCACACTTTAAGAACTCCCATTTTGCTAAACTTTTAAGGGATTATGGGGTAAATCACCGAATTGCTATGCCTTAGCATCCCCAAACAAGTGGGCAAGTGGAGGTATCTAATAGGGAGTTAAAAAGAATTTTGGAAAAAACCGTAAATCCTAATCGCAAAGATTGGTCTTTAAGACTAGACGATGCGCTTTGGGCTTATCGGACAGCTTACAAAACCCCTATTGGTACTTCACCTTACCGACTTGTTTATGGGAAGGCATGTCACTTACCTGTTGAAATTGAGCATCGTGCAGAATGGGCTATAAAACAGGTGAACATGAACTTAGATGAGGCAGGAAATGCGAGGAAGCTAGAATTGACAGCATTAGAAGAACTTAGACGTGAAGCATATGAAAGTTCGAAGATCTACAAAGAAAAAATGAAAGCTTTTCATGAAAAGCAAATTAGTAGGAGGACGTTTGAAGTGGGGCAAAGTGTGTGGTTGTTTAATTCCAGGTTAAAGTTGTTTGCGGGTAAGTTGAGAAGTAAGTGGAACGGTCCCTATGTGGTTACTAAGGTTACTCCCTATGGGGCAATTGAAATAAAGGATCCGAAAGGTGGGGAACCGTTCTTAGTTAATGGGCAACGATTGAAGATTTCTACCGGGTTGTCGCTTGATGATGATAAAGTAGTTGAAACAATCCGGTTTGAACCTATGCAAAGGCAACAACTTAGGACCATTAGAGTGAATGAACCAAGGAAAGGGAATAGTAAGGAAAGTGTCGACTCATGGCTTGATCAAAATGTCTCTATTAGCCATGTGCCCGATTACGTTGAATGGGAGGATGATGGGCGATTTGATGATGCGCCCGAAGATGCAGTGTCCGAAGTCATTTCGGATGAATGTTTTGATGATCTTCATGAGGAATTGCCTTTAGATGAGAGTGCCCAAGGTAGACCGGTGATTCTTTACCAAGAAGACGATCCGGGGGAGATATTATTCGAGTTAAGTATCATTGGAGTATTACCTCACTTTGTTAGTAGTCATCGAGAGTTTAAGGTGATAGCCGATTCGGGATCTTCCATCAACATAATGTCCTATGAGATGTACAAGCAACTTTTTCATGGTGAATGTACGTTATGTGAATTGAAGAAATCCGATGCAGAAATCACGCTTGGAAATAATACCAAGTGTAGGGCACTTGGGGTAGTTAATAAGGTGATGGTTAGTGTGAAAGGTGTTTTTCTTGAAGTACCGTTCACCATTTTCGATATGCCCACGGACTATGATGTTCCATTGTTAGTAGGTCGGGGGTTCATTTCAACCGCGGGTGGTAAATTAGACCCAGGGGCGGGGTGCATCACCTTTGAAGGAGGAAACGGAACTTTTAGATTTTGTAATTCAGAAAATATGCGATTTCCTTCAGCCTACATAGTCGAAAGAGAGTTTGATGAAGATTATTGCATGAAACTCAAACTCGAAAAGAGTGGAGCAAGTGAAGAGGTTGTTGAGAATGTGTTTGATGACACGATAGAGATGGATAAAAGCTGTCAAAATGTTGAGTGCGGAGGCATTTCCCTTGATCGACACTTGGATATCGAGAAGGGTGATGAGAATTCGAGAAAAACTGAAAGTATAAGTGTCAACACGGTTAAGGAGACGCCAGAGCTAGATAAAGGAAAAGAGGTAGATGAAGAAGAGATTCGTAAGACGCTTGAGAGTATGTGGGGTAAAAAGAACACGGATAAGTTCATGAATAATATCAAGACGTCTTTTGTTGATGACGAGGGTTGGACGATTGAAGTGGAGTATGTTAAGCCTAACCCGAAATGTGAATTTAAGCCTCGTATTAAATATAGAGATCCGGGTGAGTTTGCCGTTATTTGTCACTTCAAGAAGAAAGGGGCCTACCGGGCGTTGCTAGATTCGGGTGCGAGTGTGAACATGATGCCAACTAAAGTTGCAAAATCAATAGGCATTCGAGAGTTGGTTCGGACTAATACGAATATTCGTTTTGCCAACCAAACGGTTGATGATCCAATCGGGATTGCGGAAGATGTTCGTTTCACTATTCACGGTATAAATTATAAGGAAGATTTCTTCATTATGGATTGTGAGCCGGATGAATACACGCCAATTATATTGGGATGAGGATTTCTAGCAACCGCAAGGATATCACTAGATTTTGATGCGAGGACTTTAACAATTAGAGATAAAGATAATATGCTCACGTTTAGTTTGGAGGATGGATTCGGCTCTAGCAACAACGGGGCCGATGATCCGGACGAAAGCTAATCCGGAAAAGGAGTCGAGTGCGCGACTCCAGCAAAAATACGCACACCTTTGTAAAGTTTGTAAGTTTTTATTTTGTTTTGTACATACGGGCGGGGCAAAGTACCAATTTTTGAATTTTAAAACGGGAACGGTTTAAATGACTATCTCTAACTTTTTGCATTGAGGACAATGCAATGCTTAAAGTGTGGGAGGGGGTCAAGGTTTTAGTCCCTAAAATGTTTTGTGAAAAGAAAACAAGAAAAACGGAAGTTTCGTGCGAAAATAAGGCAAAAATTGAAAAAAATAAAAAAAATTCGATAGCTGGTAGATGGCGTAATTTACGCCATTTTTGGCGTAATTTACGCCTTTGAAAGATGCAAAATCAGACAAAAATTGAGGTCCAGGCGTAAAATTACGCCAGGTTTTTACGGCAAAAATTGTGAAGGCGTAAATTACGCCTGCACTGGCGTAAATTACGCTAGTGGAATTTTTCTGGTGCCGGGAAAAGGGTTTAAATGGGTAAAAATTTATTTATTTAAACACCACCAACACCGCAGCCATAACCACGAGCAAAAACACTTCCAACCCTAGTTTTCCTTTATCTTAACACCAAATCAAAGCTTAAATCATCATCAATTCGTCATAACACTTCACTTAAACATCCAAATTCTTACCAAATCATACAAATTGGGTGTTAATTTGTGTTCTTGGCTAAAAACTAAGTTTGGGGGTTTTGATTTGTGGGTTCAATTCTTCAAATATTCTTTCAATTCGTGTGTTTTAACATCAAGGTAATCATCATTCTTGTGTCTTTCATTGTTTTTGATTATTAATTTAGGGTTTTTGCTACTTTTACGTTCATGTGCTAGGGTTAGTCCGAATTAATTATATTTAAGCATTGTTTTTGTTTTAGCTATTGTTAATTGTGTTTAAATATGTTAATGTAGTATGTGTGCATGATTAATTTGAAAGTTAGGGTTCAAACTTGTTAATTGCTTTCAAGTAGTTGACTAGGGTTGACTTTGACTAAAAACTGATAATGTTTGTGAATTGTTTATGTGTTTTTAATTGTCTAATGTTTAAATTGATGTTTGTTAAGTGGCAACGCAATAATGTTAGCTAGTAAAGTTTATAGTTTTCATTGACATGATGATTACCATAATTATGTGATGTTTACTTGAGAAAAGGGGTTGACTAGTGGTAATGCTAATGTGTAACATGTAAAGTAAGTGTTTTGTGGTTAAATGAAGTGTGCAAGATTGATATGTTAGTACATGAGACTAGGAATTGCATGTATTGCTTGAGGTTTTAATGTGATATTTTGAGAAATGACATGTGAGGTGTTTTGTTAAATACTAACGAGTTTGTTGAGTTGTGCAATTGCAGAAAATGTTGAGAGGTGCTAAGAGAAGTCGTGGTGGTAACCAAAGCTGGGCACAAAAGTGGCAAGATAAGAGGTGGTTAAGTGAGTTACCGTATGATTTACAGGTCCGTTTGTATACCGAGAAAAAGGATCAACTTCTGAGAAATGCCTTTTGTGAGAGGTATATAATTTCAAGCGTGTGGAGGAAGTACGGGGTTTTTCAGGTGTTTGTGGATTGGGGTTGGGAAGCTATGCTTCAACCGGTTCAAATGGGGTTTGAAGAGGCACCGTTAGAATGTTCTTGGGAGATGACTTATCCCAATCAGGTCTTCCAATGGATGTCAACTTTGAGATGGATCCCAGGGGATAATTTTCCACAAACACTAATCCTGGAGGGCAAAGTGGGTAATACGGTGATTCCGCTGCGGATGGAGACTTTTAATCAGTTAGCCCATCCCGATCTTCCATATGATTCGGGAATAAGAATTCCGGGGAAAATGCGTATGACTATCCGACTGAAAAAGAATTGTTTGAGGTTCCAGCTGACAGGTATGCTCATGTGATAAGGACGTTGTTTCATGTCGAACGACCCGATATTGAGAATTTTGAATTGGAAAGGAGTAAGCTCAAAATCATTCCGAGGATGTTGTCAATTGTGATGCATTATAACATATATCAACGAAAAATTGATCTTACGTATATTCGGACGTATGAGTTACCGTTGTTGTACGCCATGGTGACTAATTCAATGGTGCCTTCTTCGCGTCTGGTTATGATGACATGGATTTGGGAGTGTCGGCAGCAGTTAAAGCAAAGGGCGGTGATCCCTTACATGCGTTTCTTATCGTTCTTTTTGTGGAGGAATGGAGGGGTTTCAAATAATCCCAGGGGTAAAAAGGAAAGAATGAGAAAGGTAAAGGAAAATGTGGCTGGGTTTCAGTTTATGAAGCAAGGAGCTGGTTATGTGATTGAGTATCCGACTTATTTGGAGCGGTATACTTTTGGGGTTGAAGATGATAATCTTCCTGTGGAGGAAGAAGAGTATGATTCAGAGGATTCATATCTGCGGATTACACGAGAGTTGGATGAGAGAGAGAATAGGGGTGATCCAGATTTTGACCCTCAGGGTGAGGGATCGAGTAGGGGTAGGCGTTACATTCAGGTGGATGAGCAACAGTGGGCGAGAATGGAGGAGCAACAGGGTACCCTCATGGATATAGCTAGGGCTCAGGTTTACATGACTGAGCGATATCAGCAGGATGCGTTTGAGAGGGACAACCGAAGACGGCAGTATGAGGATATGTTGCATAATCGGCCAGTTACACCATATTATGAGCCGATTGATTACACGACTTATGCTTAGGGGTTTGCACCAGGGATGGAATATGTGAGTCCACCCGCACCATCTATCGCACCACCATTGTTCTATCAGCAACCTACACCATTACCACCGGATATGGAGAGAGCTCGAGAAGAAGGAAGGAAATCGGTGTTTGACATGGCACCATTAGCGAGAAGTATGTTTGAGAGTATTTTTGGTCCTGATTCCCGAATGGAATGAGCCTCTCTGATTTTAATCAGGTCCTGTGCTCCGTCTGTAATAACATGTACACTTTTCTTTTCTTTTATTTTTCTTTTATTTTATTTTATTTTTTTCTTCTTTTTTTCTTTCTTTTATTTTCCTTATTTTTATTTTTAGTAGCTAAATGAACTTTGTGGGCGTGTTCACTGCAAGCCCTCACGAGACAAAACTCGTCCACCCGAGGGAATCGGGTGGTTTAAAGCGAGATCCCTCCGACAATGGGCTAGTTAGATTTTATGTTTTCTTTTGTTTTTGTTTTGTAAGAATAAAATTGGATGGAAGGAAACATGTTGTGTGATGAATTGGGAGATCGGCGTAATTGTCACGATGATATTTGGGAAGTTGCTTTTAATCCCGGGTAATATTGTTCTTTTTCTTTTTCCTTGTTTAATTTTCTCACTTTAATCTAACATAACTTTTTAACATGCATACGAGGACGTAGCATGATTTAAGTGTTGGGGGGGGGGGGGGGGGAGGAAGAAAATTTGCACATTTGGCTTAGCTTGAAAATGCTTGTTGTTTAAAGGTTTAATGACATAAATGGTTTTAATGGCCTAGGTGGTAAAAATTTAAAAATTTGAACAATTTTAATTTCAAGGCTATAATCAAGATGTTGACCCACGAGAGTAACCTTAGTGATTAAGAATTAGCTTGGAGGTTTCTGGACTTGGCCGGTGAGGAATGATAGTGTTAGGCATTTGACCTTGTTGACCTTGACTAATTGACATTAAAGAAATTACACTCTTATGGAGAAAAGAAAGGTTGAAAAAGAAAAAAATATTTCGAGGTTGTATGCTAAGTAACATGAATGATAAAGAAACACTTTAGGATTTTTCTTTTTAAACCAATTTTTTATTTTGCAGCCAGTCTACCCAGGTCGTTAGTACACAAATTGTGTGCTAGAATCAACTAGTGACCATTAGTAGCCTAAACCTTTAGAAAAATGTGATATAAAAAAAAAGAGAGAGAAAACCAACTTCCCATTCCTACCCTTATTTTTGGTTATTAATGTCAAATTTAATCATACTTTATCTTGTTTAGATTTGGTAACGCTATGTGACAACGTAACTCATTTTTGCTAAGACTTAATTAGTTTAAATTAGCATGGAAAGTATAACTAGCTATTATGCTATAGTGTTTGTGGCTTTTTGATTAGTTTAACTCAGAGTGGTCTCCGAGGTTCCACAATGGATTCCACGATTTACTCGCTAGTATGAAGTGCATAATTATGATGATAGTCACCAATGCAACACTTGTAGAGTTTTGCTCTTCCCTAGGCAAAGGTCGAAAGGGGATGCTTTATATCACAAGCTATGACAATGATATTCATCACACCCAACACCCATTATCTACATTACATACATATACTTATATATCATTGTCATCATCAGCATATATTCACCATTACATCCCAAATGTTCCTAGAATGATAAATGCTATGTGCAATCATGAAAAAAAAAAAAAAAAAAAAAAGAGAGAGAAAAAGGAGGAAGTGAAAGAGACGAATCTGAAAATTATATATGCCAAAAATTGTGAAATGATTGCTCAAAAGCATGGACCACTGAGGCATAGAAAAAAAATGAATAATGAAAAAGAGAGTAGAAGAAGAGTATGCCAAAAATTGTGAAACGAGTGCCTTATAAAGCATGGACCACTGAGGCATAAGATTCGTTCTCGATGAAATGTCAAGTAAGAATGCAAATCTCCTTATAAACTACACCTTTCATGAAATGCCTCGAGTAAATGGGCAATGTAACCAGCATCCACTTCACCGAGCTTGTGGTATGGGGTATTTCCAATTAGACTTAGGGGGTTCATTGGTGTCGGGACTTAAAAGCTATGCACTTTGTACTAGTGTAGACAAGGGTATGAGTTTGGCTAGTTGGAAAGTTAGGGAGGACAAAAACACAAACATATGCACAATTCTAGTTATGATTGACATTCCGATTTAAATTAATTTATCTTGGTGCGAATGAGGGTCACGTTAAAATCTCTAAACCTTATAAAGATTGATTGGTTTGACATTCGTAACCGTTTTACACCATTTTTATTTGAGTCATGACTAACCCCATGAAATCAATCCGGATGTAATTAAACCCATTTTGTGTTTCTTTTGACATGTTACTTAGATACATTTATTTTGTTGTTAAAAAGAGTAAGTGTGGATCATAAAAGTTGTGAAAGATAATTGTTTGACTTAGTTCTAAGTGTTGATCCATTTAATGATTTGGGGAAATGTTTGAGGTTTATGATGATATGATTAATGGAGGAATTGTTGAAGTAAGGAAATGATTTGTGATAAGAAGTTTATAATTGCAGGTATTAGATGATAAAAGTTGTTTTGAGGTTTTGAGTGATTGACCCATATCTATTTACATCTTGATTGATAGTTAATTTTGCTTGCGAAAAATTGTTTGAGTTGATACCACCTAGGTGTTATTGTTTTATAGCTAAAAACAGATTTGCTTGAGGACAAGCAAAAGCCAAGTGTGGGGGATTTGATAGTTCCTTAATTGTCACGATTATTTACGACTAATTACGCAAAATTAACTTTAAGTGAGTGAAAAAGAAGATACTTTCATGGGATTTTGTGTTTTACAGGTATTAAAGATGTTGGTGCGAAAGATAGTGCAAAATGGCGATTAAAAGTGGAAGATGGACAAGATTTGAGAGGACAAATAGGAATCAGGAGATTTATAAAGGCGTAATTTACGCCTATTTTGGCGTAATTTACGCCAGTGTGCAGATGTTTATCAGTCCAGAAGTGATATGTGGGCGTAAAAATACGCCAAGTCGAATTAACAAAGGCGTAATTTACGCCAAACCCACCGTAAATTACGCCAGTACACTTTTTCAGATTCCGGGAAATACGAATTTTAGATTTTGGATGAAGTTTCCTAACCCCTATTTAAGGAGAGCTTTAGGGTTGCGAAACCAGACTTTTTTCCATCAGTTTTAGCAGCAGGAAACTCCTCCAAACACCCAAAAACATCAATCTAATCACCATTCTTCAAGGATTCAAGTCAAGATCAAGGTGCTATTCATCATGCAATCATCAAGAATTTTATTGATTATCATCATCACTATGCTTGGCTAGTTTTCTTATCTTTATTCCTTCCATGAACAATTGATACATGTATTCATTCATTCAAGTTTATGTGGTTTATAATATTATGAAACTTAAGTCTTTTGAATTGTGATGTTATGAACCTATTGTTTATTGATTAATGCAAGTTTTATTGATTGTGATTGTTGCAAGTTGAGTTATAGTGATTTAACATTTTGTTCTTAATCCACTTAGTATTAAATTAGATTAGGGATAAATACAAAGTGTTTAGGTTGCATAATTCAATCTCAAGATAGTTAGAATTAATAAGCTCAAGAAATCTTGTCTATGAGATTTGATCAATTTATGATGAGCATAATACTTGTTTGACATGAATGCATATTAGATTGAGATTGAGAAGGGATAAAGGCTTTTAATCAATTGATCACAACTTTTCCGTCTAGCTCACTGTTTATGCTTTTAAGTATTCAAGTTACAGTTGCTTAGTAGTTACTTCTCTAGTTTTCAATTTAGTTACTTTTAGTTAATCACAAACAACAAAATCTGGAAATTGCTTGCTTGTTGACCATAACTTCTCGTGGAACGAATCCTGCTTACCCTAGCTAAGTTAGAGTAATTAGGCTATTTTTGATTGACCCTTCGACATCGATCACTCGTGTAGTTCGGCCAATCTTCATTGTGGCATTTGGTATTCGGTAATGGGTTAAGGGGTTAACCTTATTCGTTTTATATTGTTATATATATTAATGTAATGTTGTGTTGTAGCTAACCCTCCGGGTGTAGCTTATTGGCGTTGTTCACATCGTCGTTGGTGAACTTATACTTTGTTGATATCTTTAGCTTGTTGCTTAGAGATCGTACGGTATGCTTAGTATAGTTGCCTTATACATGGATGCTTCGGTATGCGGTATTTGATATTTGTGTGGCGTGTCCATTTTATACATATATATGTATGTAGTATATTATCATTCACTAAGCGTTAGCTTACCCTCTCGTTGTTTACATTTTTATAGGTTTGCATGCTTGGCGGCTCGGGTAAGCTTGGGGATTAGAGATCTTGGCTAGGTTGCTTAGAAGATCTTGCTTTTGTATTCGATTAGGATTTGGGTAGCGTAGTCCCAAATCACCATGCTCGGTTTTGGTTGGAAACTAAACTAGTCGGGTTGTGTATGTCCGTTTGGACAATTAATCAATGTATTAAATGTTTTATGGTTTATTAAACCTTCTATTGCATTAAAGATGTTTATGAAAACACAATTGGGACCTAAAGTGTTATTTAAAGCGTATTAAAAGGAAAAAAAAATTATGGGCCGATTTTTAATACGGGTTGGGTTGTTTCACAACAACAACAACAATTTCCTCTACAACAACAATTTACTCATCAACAAACTTGACCAACAATACGACGCCTATCTTCCCAAATCAAATTCCTACACGAATTCCAACGGATACCGAATCCGATGATGTAGATCGAATCCGTTCCAGAAACTCAACCCGAAGAAGTTGAAGACGAAGGTGAAAGTGACCCGAAAGGAAAAGAAAAAAAGAAATTGAGATGCAAAAAAGTGTCGTGGACGGACGCGGAAAGTGTGATTTTGGCGAACGTGTGGATGCGGGTGAAGGTGCGGGTGGGGATCCGAGTCAGTTTGAAAGGTTATTTCACGAAGAACCTCTACGTCGTCCACCGGGTCGTTCAAGAACCAAGAGTCAAAGGAGTTCGGGGTCATCCGATGCGGCTCGCAATTGTCGTCCAACGAAGCTCATTTACAATTGATTGAAACCTCCAAAGCTACAAGGCGGACAATGGATATGATATACGACGCGAACGAGACCCGTGAGATGTTGGATAATTTGTCATTTCTCACCCAGCCATGTGCACCCGAATTGACGGAGGAACAACGCGCTTTGGTATTGAGAGCCCGAACAAAAATCACCAAGAAATACCAAAAAGCGTTTGAGTTATCCGACGACGAGTAGTTTTTATTGTTTTATGTACTTGTGTTTGTTTTCAATTATGTCATTTAAAAAAAAAATGTAACCGTATGATTGTTATTTAATAAATGTGATGTTCAAAAATCAATATTTATTTGTCAGTTAAAAATAATAATAATAATAATAATAATAATAATAATAATAATAATAATAATAATAATAATAATAATAAATAAATAAATAATAAAATATGAGGAAGTATGTCATGGTTGGCAATGGTGTGTTATGGGAGTATTATGGGAGGAAGTAGTGAGGAAGGAGGAGGAGAGAGAAAGCTGGCGTGGCGCTGAGGAAGTGTTGGGGAATGCGTCATAGTTGGGATTGGTCTTATTTAAAGCATCATATTGCTTTGCTCACTCAAACCTCTACACCATATTGCTTTTGAAGCGTCATTTGAATGGCCATTTAAAGCATCATTATTGCCTTTATCTTATTCTTGCTTCCTGCCTTTGAAGTGTTGCCAATGTCATTCTTGTGACTCGATCAGTTTTAACAAGTTATCGGGCAAAATACTTGACAATCTTTGCCAAAACACTGATCGTGGGAGGTTTCTTCAATCATATTTTTCAAAGAAGGATTGAAAGTTGGGACAAATTTAATGAATCAACAAATATTGAACTTGAAAACGATTAACTCTAATGGTCGCGAGTGTTTCGTGAGCCTACCCTCACAGTTTATGTGATGACCCGTCCAAATCCATTTGGACGAATACATCATTCATCGATTTCACAGTGAGGTACTGACATCAACATGATACATTTTGTAAACATTGCATTCTTTTGAAAAGGCACACCATAAATGAATATCTAATTCCAAGGTTTTTGACATCTGATGATTTCTACATATAGACAATCACCGTAAATAATAGTTTACAATACTACATCCGTTGACAATGCAGTTAAAATAAGATACATGGTGATGATTTTGTGAATGCAAAGTTTTCTCGAATAAAGCATGTATGACTCCATGCACATAGCTTGTATAACGTATAAGCAAACAGCGGAAGACTTCTAGAAACTTGAGAATAAACATGCTTAAAAGTGTCAACACAAAGGTTAGTGAGTTCATAGTTTTAATGTTGCGCATAATCTGTATATAAAGGTGGATCACAAGATTTCGGTTGTTTCATCCAGAAATGTTTATCAAAATATTCTACAAGATTGAGCACCCTGGTAACTAAATTTTAACGTATATATAATAAGTACCCCTGTTTTAACATACATGAAACCAACATGTACAATACACGCAATTCAACGTGTACTAAACTCAAATAGCATACGTCTGTTTTATAGTTCAGGCTAGGGTTTCTATACCTGGAACAGACGGGGATGTCATGCCCTATGGATCCATATACAAGTATTCGCGCCCACCAGTTCTTATAACCGGCAGTTACTAGTTACCAAAGCTAAGGAATTTTCGGTTCAAACTCGGTGTAGAATTTAGTATGTACTTGTATCCATTGCGTTTAAAATAAAGTGCATGTATTCTCAGCCTAAAAATATAGATTGCAAAAGCAATTAAAAAAGGATCTATAAACTCACCTTAGCAGCACATAAATTCATTCACCGAAATGTGACCGAAACTCGAAATGCAAAATAACCGTAGATCTCAACCTAGAGAACATATGTTGGTCAATACATGTCTAACAAGCTAGGTCAGGTCATAGTGTATCACAATCCTAATGCTCGAGACCGACATGCAAAAGTTAACAAAAGTCATCTTAAAAGTCAATCTGACCCAATATGATCTTTAAATCTATACATATTTATTATATTAACATAGTATAAGTCTTGATAATTGAACCAATTTATAATTTATCAAACTCAAAATATTATTTATTTCAGGAGCTATATTATGTTTGAATTATCATGGCAATCGAAAATATTTTATTATTTCACATAGTTTTTCGATACTTGTAAAATCGGATTATAGTGTTTATAAAGTTTTAAAACATGATAAGACAGTCAACTTTGACAATTGTTCAACAAAACGAGACGTGCCTTATATAGAAATTCATTTACTCGATTAGTAATATCTAAAAATCCAATTTATCAATCTCATAGACAAGTTGTTTAAATATTAATTTACAGTTTCAAACACAATTTCAATTAATGTCAAACATAATTCAGTTGACCATATCTTTTAATCCGTTAATCGAAATCACGCGATTTCTAAATGAAAAGTTATTAATTTTTTGATAGCTTTCCAACGACATGCATATCATATAATTTATATCAGTAGCATATGTATCAAATTCGTGATTCATCATAAACTATCTAACGAAAAAATTAAAGCATACAAGCATGCATAAACATATATACTCGAGCACTAGACATGGATACACTATTAATATATAAAAGATAAGATATGAATGCTCACATATCAATATTGTGATTCAATATTGCAGAAAGTACTGATATCGCATATTTTATACGCATTTTCCTTAGCGATATCGGGTACATTTTGGTCCTTTTGGATACGATTTGGAATTATTTCGGTGAAAGTTGTGAAAAGTTTGAGTTCCAAGACCAAGGAGGTTAATTTTGAAGTTATTTGATGGTTTTGGGTGATTTTCGATGTAAACGACTGAAAGGGTTTGGTCCGATTCGAGTTTTGGTGTTTGTATTAAGTTTTTCAGCTCATTTCAGCAAAAATGGCATGGAGCGCCGCTCCAAAACATGGCGCGCCGCGCCATTCCACATAAAATACAGTTCGAGCATTTTAAAAAGGCAGATTTCAGCTCACCAGTTAAATGGCGCGCCGCTCGAGGAAATGGCGCGCCGCGCGAGTAAGGGCGCGCCGCGCAGGTTCTTAACCGGGTTCAGAATTGCACCTATTTAAAGCCCGAAAATTACCCTAATTTATCATTATCGTATCCAGACGAATTCCAGTAGCTTTTTGATGAACTTAGGTGATTTTTGGGGATTTCCAAGGTCATTCTAAGGTATCAATCATTCCGGAAACAAGTCTCGATTCGTTTATCTTTCAGGATTCAATCATTGATTAGGTTTATCTCTTGTCATAAACAATGAATTTCTCTATTACTTTATTTGTGATTTTTATTGTTGCCATGATTATTGGCTAAGTTCTTTAATGTTTGTCTAGATTTAATAACCTATGTATTGGATGCTACTTATCAGTTGTTTGATTAATTTATGATGATTTGATGTTTGAATTAAAGAACCATTCTTATTGAAGCTAGACTTTTCGATTCAATTGGTTGTGTACTTGTTTGATAGGATGAGAGTTCATTAATTAAGTGCATTAATTTACAATTGGTTTGTCTTAATTGATTGTTTGCTTACTCGGAGACGAGAGTAAATTGAATTCAAAAGGCTAGACGAAATAGGGGTGAATTATGCGCAACGAGAGTTGGTGTGATTGTGATTTGAGTCTTCATCTCAGTTGAACTGTTTAGTCACAATTAGGAGGTCTTAGGCTACGGGGAATTCCGTGTCGTGTAATCTTAATTGAAGTGTTTGCGCTGGGGAATTCCAGGTGAACCGACTAGATAATTCACATAAGTTAGATAATAACTGGGGCTTAATCTAAATGCATCCAATACTAGGTGAAAAAGGTCTAGACAAGCATTCGTTTTTTCTAATTGTTTACAACTATCTTATTTTACTCGTTTGTTTGCTTTAAAGCTTAAAACTGAAAACACCAAAAATATTGTTCAATCTTGTTATTAATTAAAGCTATCTTTGATTTTGACTAATCGTTAAATAGCCAACCAAACAAATTATCTCGTAATTCAATTTTCTAGATTTAACTTAGTTTAATTCATTAGTTACAATCTTAATTTTCACGTCTAAACTGTCCTTGGAACGATCTTGGATTTACCAACTTTATACTATTGCACGATCGGGTACACTGCCTGTTTGTGTGTAGTAAATCTTTAAACCGGTTTTTCCCATTATAAATTATAGACGTGATTTCACACATCAAGTTTTTGGCGCCGCTGCCGGGGACAGTTGTGTCGAAAATTAAGTTTGTTTCTAATTGTTCCTAGTTTAGTTTAGTTATAGTTTATTATTTCTTTTTGTTATTCTCTAGTTGAATCGGTACGTTTAATCAGTTGTTAGTTGTGATGTCGCAGGTAACAGGTAGTGCATGCCACATATGCGTTCTTCTAATTCTCCGATTCTTCAACCATTTGCAGAACCCGAAAGAGAGTTATTCAGAGCGTTAAGTCACGTACAACAGTCCACAGTGGATTCATCTTTTTCTTCAAGTGCTAATATAATTAATTTGGGAAGTAGTTCTGAGACTGTGGTGCCCGATACACCACCTGAAATTAGAGAAGAAGAAGAATCTTACATCTCCTTAGATCTTTCCGAGACTGAAGATATGGCGGACCAAGAACAACCACCTCGTCCTCAGACTATGGCACAAAAGTTGAAGGCCACACGAGGGGGCCAAGGCAATTCGATTACTCAACCAAACATCACTCAGCCTTTTCAAATTACAGGGCCGATCCTGAATTTGATTTCTTCTTATTGCCGATTTTATGGCAAGGATACTGAGGATCCAAACGAGCATCTTCGTAATTTTAATGATGTTTGCAATTTGTTTAAGTTGCATGAGGTTGCCGATACTTCAGTCAAGACAAGGCTTTTTCCTTGGACTCTTAAGGGAGAAGCCAAGAGATGGTTAGA
Organism: Rutidosis leptorrhynchoides; assembly: GCF_046630445.1. Classification (NCBI taxonomy): domain Eukaryota; kingdom Viridiplantae; phylum Streptophyta; class Magnoliopsida; order Asterales; family Asteraceae; genus Rutidosis; species Rutidosis leptorrhynchoides. Next base: position 524,344,901 of record NC_092336.1, read on the forward strand.
TAAGCAACCAGAGGGCACGATTACCTCTTGGGAGACTTTGGAGGATAAGTTTTTATCGAAGTTTTTCCCTGCGTCTCGAGCTGCTAGACTTCAAGCAGAAATTTCTCAATTCAGACAAAAGAGCAGTGAGACATTGTTTGATGCTTGGGACCGTTTTGCTACTTTGTTACGCTCATGCCCGCAACATGGGTTGAATGATTTACAGAAGGTCCAGATTTTTTATAAAGGTTGTGATATCCTTACTCGTCAGACTATTGATCAAGCCGCAGGTGGTACGTTAATGGATAAGACCGAAGAAGAGGCGCTAGAGATCATTGAAAAGTAAGCTGCTTACTCTCATGAGTGGCATCAGGATCATGAGTCTTTCCATTCAGCTTCAGTTAAGAGAACAGAGACTACAAGTACAGGTGCTTATGATGATTTTGGGTCTATAAGTGCTAAATTAGATTCGTTTGGTAGGAATTTGGAGAAGATGAATAAGGATATTCATGGTATGAAGGTTGGGTGTGAGTATTGTGGGGGTTTACATCTGGGCAAAGATTGTGATGCGGGTTTGACTATGAATCAGAAAGAAGAAATTAATTATATTAGTCAGCAGAATAACAATCAGTTTCAGGGACGTGCTCAGTTTAATAGGAATTTCAACAATCCTTATAATCCGCAAGGTAATCAGGGTTCGAGGTTCCAACCGGGATATAGTGGAGGATTTCAACAGCAAGCTCCCGGGTATTTTCAGAAACCACAGGCCGAAGAGAAAAAGTCCAACCTCGAAGCTATGATCGAGAAGTTAGTGATATCTCAGACTCAGCTTGTTACTACTGTTACTCAGAACAATGAAAAGAATGACCAAATGTTTCGAAATCAACAAGCAGCTATTCATAATCTAGAACAGTAGATTGGTCAACTTGCTAATAAGAGTATTGAGAGGAAACCGGGGGAGTTACCGAGCAAGACGGATACTAACCCGAAAAACGGGCATGTTAATGCTATCACCACCCGAAGTAGTTTAGCATACGATCCACCAAGGAAGCCCGACGAGTATGATTTGAGGGTACCGTTAGTTAATGATAGTGAGCCGGTTGTTGAAAATGAACCGGAAGGGGAAAATGAGCCGGAACAGGTGGCTGAAAAAGTTGTTAAGGAACCGGTTACTGTTGCTGCTAAACCGGTAGTTAGAAAGTATCAACCACCGCTCCCATTCCCGAGGAAACAGCGATTGGAGAAGCTAGAGGCCGAAAAGTCCAAGTTCATGGACTTGATTAAAAAAGTTAATATAAATATGCCTTTTATTGATGTTATTGCAGGTATGCCTAAGTATGCGAGGTTTCTTAAAGATTTGGTGACTAACAGGTAAAAGCTGGAGAACGTGTCTTCAGTCAGGTTGAATGCCGCATGCTCAGCGGTAGTTGCAAACAAGCTTCTCGAGAAGCTTGAAGATCCTGGAAGTTTTACCATTCCTTGTTTACTTGGTAATCTAGATTGTATGAGGGCTTTGGCGGATTTGGGGGCTAGCATTAATTTAATGCCTTATTCTATTTACCTTAAGCTAGACCCCGGGGAGTTAAAACCCACGCGTATGGCTGTTCAGCTAGCTGACCGCTCTATTAAATTCCCTCGTGGAATCATAGAGAATATGCTAGTTAAGACCGGGTCGTTAGTTTTTCTGGCGGATTTTGTGGTTTTGGATATGGAAGTGGATGAAAGGATTCCACTTATTTTGGGTCGGCCTTTCTTAAATACGGCTAGGTGTATGATTGATGTGTATGGCTAAAAGTTGACCCTTAGGATAGACGATTTGAATGCAACATTCTCAATCGACCATACTTTAAAATACCCTGGCCACACTGACAATACATGTTATTTTCTTAACACTGTGAATGTCCAGTCTGAGTTTTTGCAGTAATTCCCAGAGTTACAGGGTTCAGGAGAGTGCTCATTGGTTGAGATTGATGAAGAGTTGCAGGTTAAGGAGGTGGATATTTTAACCACCTTGATGGAAAACGACTATGAACTGACTGAAGAGGAGTTCAAAGAACTCGAACGTGATGCTAATTACCGGAGCAAGTCTTCAATTGAAGAACCTCCCGAGCTTGAATTGAAGCTACTTCCAGATCATTTAGAATACGCTTACTTGCAGGAGGAATCTAAGCTTCCGGTAATTATTTCTTCTTCTCTTTCAGCAGGTCAGAAAACTGAGCTTGTAACCATGCTAAAGGCCCATAAACCGGCCATTGCGTGGAAAATTCACGACATCAAGGGTATTAGTCCCTCCTATTGCACCCACAAAATCCTAATGGAGGATAACTCCAAACCTGTGGTGCAACGTCAAAGGAGGTTGAACCCGCACATGCAAGATGTCGTGAAGAAAGAGATCATTAAGCTCCTTGATGCAGGTCTGATTTACCCGATTTCTGACAGTCCATGGATTAGCCCGGTACACTGTGTACCTAAGAAAGGTGGTATGACTGTTACCACCAATGATAAAAATGAGTTAATTTCAACTCGGACTGTCACGGGGTGGTGTGTTTGTATTGACTATCGTAAGTTGAATGACGCCACACGCAAAGACCACTTCCCGCTACCTTTCATGGATCAAATGCTAGAGAGGTTGGCGGGAAACAGCTTTTATTGCTTTCTCGATGGTTTCTCGGGCTATTTTCAAATTCCTATCTCGCCCGAGGACCAAGAGAAGACTACTTTTACGTGCCCGTATGGCACGTTTTCATACCGACGCATGCCCTTTGGCCTTTGCAATGCTCCGGCCACTTTTCAAAGGTGCATGATGGCCATATTCCATGACATGATAGAAGATTGCATGGAGGTGTTCATGGATGACTTTTCGGTCTTCGTTGACACTTTTGATTCATGCCTTCTCAATTTAGAACGGATGTTGGTCAGGTGCGAAAAATCCAATCTTGTGCTCAATTGGGAAAAGTGCCATTTCATGGTTCAAGGGGGCATAGTTCTCGGGCACAAGATTTCTAAAAACGGTATAGAGGTGGATCCCGCAAAGGTTACCGCTATTAAGAACCTTCCACCTCCCACCGATGTTAAGGGTGTTAGGAGTTTCCTCGGGCACGCCGGTTTTTACCGGCGATTCATTAAAGATTTCTCAAAGATTGCTAACCCGATGAATAAACTCCTTGAAAAGGACACCCCATGGAACTTCTCTGAAGAGTGCCAAAAGCATTCGAGCTTTTGAAGGAGAAACTCATTAATGCACCAATCATAATTGCTCCGAATTGGTCTCTTCCGTTCGAGCTTATGTGCGATGCATCCGATTTCGCTGTTGGCTTAGTTTTGGGTCAAATGGTCGAGAAGCATTTCCGACCCATCTATTATGCAAGCAAGACCTTGCAAGGAGCGCAATTAAATTATACTACCACTGAAAAAGAGCTCCTTGCGGTGGTCTTTTCGTTTGATAAATTCCAGTCCTACTTAGTCTTGTCTAAGACTATTGTTTTTACGGACCATTCTGCTTTAAAGTACCTTTTTGCTAAACCGGATGCAAAACCCCGATTTCTTAGATGGATCTTGCTTTTGCAAGAATTTGATGTTGAAATCCGGGATAAAAAGGGTGCCGAGAATCTTGCGGCCGATCACCTTTCACGTCTTGAGAATCCCTCCCGTGAGGTTCTCGATGAGACTACTATTCATGATGATTTTCCCGATGAATATCTCATGAAGGTGGAGGAGTGTGAAGACCCTTGGTTCGTTGATTTTGCGAATTATCTAGTTGGTGGATTCTTAGAGAAGGGTTGGTCACATCATAAACGTAAGAAGTTCTTTAGTGACCTTAAGTATTATTTTTGGGAGGACCCTTATCTCTTTAGGCGGTGTTCCAATGGAATGATCCGCCGGTGTGTTTCGGGAGAAGAGTGCGAGCGCATTCTTGTCCAATGTCATTCTGGTCCGACAGGTGGGCATTATGGTCCCCAAGTTACGGGGCGAAAAGTCTTTGAGGCCGGTTTTTATTGGCCTACTATCTTCAAGGATGCCCACCGGATTTTTCAATCGTGCGATGCTTGTCAACGGGCGTGCCAAATCACCCAATGAGATGAGATGCCTCAAAATGTCATCCAAGTTTGTGAGGTTTTTGATATTTAGGGGATTGATTTCATGGGCCCGTTCCCGAAGTCGAATAATAAGCTCTACATTCTTGTTGCTATCGATTATGTTTCAAAATAGGTTGAAGCACAAGCTTTGCCCACTAATGATGCACGGGTTGTAGTTTCATTCTTAAAACAGCTCTTTTCTCGGTTTGGTGCCCCGAAAGCTTTAATTAGTGATCGGGGAACTCACTTTTGTAACGCCCAACCTGAAAAGGTGTTGAAACGATATGGGGTAACCCATAAAGTTTCGACATCCTACCATCCTCAAACGAATGGGCAAGTCGAAAACACCAACCGGGCGTTAAAGAGGATTCTTGAGAAAACTATTGGTTCTAATCCTAAGGAGTGGTCATTTAAGCTCGATGATGCCTTATGGGCATTTAGAACGGCGTACAAAATGCCAACCGGAACCACTCCTTTTCGGTTACTTTATGGCAAAGCGTGTCATCTCCCGGTGGAGATTGAACACAAAGCTTATTGGGCTCTAAAAATGAGCAATCTTGATCTTAAGGAGGCGGGTCGCCTTCGGTTGAGTCAATTGAATGAGTTAGAAGAGCTAAGGCTCGATGCGTATGAGAACTCATTGATTAGTAAGGAAAGAACGAAGAAGTGGCACGATAGTCGCTTGAAGGATCCTAAAGAATTTAAGGAAGGGGATCGTGTGCTTCTTTTCAATTCGATGTTTCGTTTGTTTCCCGGGAAGTTAAAATCTAAATGGTCGGGACCTTTTGTTATTCGAAAGGTTTATTCTCATGGGGCGGTTGATTTGGTAAATTCGAAAGGGAAAGAGTTCAAGGTTAACGGTCATCGGTTAAAACACTATGTCGATGGACCGCAAGAGGTGGACGATGAGATTAAACTCATCTTTACCTCTAACGACGCGTAATAATCATGGTTACAACCATTGTTGTAGAGTTTGTATATTTTTGTGCTTGTTTGACAATATGTGCAATATAATCATGCTTAGATTTTTGTTGGGGTTAGTTTGGTGGTTTTAGGTTGAGAAAATGGGATTTAAAGGTTTAAAAATACGAAATTTTGGTGTACCAGCACATGGAGCGCCGCTCCAGATCATGGCGCGCCGCTCCACTTTGAGACACCTGATGTACCAGATATTGAAAAAAGCTCGACATGATTTTTCAGTTAATCAGAGCGCCGCACGACATTTCGGAGCGCCGCGCGGATACCTTGCGCGCCGCGCAGCTTGATGGAGCGCCGCGTCAATTCCTGTCGACCAGCTGTTTTCTTTTATAATTAAAATCAAACCCGAATTTTTACATCCACACAATTAGAAACGGGTTGGTAGATGTATTTACCCCAATTCCTTTTATTCTTTTCATTCATAACATCTCTTTAACACTTACAAACACTTTGATTTTCAAAACCCTAAATCTCAAAACTTTGATTTCTTGTTTCAATTAACTTCAATCTTTCAAGAATGGCTCCCACCAAGGTCCGAATTTGTTTCTTTCTAACTAATTTCATCTTATTATGTGTAATTGTTTGTTTAATTTTTGAGTATCATGATGAATTAGTGTGGGGTTGCTTTAATTTGGGTTATGTGATTCAATTAGTCATGGGTTTTGTTAGATTATCATTGTATGCTTTGATTTCATGATTAATTTTGTGTTTTTGGAAAGTTTAACATGAACCTAGGGTTTGTAGGTTTAAAAATCTGAATTTTGTAAGTGAGAAAGGGGATATTTGCTTGAAGGTGTGGTAGTTCTTGAATTGTTCATGTGTTTTTGAGCTAGTGTGGGGTTGTGTCCATATGGGCAGGTCAAATTGTTTTGAATGACTTGAGCTATATTGTTTTAATTATGTATAATGTCATGCTAGTATGGATTAAACATATGATTTTAAATTGTGATGAAGATTTTGTAAATGGTTGTTGGAATTGGTAAAAGTTTGCAAACGTGGTGAAGTTATTGGATTGTTGGAAATTAAAAGAGTGATAAGTAATTATGTTTGTCATGTTTTGGTAGTGTTGATATATGAGTAGGATTCATGAGTTGTTATGTCTTAAGGGATAATGTGATATGGTTGAGATTGTAGTTCTTGACATGTTTTTACAAGAGTTATTTGTTAATTTGATGATTGTTTTAAAAGGTGGATTAGCATGAAACATGGTTTGGTTGTTAAGGGTATTCGGTGCTCATTATTATTTCTAACACTAACTTTTTAGTTTTGTGTTTTGTTTTCTTTACTTGTTTCATGAATGTAGAGAACAAGAGGTAACCAAGGACAACCACAGCAACCACCGAACAATCCGGAACTATGGTTGTCCCACATTGCTAATAATGAGGATTTGGAACAGAGGTTTACGATTAATATTGCTCGTCCGATTGAGCAAACTTTCTACTTGGATTGGTCACAACTGTCAGCAGCGAATATTCATGCTTTTCGAAGATTGAGTGGTTATTTGTGGGTTGTTTATAATGGGACTGAATTGAGACCTTATGAGCGGTTGTTTGAAATTAATGAAGACGTTTATGAGCAGTTAACTGTTGAGTTCTTTTCAACCGTGAGTTGTCACCCTAGAGCTTGTGATGACCCGGAAATTTCCGATCAAATTTAAACTTTAATCTTTATATGTTTCCGACACGATAAGCAAAGTTTGTTAAGTTGAATCTCAAAAAGTTTAAAACTGTGTTCATACATTCATTTAACCTCGACCAGATTCCAATGATTCACGAACCATTATATAATTAGATATGAATATATATATATATAGATATATATATATATATATATATATATATATATATATATATATATATATATATATATATATATATAAAACGTTAACAAAGTATTAGATGTATAATATATACATGAGCGTATTTGTTTCAATATGCTTATTAATGGAATTAGAAGATAATATCAAATGATTGATTTATCTGATACATATATATTTTTGAAGTAGAATTTAAAATATTATATGAGTTAATTAATTATGTAAAATAAAATGAAAATAAGATATTATAATAATTATTATTTAAAGCATAACTATATATAAATAAAGTATATTAAAAATAAATATTAAATGATTGTAATACTCGTTAGACGATTCGATTATTATTTAGAGAAGTTTAATTTGAACTTATGTGATTTTAAAATAAACTGTGATCCGAAAATGGGTTATATGAATTTTAGGCTTACTAAAAATATAATTAGAAGCTAATTAATAAATTTCAACACTTTTTATATTTTACCCAGAATTGAGAGGGACAACTGATGTGATTTTTATCTAGTAATTAATGATCGAATTTTATACCATAATTACTAAAATAAATAAAAATAATTACTGTAAAAATTTAGCATTTTTCTGAAGACTTTTATCCGCCACTGATTTCAAATAGTAGACGATACACAGTCCGTGAAAACTGTCGGCAGATAAATTTAAGAATTATGATGGCTGAACTATTTCTTTCACATCACACGTTTCTTTTCTCTTTTCACAACTTTATGATTGATTAAAGATATACTTTTGTGTTTGCACTCCACTAACTCCAACTCAATATCTATACATGCATATAATTGCACTAGAAAATTCACAAACATCGTATCATTCTATTACTATATTATTTTTTGCTAACTAACCAAGAACCATCCATCTGACTCTTTAAATAATATATATACATACATATGGATATTGAATTTAACAACCATCCACTCACCCATCAACCAACCATTTTTCTTACTGTCTTTTTGTTTTCAATTAAGCCAAACCACCATCTCTTCTCTCTATATATATACACACGTGCGTACACCAACTAAACCCACTTTATATTTCCTACTTACTTTGTTGATGATCGAACAAACCCACCCATTTAATTACTTCAACCATCTATCAATTTTTTTAAGTATTATTGAAATTCATATTCATACATTCTTCTACTTCAAGCTCGATCAACCTTGGCTCATCTCCTGCTACAACCATCACCCCACGTGAAAGTTCCTATGTCCCATACATCATCGGTTTCGTGTTTGATCGATCAACACCATCACCAAGACCTTACAACTGCTACCTGGCTACTCCGTTTGCAAACCAACAACCAAACTGCTACCAAACTGCTCGATGTTTCTGTTCGACAAGGGAATACCATCAAAACCCACTTGTTGTAGCTAATATTCAAACCATGATCCACCACCACTCGAAACCCATTTATAATGGTTTGTTATTTTGAGGCTCGTTTACTCGATCGACCACCATCATCCCCATTTATCCCTCTTTTACTTCCTGCAGATCTCTGCAATGTTTCGCCAACCAAAACAGACCCAAACTACCGCTCTCTCTCTCTAAAATCCATCGCCACCACTTCACACCTCGAATCATAATTGTACCGCTGCAACTGCTACTATATTCTGTTTTTGTCGAACAGCTGCAACATCCCTCTTCTTTCCTGTTGTTTCTGTTTTAATCGAGCATTCAACAATGAAACCCATTTAAAGTTGACAATGAACTGTGATAAAAGAAAAACAATGATGAAAACTGCTGCATGATCTCTTCTGTTTTGTTAATGATACTGTAACGATGATGGGATTTGATGATATCAACGGTGAAGATGATAACAAGTTATGACGATACCGGCCGATATAATTTTTTTTATGCTATTACTGCTTCTGATTCGGTTCATAACCATCAACACATTTTTTTTTGATGAAGTAAAGATGACGAGGATAATACAAAGAAGATGATAATTATGCGTTTGTATGTCGATCGAACCCCACCTCCACTGAAACCCTCGTTCACTTTATTTTCTGTTTGAGCTAATACGAAACCTTTTTAATTGATGAAAACTGGGCTATTGTTTTTCTACTTGGGCCCTGATTTAGTTTATAACATTTGGGTCGGTGATTTCAGTTTCCTGATTGGGCCGAGATTATGTGTTGGGCCGGTTATGATTTAGTTAAGATTTTACAAAGATGAAACAGAAAGACGAATATTTATCAGATTAAAGTTATAGAATATATCAGAAAAACTAGATTGGTGAAGTGGTATAGAGTGTGTGTGTGTGTGTAAGCGAGTGGTCTCGGGTTCGAATCTCAGCGGTGGCATTCTTTTTGTTGAGTTTTCTTCAAAGGTTGTAACTTCTTGTTTTATTTTTATTATTATTATTATTATTATTATTATTATTATTATTATTATTATTATTATCATAACCCTAATTACAATTATAATTATTATCGTTATAAGTATTATTATTTATATTATCATGAGTATTATTATGTAGCTACTAAAAATTATTATCATAACTATCATTAACAATAAAAATAATATTTTTACATTTATTATCATAAATATCATTATTATTATCACTATCATTATTAATATGATTATTACTATTATTACAAAATAATGCAAATCTTTATTTATTATTATTATTATTTTTACCAAATAAATATTATTTATTATTATATTAAATAATATGTATTATATTTATATCAATTACCAAAAATTAATTAATTAAAATAATAAGTATTTGAAATATTAATATTAATAAATTACCTTTAAAAGTTAAACATAAATATTAATTATTCATTTAGAAGATAGAAAATGAAAATATAAAGTTTATTACTAATAATAACTTATAAATTTGTTCGATTACCATTATACGTGTTAATATATATAATTAATATAGGTTCGTGAATCCGAGGTCAACCTTACACTTGTTCAATGATGTTATATGTATTTTTACTACAAAATACATTAGGTGAGTTTCATTTGCTCCATTTTACTCTTTACATTTTTGGGACTGAGAATACATGCGCTGTTTTTATAACTGTTTTACGAAATAGACACAAGTAATCGAAATTACATTATATGGTTGAATGATCGAAATCGAATATGCCCTTTTTATTAAGTCTGGTAATCTAAGAATTAGAGAACAGATACCCTAATTGACGCGAACTCTAAAGATAGATCTATCGGGCCCAACAAGTCCCATCCAAAGTACCGGATGCTTTAGTACTTCGAAATTTATATCATGTCCAAAGGAGGATCCCGGAATGATGGGGATATTCTTATATGTATATTGTGAATGTCGGTTACCAGGTGTTCAATCCATATGAATGATATTTTTGTCTCTATGCATGGGACGTATGTTTATGAGAAATGGAAATATGAAATCTTGTGGTCTATTAAAATGATGAAAATGATTATTTATGTTAAACTAATGAACTCACCAACCTTTTGGTTGACACTTGAAAGCATGTTTATTCTCGGGTATGCAATAAATCTTCCGCTGTGCATTTGCTCATTTTAAGGACATTACTTGGAGTCATTCATGGCATATTTCAAAAGACGTTGCATTCGAGTCGTCGAGTTCATCAAGATTATTATTAAGTCAATTATAGTTGGATATAATATGAAATGGTATGCATGTCGTCAACTTTCGTTGTAAAGAAAGATTGTCTTTTAAAATCGGATGCAATGTTTGTAAAATGTATCATATAGAGGTCAAGTACCTCGCGATGTAACCAACAGTTGTGAATCGTTTATAATCGATATGGACTTCGTCCGGATGGATTAGGACGGGTCTTCACAGTTGGTATCAAAGCGGTGGTCTTAGCGAACCATGTCTGCATTAGTGTGTCTAACTGATAATTCGTTAGGATGCATTAGTGAGTCTGGACTTCGACCGTGTCTGCATGTCAAAAGTTTTGCTTATCATTTTGTGTCAAAAATTACCTGCTTATCATTCTTAGAGAATCACTTGCTTATCATTCTTAGTCTAGACACGTTTTACTGCATTGACTGCATGAATAGTGTATAGACAAAATTCATATTTTAGCGTATCTGCTACTTCATATCTTAGCATATCTGTTACTGTAACTTTGCCTGACAACTTCCGTAGATTCCTCCGTAACTTATGGGATTTTAGTATTATATATGCATATGTAAATTATGTATTGCAGGGTACTAATCTACATCCTATAATCTATTTCTTATCGAAAATCCTTCATCTGATCGTACGAGATGAATCCTGCAACCAGTTCAAGTCCCTCAGATTCCAATAGCTATTCCGATAGTTATTCCGACAGCTATTCTGACATAGATGTTCACCTAAGCTCCGAAAATAGCGTCAGCGGCATGAATCAACCAATCAGCCATTATCAATTCATCTGATGGGTTCATAGTCGACTTAATTAATGGAAACGCGCAGAAGGTAATCCCTTCCACCAACCGAATTCACCTCTTGACAATGAACCTGAAGCGTTTACCGGCGAACCTGTTCGAGACACCATTTTCAGTCTCATTTCCAGGGTAACTCGACAAGATTATATTCTATCCACAATTCTGAACCTTATTCATCCGCTCGTCCTGACCGACAATCATCCTGGAGTAATAAGTCAACGAACTTTGCGCTCGAATAACCAATTCGGATAATGTGGTGCAAAATGTACCAGCTTCAGCAACATCACCGGCACCAACAGTACCATCAATAACAACACGAATATCATCAACAATCCATGCTTTAATATCACCATCTGTACTTTGAGTATGATCTTCGCTCTACGTATCGTTCTACCTCATTTATCTTAGTTCGACATGGCGAATATGTAACCTCTAATGTTTTAGAGATTATTTATTCTAGTTCCAATCGAAAATCAAATGAGTTTAATATAATATTGACTCATTAAATCCATGATTACATCTGAAGAAAATATATATGTATATGTGTTTTCGAAAAGATTGTAATTAAAAAAAAAAATTCTTTTGTACAAACTGTTAATGGTGAAAATATTTTAACGGGTAGGTAATACCCGAGGAATATTTAAATTTCACATTAATAAGTTACACTGTATATTCTTCGAATTTGATTCAACAGTTATTCACTATCCTATTTACAACCACCGAGATACGTATCCGTTCACCAAAGAATAACTATTTTCATTCAAATTCAATTTCATATTTGGATTTTGACCTATCAGAATCCAACAAGTGGCATAATGAAGAAATAATGGACACAATAAAAAAAATTGATTAGAAACAGACCAATTAACAATATTAAATTTTTATTAAGAAACCACGCTAACAAAATCCTAGCTAACTGTTCCTAGCTAACTGTTAATTCCGAATTACATTTTATTTTATCGCAATTTAATTATCGCAATTCTATTTATCGTCATTTAATTTCTGTTATTTACTTTACGCACTTTATTTATCGTCATTTATTTTTCTATTATTTATTTTACGCACTTTAAATATCGGGTCACGATACATAATTATTAATTCAAATATTATATATTCAATTATATATGAATTATTGGACTGTTAACTATGGACTATCGACTGTGGGCTAATAACATTGGACAATTAAAATGAATTAAAATATTGACTATAACATATGAAACTAAACAATTCTTCAAGTTTGTCACTTGAATTCATCTCAAACTTCATTTGTATCTCGACGATTACAATCTGCGTTCAAAAATCTTTCGTAATTCTTGAAAACACCTCAATCGAAGGATGAACCAACTGCACTTCATCCACGGAAGAAAAGATTTATGCATATAGTTATACACCTGAAAACTCTTGGAAACTAAATAAACGTTTAACACATAGCTATGTTAATTCCTTTAGTGTTATTATTACCTAAAATAATTTTGCAATCCCTTTCCAAATTAGCCAATTTTGTCATAGCTCCAGCAAATCAATTTTGACTTTCGTTCTGATTAAACTTATTATAACTTGATTTATAAACATGCCTTTCGTCATCGTTATCGGGGAACTGTTTATATTTCACCACAGTAACAGAAACTTATCTGCAACTTCATTACTCATCGACTTAAGTTCTCCGAAGAATTATTATATTTGTTCGTTAAAACCCTATCATGTACTTATCCGCATTTTGTAACAAGAATTACCATACCAATTACCGGGAATCAGCAAATCTGTATTGTGAGTCTCGCAACGTTTCCACATCAACAGTTATATGTATCCATATAACATTTATCTCATAGAACTATGATCTTCCATTCTGAAATTCTGAAAAGCACTCAATCTACAAATCAATACCCTGAATGTTGAAAAAGCTGAATGAAGCAGCAGAAACTGTAGGCAACTGTAAATGACTTTAGTCGTCGGAAGTTTGATGATAAAGAATAATATGTTGGAAAAGCTCAGAAACGTTGGGACTGGAAAACGGATAGAGTTAAACATGAAGGAGACCAAGGAAAAAAATACAAGGACCAAACCCTATATTCAAAGGATTCAGGTAATTCTGGATCCGATGAAATCTTTAGAGAATATCTTGCTCCGAAGTCATGTTAAAATCTTGCGAAAAATCTTTCTTCATCAACCATCGAACCTAGAAATTTCAAAATATCATCGTCAATATCTTCGATATTTCTGAGGATATTTTCATAAATATTCTCGTCCGAAATTATATACCCCTTCGTACTTCCTGTGTATCATTATATTGGAAACATTCAAGAGAAAATTTAGTACCGAAAAGCGGATTATGCGAAACTATGAAGGAAGTCGTGGATCAATCACAAGGAATAAGTTTGACTGCAAAGAATCCAAATGATTCTGTTCCTGATGAAATCTTTAGCGAATACCTTGCTTCCGAATCTAAACCCTTACGGAAAAATCTTCTTCATCATCCATCGATATTAGAAATTCCAAGATATCATCGCATATCCATTTATAAATATCCTCCATATTTCTGAAAATATTTTCATAACTATTCTTATCTGAAATCATTTAATCTCTTAGTGCTATCAGTATTACATCATATAGAAACTGTTAGTTTCTATATTCTGTAAACTTTCGAGCTTAAAATATGAATGTTATTGAAGTAATGTTGGGAATTGATGCATGAGTTAATATAATATAATGACACTTGATCAACGTGATTATATTACAGTAAGTCATGCTGAGTTCTAATGAAACGTGATGATTCACAGACCATAACGTCATCATGTGCCATGTTACATAACTCTTTCATTCTACTTAACCTCCGAACATATCAAGGAAAATATATTCTTGATAGTTATATCTTCTGTAATTCTGGTAATTTGATGGATCAAGATTGTGTTATTACCATTTCTTTCTTAGAACATTAACTATGTTCATTTCGAAATTCATATCTATGAATTCTGGACCATTGCTCGCTTTAATAGAGGTCGAGAGGATAATAAAAAGGCAAAGAGATCCAAAATATAAGAGAAAATATAAAGCCCAATGACAGCACCGAAATTACAAACCGTGGATATCAGTACGTATAGCAATATAAAGACACGGGAGGATTATAAATAAAATAATCCCTAGAGCATAATAGAAATAAACAGATTCTTCAGTTGGGAGTTGGAAAAGAAGGACGATCATTGTGATAGTTAGAATAAGAACAAGGATCAGAACAGGGTTAAGCATTTTCATAAATCTTTAGAATTTTAGAATTGAGTATAGAAGTGGTGAAAACAAATGGAACGGAAGAGGTAAATTTATAAAGGAAATATCAGACAGAGTAATCGAGGCAGATCACAATATTTAATTATAGAGATCTTAATTTCCTTATTCGCCGAAGAATCAAATCTTTTAGATTTCGAAAATTTTCTTAAAATTCCTTGAATTCCGGAATTCAACCAAGACAACGTCAAAAGTTAAGACGCACCTTATTTTCTAAATTCCACTGTGACCACGTCAAAAGTTAAATCTCTATCTAAATCTATTGTGACAGCTTCATTCGTACGCTTCATCTAATCGAATCATTTTATCTATATTAGTCCATTCATCAACTCATATTTGTCATGAAAACATTTTTATTGTTAGCCATGACCACCTCACTCAAATTTCGGGACGAAATTTCTTTAACGGGTAGGTACTGTGATGACCCGGAAATTTCCGATCAAATTTAAACTTTAATCTTTATATGTTTCCGACACGATAAGCAAAGTTTGTTAAGTTGAATCTCAAAAAGTTTAAAACTGTGTTCATACATTCATTTAACCTCGACCAGATTCCAATGATTCACGAACCATTATATAATTAGATATGAATATATATATATATATATATATATATATATATATATATATATATATATATATATATATATATATATATATATATATATATATATATATATATATATATATATATATATATATATATATATATATATATATATATATATATATATATATATATATAAACGTTAACAAAGTATTAGATGTATAATATATACATGAGCGTATTTGTTTCAATATGCTTATCGATGGAATTAGAAGATAATATCAAATGATTGATTTATCTGATACATATATATTTTTGAAGTAGAATTTAAAATATCATATGAGTTAATTAATTATGTAAAATAAAATGAAAATAAGATATTATAATAATTATTATTTAAAGCATAACTATATATAAATAAAGTATATTAAAAATAAATATTAAATGATTGTAGTACTCGTTGGACGATTCGATTATTATTTAGAGAAGTTTAATTTGAACTTATGTGATTTTAAAATAAACTGTGATCCGAAAATGGGTTATATGAATTTTAGGCTTACTAAAAATATAATTAGAAGCTAATTAATAAATTTCAACACTTTTTATATTTTACCCAGAATTGAGAGGGACAACTGATGTGATTTTTATCTAATAATTAATGATCGAATTTTATACCATAATTACTAAAATAAATAAAAATAATTACTGTAAAAATTTAGCATTTTTCTGAAGACTTTTGTCCGCCACTGATTTCAAATAGTAGACGATACACAGTCCGTGAAAACTGTCGGCAGATAAATTTTAGAATTATGATGGCTGAAGTATTTCTTTCACATCACACGTTTCTTTTCTCTTTTCACAACTTTATGATTGATTAAAGATATACTTTTGTGTTTGCACTCCACTAACTCCAACTCAATATCTATACATGCATATAATTGCACTAGAAAATTCACAAACATCGTATCATTCTATTACTATATTATTTTTTGCTAACTAAACAAGAACCATCCATCTGACTCTTTATATAATATATATACATACATATGGATATTGAATTTAACAACCATCCACTCACCCATCAACCAACCATTTTTCTTACTGTCTTTTTGTTTTCAATTAAGCCAAACCAACATCTCTTCTCTCTATATATATACACACGTGCGTACACCAACTAAACCCACTTTATATTTCCTACTTACTTTGTTGATGATCGAACAAACCCACCCATTTAATTACTTAAACCATCTATCAATTTTTTTTAAGTATTATTGAAATTCATATTCATACATTCTTCTACTTCAAGCTCGATCAACCTTGGCTCATCTCCTGCTACAACCATCACCCCACGTGAAAGTTCCTATGTCCCATACATCATCGGTTTCGTGTTTAATCGATCAACACCATCACCAAGACCTTACAACTGAAATGTCCCGTTCTTATTGATTAAAAACGTTTCATATTAATTGATTTCGTTGCGAGGTTTTGACCTCTATATGAGACGTTTTTCAAAGACTGCATTCATTTTTAAAACAAACCATAACCTTTATTTTATAAATGAAGGTTTAAAAAGCTTTACGTAGATTATCAAATAATGATAATCTAAAATATCCTGTTTACACACGACCATTACATAATGGTTTACAATACAAATATGTTACATCGAAATCAGTTTCTTGAATGCAGTTTTTACACAATATCATACAAACATGGACTCCAAATCTTGTCCTTATTTAAGTATGCGACAGTGGAAGCTCTTAATAATCACCTGAGAATAAACATGCTTAAAACGTCAAAAAAAATGTTGGTGAGTTATAGGTTTAACCTATATATATCAAATCGTAACAATAGACCACAAGATTTCATATTTCAATACACATCCCATACATAGAGATAAAAATCATTCATATGGTGAACACCTGGTAACCGACATTAACAAGATGCATATATAAGAATATCCCCATCATTCCGGGACACCCTTCGGATATGATATAAATTTCGAAGTACTAAAGCATCCGGTACTTTGGATGGGGTTTGTTAGGTCCAATAGATCTATCTTTAGAATTCGCGTCAATTAGGGTGTTTGTTCCCTAATTCTCAGATTACCAGACTTAATAAAAAGGGGCATATTCGATTTCGATAATTCAACCATAGAATGTAGTTTCACGTACTTGTGTCTATTTTGTAAATCATTTATAAAACCTGCATGTATTCTCATCCCAAAAATATTAGATTTTAAAAGTGGGAATATAACTCACTTTCACAGATTTTTACTTCGTCGGGAAGTAAGACTTGGCCACTGGTTGATTCACGAACCTATAACAATATATACATATATATCAAAGTATGTTCAAAATATATTTACAACACTTTTAATATATTTTGATGTTTTAAGTTTATTAAGTCAGATGTCCTCGTTAGTAACCTACAACTAGTTGTCCACAGTTAGATATACAGAAATAAATCGATAAATATTATCTTGAATCAATCCACGACCCAGTGTATACGTATCTCAGTATTGATCACAACTCAAACTATACATATTTTGGAATCAACCTCAACCCTGTATAGCTAACTCCAACATTCACATATATAGTGTCTATGGTTGTTCCGAAATATATATAGATGTGTCGACATGATAGGTCGAAACATTGTATACGTGTCTATGGTATCTCAAGATTACATAATATACAATACAAGTTGATTAAGTTATGGTTGGAATAGATTTGTTACCAATTTTCACGTAACTAAAATGAGAAAAATTATCCAATCTTGTTTTACCCATAACTTCTTCATTTTAAATCCGTTTTGAGTGAATCAAATTGCTATGGTTTCATATTGAACTCTATTTTATGAATCTAAACAGAAAAAGTATAGGTTTATAGTCGTAAAAATAAGTTACAAGTCGTTTTTGTAAAGGTAGCCATTTCAGTCGAAAGAACGACGTCTAGATGACCATTTTAGAAAACATACTTCCACTTTGAGTTTAACCATAATTTTTGGATATAGTTTCATGTTCATAATAAAAATCATTTTCTCAGAATAACAACTTTTAAATCAAAGTTTATCATAGTTTTTAATTAACTAACCCAAAAAGCCCGCGGTGTTACTACGACGGCGTAAATCCGGTTTTACGGTGTTTTTCGTGTTTCCAGGTTTTAAATCATTAAGTTAGCATATCATATAGATATAGAACATGTGTTTAGTTAATTTTAAAAGTCAAGTTAGAAGGATTAACTTTTTTTTGCGAACAAGTTTAGAATTAACTAAACTATGTTCTAGAGATTACGAGTTTAAACCTTCGAATAAGATAGTTTTATATATATGAATTGAATGATGTTATGAACATCATTACTACCTCAATTTTAGTAGGTAAACCTACTGGAAGTGACAAGAAATGATCTAGCTTCAAAGGATATTGGATGGCTTGAAAGTTCTTGAAGTAGGATCATGACACAAAAACAAGTTCAAGTAAGATTTTTACTCGAATTAAGATAGTTTATAGTTATAGAAATTGAATCAAAGTTTGAATATGAATATTACCTTGAATAATAAAGATAACCTACTGTATATAACAAAGGTTTCTTGATCTTAGATGATTACTTGGAATGGATTAGAAAGCTTGGAAGTAAATTAGTAAACTTGAAGGGATTTTTGAAGTGTTCTTGAAGTGTTCTTCCTATGATGATTATAGCTTGATTCTTGAAGTGATTTTTGATGAAGATGATGATTAACTACTGGAGAAATACATTCATAATAGTGTGTGTGTGTGTGTTGAGAGAGAATTAGAAAGAGAATTGGAAGTGAAATGGAGTGAATGATGAGTGGTAATTGGTGAGTGGTGAGTGGGGTTAAAAGGAGTTCTAGTTAGTTGACTAGCTTATGGTAGAAGTTAAAATTGATTAGTCATACATGACATAATCAAGAGTGGAATCCCATGCTAGTTCCTATTGGTATATACCCATAGTAAGTACGTTTTGAAGCTGTGTATAATACGGGTAAGAATACGACTAGAATTCTTGATGAAAGAAAAGAATGGGAAAGTAACTGTAACCATTTTCGTTAAGTATGAGTGTTTTGATATATGTCTTGAAGTCTTCCAAAAGTATTTTAATACATCTAAATACACTACATGTATATACATTTTAACTGAGTCGTTAAGTCATCGTTAGTCGTTACATGTAAGTGTTGTTTTGAAACCTTTAAGTTAACGATCTCAATTAATGTTGTTAACCCATTGTTTATTATATCTAATGAGATGTTAAATTATTATATTATCATGATATTATGATATATTAATATATCTTAATATGATATATATACATTTAAATGTCGTTACAACGATAATCGTTACATATATGTCTCGTTTCGAAATCCTTAAGTTAGTAGTCTTGTTTATATGTATATAACTCATTGTTAATATACTTATGGAGATACTTACTTATCATAATCTCATGTTAACCATATGTATATCCATATATATATCGTCATGTCGTTTTTACAAGTTTTAACGTTCGTGAATCGCCGGTCAACTTGGGTGGTCAATTGTCTATATGAAACATATTTCAATTAATCAAGTCTTAACAAGTTTGATTGCTTAACATGTTGGAAACATTTAATCATGTAAATATCAATCTCAATTAATATATATAAACATGGAAAAGTTCGGGTCACTACAGTACCTACCCGTTAAATAAATTTCGTCCCGAAATTTTAAGCTGTTGAAGGTGTTGACGAATCTTCTGGAAATAGATGCGGGTATTTCTTCTTCATCTAATCTTCACACTCCCAGGTGAACTCAGGTCCTCTACAAGCATTCCATCGAACCTTAACAATTGGTATCTTGTTTTGCTTAAGTCTTTTAACCTCACGATCCATTATTTCGACGGGTTCTTCGATGAATTGAAGTTTTTCGTTGATTTGGATTTCATCTAACGGAATAGTGAGATCTTCTTTAGCAAAACATTTCTTCAAATTCGAGACGTGGAAAGTGTTATGTACAGCCGTGAGTTGTTGAGGTAACTCAAGTCGGTAAGCTACTGGTCCGACACGATCAATAATCTTGAATGGTCCAATATACCTTGGATTTAATTTCCCTCGTTTACCAAATCGAACAACGCCTTTCCAAGGTGCAACTTTAAGCATGACCATCTCTCCAATTTCAAATTCTATATCTTTTCTTTTAATTTCAGCGTAGCTCTTTTGTCGACTTTGGGCGGTTTTCAACAGTTGTTGAATTTAGATGATCTTCTCGGTAGTTTCTTGTATAATCTCCGGACCTGTAATCTGTCTATCCCCCACTTCACTCCAACAAATCGGTGCCATCTCAATGCTTGAATGGTAGCTGTTGTTGTAGGAAAATTCTGCTAACGGTAGATGTCGATCCCAACTGTTTCCGAAATCTATAACACATGCTCGTAGCATGTCTTCAAGCGTTTGTATCGTCCTTTCGCTCTGCCCATCAGTTTGTGGATGATAGGCAGTACTCATGTCTAGACGAGTTCCTAATGCTTGCTGTAATGTCTGCCAGAATCTTGAAATAAATCTGCCATCCCTATCAGAGATAATAGAGATTGGTATTCCATGTCTGGAGACGACTTCCTTCAAATACAGTCGTGCTAACTTCTCCATCTTGTCATCTTCTCTTATTGGCAGGAAGTGTGCTGATTTGGTGAGACGATCAACTATTACCCAAATAGTATCAAAACCACTTGCAGTCCTTGGCAATTTAGTGATGAAATCCATGGTAATGTTTTCCCATTTCCATTCTGGGATTTCGGCTTTCATACCCGGCCACCAAAAATGTTTCTTGAGATCCTTGTACATCTTCCCCGTTCCAGGATGTATTGAGTATCTGGTTTTATGAGCTTCTCTAAGTACCATTTCTCTCATATCTCCAAATTTTGGTACCCAAATCCTTTCAGCCCTATACCGGGTTCCGTCTTCCCGAATATTAAGATGCTGCTCCGATCCTTTGGGTATTTCATCCTTTAAATTTCCTTCTTTTAAAACTCCTTGTTGCGCCTCCTTTATTTGAGTAGTAAGGTTATTATGAATCATTATATTCATAGATTTTACTCGAATGGGTTCTCTGTCCTTCCTGCTCAAGGCATCAGCTACCACATTTGCCTTCCCCGGGTGGTAACGAATCTCAAAGTCGTAATCATTCAATAATTCAATCCACCTACGCTGCCTCATATTCAGTTGTTTCTGATTAAATATGTGTTGAAGACTTTTGTGGTCGGTATATATAATACTTTTGACCCCATATAAGTAGTGCCTCCAAGTCTTTAATGCAAAAACAACCGCGCCTAATTCCAAATCATGCGTTGTATAATTTTGTTCGTGAATCTTCAATTGTCTAGACGCATAAGCAATCACCTTCGTTCGTTGCATTAATACACAACCGAGACCTTGCTTTGATGCGTCACAATAAATCACAAAATCATCATTCCCTTCAGGCAATGACAATATAGGTTCCGTAGTTAGCTTTTTCTTCAATAACTGAAACGCTTTCTCTTGTTCATCCTTCCATTCAAATTTATTCCCTTTATGCGTTAATGCAGTCAAGGGTTTTGCTATTCTGGAAAAGTCTTGGATGAACCTTCTGTAGTAACCAGCTAGTCCTAAAAACTGGCGTATGTGTTTCGGAGTTTTTGGGGTTTCCCACTTTTCAACAGTTTCTATCTTTGCCGGATCCACCTTAATACCCTTTTGTTCACTAGGTGACCGAGGAATTGAACTTCTTCCAACCAAAATGCACACTTTGAAAACTTAGCGTACAATTCTTCATTCCTCAATACTTCTAACACCTTTCTCAAATGTTCACCGTGTTCTTGGTCATTCTTTGAGTAAATAAGTATGTCATCAATGAAAACAATGACAAACTTGTCAAGGTATGGTCCACACACTCGGTTCATAAGGTCCATGAACACAGCTGGTGCATTAGTTAAACCAAACGGCATGACCATAAACTCTTAATGACCGTAACGTGTTCTGAAAGCAGTCTTTGAAATATCATCTTCTTTCACCCGCATTTGATGATACCCGGAACGTAAGTCAATCTTTGAATAAACAGACGAGCCTTGTAGTTGATCAAATAAGTCGTCGATTCTCGGTAGTGGGTAGCGGTTCTTGATGGTAAGTTTGTTCAACTCTCGGTAGTCGATACACAACCTGAATGTACCATCTTTCTTCTTGACAAACAAAATAGGAGCTCCCCACGGTGATGTGCTTGGTCGAATGAAACCACGCTCTAAAAGTTCTTGTAATTGGCTTTGCAGTTCTTTCATCTCGCTGGGTGTGAGTCTGTAAGGAGCACGAGCTATTAGTGCAGCTCCTGGTACAAGATCTATTTGAAATTCAACGGATCGATGTAGGGGTAATCCCGGTAATTCTTTCGGAAATACATCGGGAAATTCTTTTGTAATTGGAACATCATTGATGCTCTTTTCTTCAGTTTGTACTTTTTTGACGTGTGCTAGAACAGCATAGCAACCTTTTCTTATTAGTTTTTGTGCCTTTAAATTACTAATAAGATGTAGCTTCGTGTTGCCCTTTTCTCCGTACACCATTAAGGGTTTTCCTTTTTCTCGTATAATGCGAATTGCATTTTTGTAACAAACGATCTCTGCTTTCACTTCTTTCAACCAGTCCATACCGATTATCACATCAAAACTCCCTAACTCTACAGGTATCAAATCAATCTTAAATGTCTCGCTAACCAGTTTAATTTCTCGATTCCGACATATATTATCTGCTGAAATTAATTTACCATTTGCTAATTCGAGTAAAAATTTACTATCCAAAGGCGTCAATGGACAACTTAATTTAGCACAAAAATCTCTACTCATATAGCTTCTATCCGCACCCGAATCAAAAAAAACGTAAGCAGGTTTATTGTCAATAAGAAACGTACCCGTAACAAGCTCCGGGTCTTCCTGTGCCTCTGCCGCATTAATATTGAAAACTCTTCCGCGGCCTTGTCCATTCGTGTTCTCCTGGTTCGGGCAATTTCTAATAATGTGGCCCAGTTTTCCACATTTATAACAAACTATATTGGCATAACTTGCTCCGACACTACTTCCTCCGCCATTACTCGTTCCGACACCATTTGTTCCTTTCGTTCTATTAACCCCTGGTCCGTAGACCTCACACTTCGCCGCGCTATGACTGTTTCTTTTACACTTGTTGCAAAATTTGGTGCAGAACCCCGAGTGATACTTTTCACACCTTTGGCATAGCTGCTTCTGATTGTTGTTGTTGTTGCGGTTATTATTGTTGTTGGGATGATTGTTGTAGTTGCTGTTGTTGTTGTTGTTGTTGTTGTTGGGCCGTTTGTTGTAGTTGCGATTGATGTTGCGATTGTTGGGATAATTGTTGCGATTATTGTTGTAATTGCTGTTGTTGTTGTATTGGTGATTCTTATCACCGTTTTCCTCCCACTTTCTTTTGACTTGCTTCACATTGGCCTCTTCAGTAGTCTGTTCTTTAATTCTTTCTTCAATCTGGTTCACTAGTTTGTGAGACATTCTACATGCCTATTGTATGGAGGCGGGCTCGTGTGAACTTATATCTTCTTGGATTCTTTCCGGTAATCCTTTCACAAACGCGTCGATCTTCTCTTCCTCATCTTCGAATGCTCCCGGACACAATAGGCACAATTCTGTGAATCGTCTTTCGTACGTGGTAATATCAAATCCTTGGGTTCGTAACCCTCTAAGTTCTGTCTTGAGCTTATTGACCTCGGTTCTGGGACGGTACTTCTCGTTCATCAAGTGCTTGAATATTGACCACGGTAGTGCGTACGCATCGTCTTGTCCCACTTACTCTAGATAGGTATTCCACCATGTTAATGCAGAACCTGTGAAGGTATGCGTAGCGTACTTCACTTTGTCCTCTTCAGTACACTTACTTATGGCAAACACCGATTCGACCTTCTCGGTCCACCGTTTCAATCCGATCGGTCCTTCGGTTCCATCAAATTTCAAAGGTTTGCAGGCAGTGAATTCTTTGTAGGTGCATCCTACACGATTTCCTGTACTGCTAGATCCAAGGTTATTGTCGGTATGTAGCGCAGCCTGTACTGCGGCTATGTTTGAAGCTAGAAAAGTACGGAATTCCTCTTCATTTATATTCACGGTGTGTCGAGTAGTCGGTGCCATTTCCTTCAAAATAGTCAAATGGAACAAGTTAATCATACAGAATATTAAGAGTAGTTAATAGTATTTCGTAGCATAATATGAACTCATTTATAAAAGCTTTTTCTTCATATTAGCGTTTTATAAGTTTAAATTCGGGTAGTACCTACCCGTTAAGTTCATACTTAGTAGCTAATATACAATTCAACTACTACAATTCTATATGAAAAACTGATTATAATAATATTTCGCGTTCAAACTTTTACACAATATTTTACAAACTTACAATACCGCTTATTTTACATATAGCATGAAATATAGCACACAATAAATTTGATACAAGATGGTTGTGAAGATAATTCTAGCTAGTACACAAGTCGTTCAGCAAAGGCAATAAAGACACGTAATTCATACGTCCAGAAACAAGTCATGCATTCTGGTTTTACTAGGATTACTTCCCATCCTTGGTCTTGTGGAACATAACCGTTATGGCCGTTGATAAGACAGCGTGTTGTAACGTCGTCAAAGGGACGAGGGTTACGTAATGTCCAACAGTCCCGTAACAATCTAAAAACCTCATTTCTTACCCCAATTACCGACTCCGTCACTTGTGGGAACGTTTTGTTTAATAGTTGTAGCCCGATGTTCTTGTTCTCACTTTGGTGAGAAACGAACATTACTAATCCGTAAGCATAACATGCTTCTTTATGTTGCATGTTAGCCGCTTTTTCTAAATCACGAAGTCCAATATTCGGATATATTGAGTCAAAATAATTTCTTAACCCATTGCGTAAAATAGCATTTGGGTTCCCCGCAATATATGCGTCAAAGTAAACACATCGTAACTTATGGATTTCCCAATGTGATATCCCCCCTCTTTCGAACGAAAGCCTTTTATAAACCAAGGCATTCTTGGAACGTTCTTCGAATGTCTTACAAACTGATCTCGCCTTAAATAGTTGTGCCGAAGAATTCTGACCGACTCTAGACAAGATTTCATCAATCATGTCTCCGGGTAGGTCTCTTAAAATATTGGGTTGTCTATCCATTTTGTGTTTTTATACTGTAAAATAGACAAGAGTTAGATTCATAAAAAAAATACTTATTAATACAAGCAATTTTTACATATATCATAAAGCATAAGCACACTATATTACTTATATTACACCACACGAATACAACTATCTTATTCCGACTCGCTTGTTTCTTCTTCTTCGGTTTTGGTTCGTTTTGCCAAGTTTCTAGGGATATATGATGTTCCCCTAATACGAGCCGTCGTTATCCACATTGGTTTAGAAAAACCTGGTGGTTTAGAGGTTCTCGGGTCATTGTTACAACTTAAGGACTTCGGGGGTTGACGATACATATAAAGTTCATCGGGGTTGGAATTAGATTTCTCTATTTTTATGCCCTTTCCCTTATTATTTTCTTTTGCCTTTTTAAATTCAGTTGGGGTAATTTCTATAACATCATCGGAATTCTCGTCGGAATCCGATTCATCAGAGAATTGGTAATCCTCCCAATATTTTGCTTCCTTGGCGGAAACACCATTGACCATAATTAACCTTGGTCGGTTGGTTAAGGATTTTATTTTACTTAACCATTTTATTATTTCCCCCACCGGTTCTATTTCTTCATCCGGTTCCGATTCTTCTTCCGGTTCCGATTCTTCTTCTGGTTCCGACTCTTCTTCCGGTTCCTCTTCAGGAACTTGTGAATCAGTCCACGAATCATTTCAATTTACATTTGACTCTTCATTATTATTAGGTGAGTCAATGGGACTTGTTCTAGAGGTAGACATCTATCACATAATATCAAACGCGTTAAGAGATTAATATATCACATAATATTCACATGTTAAAAATATATAGTTTCCAACAAAATTTGTTAAGCAATCATTTTTCAAGTAAACACGGTCGAAGTCCAGACTCACTAATGCATCCTAACAAACTAGATAAGACACACTAATGAAAAATTCTGGTTCTCTAAGACCAACGCTCGGATACCAACAGAAATGTCCCGTTCTTATTGATTAAAAACGTTCCATATTAATTGATTTCGTTGCGAGGTTTTGACCTCTATATGAGACGTTTTTCAAAGACTGCATTCATTTTTAAAACAAACCATAACCTTTATTTTATAAATGAAGGTTTAAAAAGCTTTACGTAGATTATCAAATAATGATAATCTAAAATATCCTGTTTACACACGACCATTACATAATGGTTTACAATACAAATATGTTACATCGAAATCAGTTTCTTGAATGCAGTTTTTACACAATATCATACAAACATGGACTCTAAATCTTGTCCTTATTTAAGTATGCGATAGTGGAAGCTCTTAATAATCACCTGAGAATAAACATGCTTAAAACGTCAACAAAAATGTTGGTGAGTTATAGGTTTAACCTATATATATCAAATCGTAACAATAGACCACAAGATTTCATATTTCAATACATATCCCATACATAGAGATAAAAATCATTCATATGGTGAACATCTGGTAACCGACATTAACAAGATGCATATATAAGAATATCCCCATCATTCTGGGACACCCTTCGGATATGATATAAATTTTGAAGTACTAAAGCATCCGGTACTTTGGATGGGGTTTGTTAGGCCCAATAGATCTATCTTTAGGATTCGCGTCAATTAGGGTGTCTGTTCCCTAATTCTCAGATTACCAGACTTAATAAAAAGGGGCATATTCGATTTCGATAATTCAACCATAGAATGTAGTTTCATGTACTTGTGTCTATTTTGTAAATCATTTATAAAACCTGCATGTATTCTCATCCCAAAAATATTAGATTTTAAAAGTGGGACTATAACTCACTTTCACAGATTTTTACTTCGTCGGGAAGTAAGACTTGGCCACTGGTTGATTCACGAACCTATAACAATATATACATATATATCAAAGTATGTTCAAAATATATTTACAACACTTTTAATATATTTTGATGTTTTAATTTTGTTAAGTCAGCTGTCCTCGTTAGTAACCTACAACTAGTTGTCCACAGTTAGATATACAGAAATAAATCGATAAATATTATCTTGAATCAATCCACGACCCAGTGTATACGTATCTCAGTATTGATCACAACTCAAACTATACATATTTTGGAATCAACCTCAACCCTGTATAGCTAACTCCAACATTCACATATAGAGTGTCTATGGTTGTTCCGAAATATATATAGATGTGTCGACATGATAGGTCGAAACATTGTATACGTGTCTATGGTATCTCAAGATTACATAATATACAATACAAGTTGATTAAGTTATGGTTGGAATAGATTTGTTACCAATTTTCACGTAGCTAAAATGAGAAAAATTATTCAATCTTGTTTTACCCATAACTTCTTCATTTTAAATCCGTTTTGAGTGAATCAAATTGCTATGGTTTCATATTGAACTCTATTTTATGAATCTAAACAGAAAAAGTATAGGTTTATAGTCGGAAAAATAAGTTACAAGTCGTTTTTGTAAAGGTAGTCATTTCAGTCGAAAGAACGACGTCTAGATGACCATTTTAGAAAACATACTTCCACTTTGAGTTTAACCATAATTTTTGGATATAGTTTCATGTTCATAATAAAAATCATTTTATCAGAATAACAACTTTTAAATCAAAGTTTATCATAGTTTTTAATTAACTAACCCAAAACAGCCCGCGGTGTTACTACGACGGCGTAAATCCGGTTTTACGGTATTTTTCGTGTTTCCAGGTTTTAAATCATTAAGTTAGCATATCATATAGATATAGAACATGTGTTTAGTTAATTTTAAAATTCAAGTTAGAAGGATTAACTTTTGTTTGCGAACAAGTTTAGAATTAACTAAACTATGTTCTAGTGATTACGAGTTTAAACCTTCGAATAAGATAGTTTTATATATATGAATCGAATGATGTTATCAACATCATTACTACCTCAATTTTAGTAGGTAAACCTACTGGAAGTGACAAGAAATGATCTAGCTTCAAAGGATCTTGGATGGCTTGAAAGTTCTTGAAGTAGGATCATGACACAAAAACAAGTTCAAGTAAGATTTTTACTCGAATTAAGATAGTTTATAGTTATAGAAATTAAATCAAAGTTTGAATATGAATATTACCTTGAATAATAAAGATAACCTACTATATATAACAAAGGTTTCTTGATCTTAGATGATTACTTGGAATGGATTAGAAAGCTTGGAAGTAAATTAGTAAACTTGAAGGGATTTTTGAAGTGTTCTTCCTATGATGATTATAGCTTGATTCTTGAAGTGATTTTTGATGAAGATGATGAATAACTACTGAAAAAATACGTTCATAATAGTGTGTGTGTGTGTGTTGAGAGAGAATTAGAAAGAGAATTGGAAGTGAAATGGAGTGAATGATGAGTGGTAATTGGTGAGTGGTGAGTGGGGTTAAAAGGAGTTCTAGTTAGTTGACTAGCTCATGGTAGAAGTTAAAATTGATTAGTCATACATGACATAATCAAGAGTGGAATCCCATGCTAGTTCCTATTGGTATATACCCATAGTAAGTACGTTTTGAAGCTGTGTATAATACGGGTAAGAATACGACTAGAATTCTTGATGAAAGAAAAGAATGGGAAAGTAACTGTAACCATTTTCGTTAAGTATGAGTGTTTTGATATATGTCTTGAAGTCTTCCAAAAGTATTTTAATACATCTAAATACACTACATGTATATACATTTTAACTGAGTCGTTAAGTCATCGTTAGTCGTTACATGTAAGTGTTGTTTTGAAACCTTTAAGTTAACGATCTCAATTAATGTTGTTAACCCATTGTTTATTATATCTAATGAGATGTTAAATTATTATATTATCATGATATTATGATATATTAATATATCTTAATATGATATATATACATTTAAATGTCGTTACAACGATAATCGTTACATATATGTCTCGTTTCGAAATCCTTAAGTTAGTAGTCTTGTTTATATGTATATAACTCATTGTTAATATACTTATGTAGATACTTACTTATCATAATCTCATGTTAAACATATGTATATCCATATATATATCGTCATGTCGTTTTTACAAGTTTTAACGTTCGTGAATCGCCGGTCAAATTGGGTGGTCAATTGTCTATATGAAACATATTTCAATTAATCAAGTCTTAACAAGTTTGATTGCTTAACATGTTGGAAACATTTAATCATGTAAATATCAATCTCAATTAATATATATAAACATGGAAAAGTTCGGGTCACTACAACAACTGCTACCTGGCTACTCCGTTTGCAAACCAACAACCAAACTGCTACCAAACTGCTCGATGTTTCTGTTCGACAAGGGAATACCATCAAAACCCACTTGTTGTAGCTAATATTCAAACCATAATCCACCACCACTCGAAACCCATTTATAATAGTTTGTTATTTTGAGGCTCGTTTACTCGATCGACCACCATCATCCCCATGTATCCCTCTTTTACTTCTTGCAGATCTCTGCAATGTTTCGCCAACCAAAACAGACCCAAACTACCGCTCTCTCTCTAAAATCCATCGCCACCACTTCACACCTCGAATCATAATTGTACCGCTGCAACTGCTACTATATTCTGTTTTTGTCGAACAGCTGCAACATCCCTCTTCTTTCCTGTTGTTTCTGTTTTAATCGAGCATTCAACAATGAAACCCATTTAAAGTTGACAATGAACTGTGATAAAAGAAAAACAATGATGAAAACTGCTGCATGATCTCTTCTGTTTTGTTAATGATACTGTAACGATGATGGGATTTGATGATATCAACGGTGAAGATGATAACAAGTTATGATGATACCGGCCGATATAATTTTTTTTATGCTATTACTGCTTCTGATTCGGTTCATAACCATCAACACATTTTTTTTTTTGATGAAGTAAAGATGACGAGGATAATACAAAGAAGATGATAATTATGCGTTTGTATGTCGATCGAACCCCACCTCCACTGAAACCCTCGTTCACTTTATTTTCTGTTTGAGCTAATACGAAACCTTTTTAATTGATGAAAACTGGGCTATTGTTTTTCTACTTGGGCCCTGATTTAGTTTATAACATTTGGGCCGGTGATTTCAGTTTCCTGATTGGGCCGAGATTATGTGTTGGGCCGGTTATGATTTAGTTAAGATTTTACAAAGATGAAACAGAAAGACGAATATATATCAGATTAAAGTTATAGAATATATCAGAAAAACTGGATTGGTGAAGTGGTATAGAGTGTGTGTGTGTAAGCGAGTGGTCTCGGGTTCGAATCTCAGTGGTGGCGTTCTTTTTGTTGAGTTTTCTTCAAAGGTTGTAACTTCTTGTTTTATTTTTATTTTTATTATTATTATTATTATTATTATTATTATTATTATTATTATTATTATTATTATTATTATTATTATTATTATCATAACCCTAATTACAATTATAATTATTATCGTTATAAGTATTATTATTTATATTATCATGAGTATTATTATGTAGCTACTAAAAATTATTATCATAACTATCATTAACAATAAAAATAATATTTTTACATTTATTATCATAAATATCATTATTATTATCACTATCATTATTAATATGATTATTACTATTATTACAAAATAATGCAAATCTTTATTTATTATTATTATTATTTTTACCAAATAAATATTATTTATTATTATATTAAATAATATGTATTATATTTATATCAATTACCAAAAATTAATTAATTAAAATAATAAGTATTTGAAATATTAATATTAATAAATTACCTTTAAAAGTTAAACATAAATATTAATTATTCATTTAGAAGATAGAAAATGAAAATATAAAGTTTATTACTAATAATAACTTATAAATTTGTTCGATTACCATTATACGTGTTAATATATATAATTAATATAGGTTCGTGAATCCGAGGTCAACCTTACACTTGTTCAATGATGTTATATGTATTTTTACTACAAAATACATTAGGTGAGTTTCATTTGCTCCCTTTTACTCTTTACATTTTTGGGACTGAGAATACATGCGCTGTTTTTATAACTGTTTTACGAAATAGACACAAGTAATCGAAATTACATTATATGGTTGAATGATCGAAATCGAATATGCCCTTTTTATTAAGTCTGGTAATCTAAGAATTAGCGAACAGACACCCTAATTGACGCGAACTCTAAAGATAGATCTATCGGGCCCAACAAGCCCCATCTAAAGTACCGGATGCTTTAGTACTTCGAAATTTATATCATGTCCGAAGGAGGATCCCGGAATGATGGGGATATTCTTATATGTATATTGTGAATGTCGGTTACCAGGTGTTCAATCCATATGAATGATATTTTTGTCTCTATGCATGGGACGTATGTTTATGAGAAATGGAAATATGAAATCTTGTGGTCTATTAAAATGATAAAAATGATTATTTATGTTAAACTAATGAACTCACCAACCTTTTGGTTGACACTTGAAAGCATGTTTATTCTCAGGTATTCAATAAATCTTCCACTGCGCATTTGCTCATTTTAAGGACATTACTTGGAGTCATTCATGGCATATTTCAAAAGACGTTGCATTCGAGTCATCGAGTTCATCAAGATTATTATTAAGTCAATTATAGTTGGATATAATATGAAATGGTATACATGTCGTCAACTTTCGTTGTAAAGAAAGATTGTCTTTTAAAATCGGATGCAATGTTTGTAAAATGTATCATATAGAGGTCAAGTACCTCGCGATGTAACCAACAGTTGTGAATCGTTTATAATCGATATGGACTTCGTCCGGATGGATTAGGACGGGTCTTCACAGAGCTTCTCCTCGCGAGTCGGACTTCTTGACATTCAGGCTTAGTGGGATGGAGCGCCGCATGAGTAAAATAGGATTGGCTCGGGCATTAGGTTTATATCCCGAGTTGACTGATGATACTGATTTACAGTACCATTTGATGGGTTGCAGAGTTTTTGGTGAGGAAGCTTTTAGTGAAAGTCTTTATTGGCCAACGGTGGCAAATCCAGGGGTTGGTGCTTTTAGTTCTAGTCGAAGTATTCAATCAAATCTTCCACGTCCTGAGGACCGGATTATTTTTAAGATGATTGCTAGCATGTTTATGGCCCGTAAAAACACAAACAAGATTCAGCGAAGAGACCTTTGGATTCTTCAACAGATTAAAGCAAGAGAGTCAATTGATGTTCCGTGTATGTTGGGGGCTTGGTTTCAAGAAATTGGTACCGATAACCGTCCTGAGCGCCCGTTGTTGGGGGGTCATTTAGTGACAAGGTTGGCTAGGGCATTTTCAGTCCCTACTGATAGGTGCACTGTGTCGGGGGCTGAAGCGATGCCCACGAATATTTTGTTTTTCTCGAAAGCTGAGTTTATTCGTCGAGGTCCGTTAGGATGGGTTTTGGTGGATGATGAACAGCAACAACCGGGTCAAGGTCAGGGTCAAGGTCAAGGTCGAGGACGTGGTGCTAGTAGGTCCACGTATGAAGCGGGGAGTTCAAGTGCGAATGTTCAGGGAACATGGACTCCTGATGAGGAGACTTTTAATTCATTGGTTAATAGTGTTGACGGGTTGCATCTTGAGTACAGAAATAGTAAATCTTTAAACCGGTTTTTCCCATTATAAATAATAGACGCGATTTCACACATCAAGTTTTTGGCGTCATAATGGGTTTTGAGCACAATCAGCGGATGTACGATGAGCAGCGCCGTCATAATGAGGAATTGATGACTTGGCACCAGGGTAATTATGGGTCGCTTAACACGACGTTGGGTCAGGTTCGCACGGAGGTTGGTAATTTGGGCGAACGTGTTAACAGGATTGAGTATGATGTTAGGGGGATTCGGGCCCACAATCAGTGGGAGGTCCATCAGAGGCAGATTCAGCGGCAGATGCGTCAGATGCCGGAAGCATACGTTCCGACGCGCGCTACCATTCCAGATTATACAGTCGTGACTCCTCCGAGACCGGATCTGTACTACGACCCTTATCAGGCGTGTCAGGATACTTATGGCGTGAATTGGGACCCAATGAGAGATTTTTGGCCGGGAAGCGATTGATTTATTGCACGTATTGTTGTTGTATTTGTTTAAACTATTTCCGTTTCGATTGGGTTATACTTGAATAATTTTATTTTTCGTATTATGTACTTTGAGACCTTATTAAGGGGCAAGGCGTTTCGGTATCGGGTGGTACTACCTTGTCCCATTTATGTAGTTTGTGTGTTTTTCTTTTTCTTAGGTGTGTTGGTGAAACGGTTTTTCAAGTCTGGCATTAAGTTCAGCAAAACTACTTGAATGATGATATTGGTGTGAGAATCGGGAATGGACGATGTTCTTATGCTGGCAGTCAGTTCAGCGCCATCTGTCACTGTCATTCCACGATCAGTGGTTAAGCTCGATAAGTTTTTATTTTTCTTACCCTTTCGATTTTAATCCATTTTTGATCTCAAGTAATGGGGACATTACTTGATCTCAAGTGTGGGGTGGAGGATGTAAAATCTCTCGGGTTGGTTGTTAATAGAATCATCATTATTTTGGTTTTGATATCTAAAAGACTTGACGTTTCACGGGGTTTTGGTCGTAAAAAAATATTGAAAAATTTAGGGGAAAATAAAAAAAAAATGAAAAATTAGTTAGCGAAAAAGAAAAAAAATAGAAAAATAGTTAAAAATTCGACCAAAACCCTTGTTTAAGATTTGGCTTGGTATTTTTATTTTGTGAATTTGGAGAAGCCGAAAGTGTTCCACATGTTCATTTCCATTGAACATGAAATCCTACTAGTTCAAAGAACTCAATAGTAGGTCACCTGTACCAAAACGGGTGTAAACCGTGAGATAGCGGTGATTGCATAGCGTGATTGTGACCGAATCACGTGCCAGATCAAAAACTTTTGGTTACTTGGTATAGCATACTTCCGAAACTATATCATTTTATTATTGCATCATTTAATGATGTGATACTGTGGGAAGAGGAGCCTTGAGCTTCACCAGTGCTGTCCTTTTTAGGAGCAATAGCTACGTTGTAACGACCCTGGTTTTACCAACGTTATTTATTAATAATTATTATTATTAATACGCTTGATTAAACGAATGTATGTTATTACATTTACATGTTGCTTTGATTGCCCGTACTTGAACTTTAAATGCCCGAAACGTCTTTGTGACACCCGGAACTTGCACGAATAATATTTTAAGGTATTATTTACATTCATGATTAATTTTATTAATCATTTTAATTAACTAAGATGGTTAGTTAATTACTTGGGCTTAAGTTGAACTTATTTGGATTATTTGCAACTTGGGCTTTAATTAGTGTAATGGACTCTTGAATAAGACTCACAAGCCCACCCTACATTTATTAATGGACCTTTAGCCCACTCTTTCAAAGTGTAAGTATTACTTAGGATTTGTAACTAGTTGGTTTGAACATTTGGAATCTAGTCATGCCATAATCCCCATGTATAACCACTCTTTAACCAACTTTTGAAGCTTTAACACCTTAGTAACCATAAAACAATCCTCTTCCCCTCATTTTGCTGCAGATTGCCGAAAGTTTGAGGCCTTTAGAGAGGCCATTTGACTTCATTTCTTCATTACTTGTTCACTTGTATCTCTCTCTCAAAACACACACACAAAATACTTGAAACTTCTCTCAAACTTTACTCTCTTTTTCTCTCATATACTTGTAAGTATGATGAACTTTTTCTCTTCTCCTCTCCTTGTAAAAACTGATTTCTACATCACATAATCATCATCAATCTTTGTTGTTAAAACTTTTGTTACTTGTTCTTGTTTAAAGTCAATTACTTGTAAGATACTAAGTTGCTTACTTACTTACTTTCATGTTACAAGATCAAACTTCTTAGTTTTGATTCTTCATAATATCTTGTATTATCAAGAACATCCAAGAACATAATCTATCTAGTTATGTTCTACATATTTTGTTTCAAAAGATTTAAAGTTTATAATCTTTATAATTGTTACTTGTGTTCTTGTTTGTTGTATGTTACTAGAATACCACCTTCATGGTTGGTTTAGGCTTATCATTTATTTACTTTATTTCTTATTGTTAGTTGCTTACTACACATTTGAACAAGGACATGAAACCAACAAGAGCTTACACTTTGGTGCAAGTATCATGGATCCAACACTTGGTTGTGATCTTTCTTAGTGTTCATGAACTTGTTCATAAACTTACATGTAACCTTGGTTCATCAAACACTTACAACACTTGCACTTGAGTTATGATGGACAAACCTTGGTCAAAATGATGTTAACACATCAACGAGTTGTACACTTGAAGCTATACGCATCAAGGATGAGAACCATGATGAGCATCAAGTACCAAGACACCGGAACTCACCTAAAACCCACTGTTTCTGTCCAAATGTTTCTGACCTACTGCTTCTGGAACAGACCAGTAGACCTGGGCTGTTCTAACCTTGATTTTCAGATAGAACTTTTCGAGTAGATAACTTTTCATATAGGACTCGTCTTAATCCGAGTTACGGTTTAGGATTTACGGCCCTCCGATCGTTACCATGTCCTTTAACGTTGTGCAGAAATTTCTGACCTACTCGCACTTAGACCGTCGCCACGGTCAAACCAAGACGAGTTTGCTTCTGTAAATTTTACCACACTTAAGGGACTCATAGACGGAGCCATGACCACTGGTCTCACCTTAATTCAGTAAGGGTAGAGGCCGTGGTGACTGACCGAAGTCAGCCTTTGTTTTAAACGACTTTCATAAACGAGTCTTACTTGTTACCTTTTGTTTAATGATGATTGATGATGACCCTTATGACCTTAATTACGTACTTATAAACCTTTTGAGACGACTTATTGACTTAGTGCTATTTGACTTAGGTTGAGGACGTTTGGACCGTTACTTGCACACCATTTTCCGACTACTACCTTACCATTACTACTAATCATTGTGAGTTATAGCATTCCCTTTTTACTTTAACTTATTTTGGGAACTGAGAATACATGCGGATTTTATGTTTTACATACTAGGCACGAGTACTTAAACTTTATATATGTGTGGGTTATATAACGGCAGAAACATTCCCTTTAGCTCGGTAACGTTTAATCATTGGTTTTTGAACCGTGAACGCGAATCTTAGATATGGATCCATAGGGTTTGACATCCCCACTCGGGCTAGTAGCGCTAGCATTTAACGAGTGTTTAATACTTCGAGGTTATACGCACTTGCCAAGTGCACTTTAAGGGGGTACATTAAACGTTAAGTTAGTTACCGGGTGCCCACGGTTAAGCATATACTTTTACATACTTTTGAAACGCTCGTTGTAGCACTGAAATCTCGTGGCCTACTTACATTACTGTTATACTTAAACTATAGCTCACCAACCTTTGTGTTGACCTTTTTAAGCATGTATTTTCTCAGGTGCTTGAAGTCGCTTCCGCTATCTTACTAGTCGTGCTGTAGAACCCGCTGCCTAGTGTTGTTATCGCATGACTACTTATGTTGCATTCAAACTTTTTACTTATGAACTTATGTTATGTAACGACCATTATGGTCACGTACACTTATTTAATGCTTCTACTTAGCGAAGCATACTTTTGATTGTAAAACAATTGACGTATGTTATGACGTCACTTCTATTTATGAATGTAAACTCTGTTTTGAAAACGCATATAGTACTTAACCTTGTAATGATCCTGTTGTTGATGGTCCGTACATGATGATTTAGTACGGGGCGTCACATTTGGTATCAGAGCCTTGGTTGTAGGGAATTAGGATGCATTAGTGAGTCTAAGACCGACCCGAGTAGGATTCACTAATAGGGCTAATCTACAACTTGCTAGTTTACTTGTTTCCGCTGAAC
Source organism: Rutidosis leptorrhynchoides (assembly GCF_046630445.1). Lineage (NCBI taxonomy): Eukaryota > Viridiplantae > Streptophyta > Magnoliopsida > Asterales > Asteraceae > Rutidosis > Rutidosis leptorrhynchoides. Next base: position 524,381,969 of record NC_092336.1, read on the forward strand.
TTACTGCATGCTGCTGCTTACTGTTACTGCTATATGCCGTATGCTACTATGTGATTTCACTACTGCATGCTATTACTTGCTTTCGATTGCATGCTAGTTTCGTACGATTACTGATATTGCCATGCTACTTATTGTTATACATGATTTAAACTGTTGGCCTATTATTTGCTTGCTTTATGACATACTGACATGGAAAATTTATTTTTCCTTGTTCAGATGTCGGACGTTCCACCTACTGACATCCCGAGCGGCTCAGGCCCCGTTGTTCCTCCCACTGCTGCACCTGTTGCTGCTGCTGCTGCTGCTGACATTTCGGCCCCGACACCCACTGGCGACCCCGGCGCCTCTAGTTCTGGAGCTAGCTCTAGTGTGCCTATCCCGGCGTCTTCTTCCAGACCCCTGAGGCAACTGGCTCGCATTGGTGGCATGGAGATCCCCGCAGATTTCGGGGAAGGACCCTTCCGTAATCACTGGCGCACACCTTGCCGACGCACTGCCGACGGCCGCTTAGCCGTGATCACGCCAGGCCGACACCGACAGATGTTGGCCGCTTTCGGATATGTTGAGCCACCCGCGCCACCACCGCATGATTCAGACGACGGTTCTTCCACCGATGCTTCTTCAGACGACACCTCATCTGACGACTCCAGTGATGAGGAGGATCCCGCTGACCGACCGATTCAGGCACCTTCTACCCCGCCGAAGAAGCGGTATCGCTTCGCTGGCATAATTCCTGGTCGTACTATCACTGACGCTTATGGTCGGCGTCGTAGGATCACTGCTCGTAAACGGCTGGTGCCGTACCCCGCCGACCCACTGATACTACCGTCTCCACCCAGAGCCGGACCATCCACTTCAGCACCACCGGCTCCACCTGCACCGCCAGCACCACCTGCCCCATCACCTTCCTCTAATGAGGAAATGAGGCGGGAGATTGAGATTCTCCAGACTCGAGTTACTGAGCTCGAGGAGCAGATGGCTCATGTTTTGGACATCTTGTACCCACCATCGCCGTAGGACTTTGTACTAGATTCTGTATTGTAATCTCTTTTGTAATTTCATATTTCACTTATGTAATGTACGAACTTATTGTAATGTATGAACTTATTATCATTAATGAATGGAATTTGTGTTGTTACTTTGTGCGCAAGTGTTCTATTTACGTTATCATATCATGGTTTTGTGGTACTTATATATGCTTGCATTACTTAATCAACATGTGTTGTGCTGTTTTCATGTTGGTTGTTATATACTATATTATTACTATTTGCATAATGGATTTTGACTTGAGTCAAAATGTTTGTATAGAACATCATGGCCAACGGGAGATCTATCCCCACCGCGGCACAAATTGAGGAAATGATTAACGAGCGAGTCGCTGCTGCACTAGCTGAAAGACAACCCCAAGTTCCACCACCACCGCCTGTCAATCCACCTGTCGTCCGAGATGGGTGTACTTACAAGGAATTCCAAAACTGCAAGCCACACTACTTCAGTGGCACTGAGGGACCCGTCGGTCTCACCAGATGGTTCGAAAAGTTGGAATCGGTATTCAGGGTTAGCAATTGTTCTGAGGCTAACAAAACGAAATTTGCATCTTGCACGCTGTCTGATGGCGCGCTCACATGGTGGAACACCATGGCCCAAGCGAAAGGAATTGATGAGGCGTATGCTACGCCTTGGGAAGAATTTAAATGTGCTATGATCGAGGAATACTGTCCGAGAACCGAGATTCAAAAGATGGAAATCGAATTTATGCAATTGAAAACCGTAGGGAACGACCTTAACAGCTACAACCGTAGGTTTTTGGAATTGGCTCTTATGTGTCCAACCATGGTCACCCCCGAATTTAAGCGTTTGGAGAAATACTTCTCGGGACTTCCTAAGTCCATCAAGGGTAATGTTACCTCATCCAAGCCACCAAGTGTTCCCGAAGCAATGCGCATGGCGCATACTCTCTTGAATCAAATCATCCTGGACGAGCCGGAGAAGGCTAAGTTTGAAACTGTTAGTGGTGAAAAGAGGAAATGGGACAACAACCACAACAACAACAGGGGTAGGAACTATGACCAAAACCCGGCAAAACGACATGAAGGATTCAGGCAAAACAACAACATGCACAACAACAACACCAACCCCAACAACAACAACCGCACCAATCCAAACTACAAAGGAACCCTACCACAATGCAATAGGTGCTACAAGCACCACACTGGGTATTGCAATGTTATCTGTGAGAAGTGCCAACGATCTGGACATGTTGGCAAGGATTGCAAGGTTACCACTTTGAATGTGAAGCCAAACCACAACAACAATGGGCCTAAGAAGTGTTATGAATGTGGAAAGACGGGCCATTTCAGAAACGAGTGTCCTAACAAGCGTAAGGATGGCGGACCACCACGTGCTAGAGCCTTCAACGTTAATGCAAGGGACGCTCGCGACAACCCCGACTTGGTGACAGGTATATTCAAGATCAACAATCTTTTAGCTTCTGTTCTATTTGATACTGGTGCCGATAGGAGCTATGTGTGTAGACATTTTTGTGATAAGTTAGATTGGTCGTTAGTTCCTTTGAAGGAAAGTATGCTTGTCGAGGTCGCCAATGGAAAACTTGAAAAGGTTGACCATATTAGTCGTGGAGCTATTATCAACATAGCTGGTGCAGATTTCGAAATTGATTTGATACCTATCAAACTGGGAAGTTTTGACGCGATCGTCGGTATGGATTGGTTGAGCAAGATAAAGGCCGATGTTATTTGTGGAGATAAAGCACTTCGCATACCACAAGGAGATGGCGAACCACTGGTTATCTATGGAGAGAGATGTACCTCGAAGTTGAACCTCATTAGTTGCGTGAAAGCGCAAAAGATTATGAAGAAGGGACGCTTTGCTGTCCTAGCACATGTGAAAGCGGTAGAAACTGAGGTGAAGAACGTGAACGATGTGCGTATTGTGAACGAGTTTTCCGATGTCTTTCCCGAAGAACTGCCTGGATTACCGCCACCGAGGGCAGTAGAGTTTCAGATTGACTTAGTGCCAGGAGCTGCACCTGTAGCTCGCGCACCTTATAGACTCGCACCTTCCGAGATGCAAGAATTACAGAGTCAACTACAAGAGCTATTAGATCGAGGGTTTATCCAACCAAGCTTCTCGCCTTGGGGCGCACCTGTGTTATTTGTGAAGAAGAAGGATGGATCCTTCCGTATGTGTATCGACTACCGTGAACTCAACAAATTGACTATCAAGAATCGGTATCCCCTTCCGCGAATTGATGATCTTTTTGATCAACTACAAGGATCGAGCGTTTATTCAAAGATCGATTTGCGATCCGGATATCACCAGCTGAGGGTGAAGGAAAGTGACGTGATGAAAACTGCATTCAGGACCCGTTATGGTCATTATGAGTTCCTCGTGATGCCATTCGGTTTGACAAATGCCCCTGCCGTGTTCATGGACCTCATGAATCGTGTCTGCAAGCCTTACTTGGACAAGTTTGTTATCGTCTTCATAGATGATATCCTCATCTATTCTAAGAGCGAAGAAGAACATGAGCAACACCTCCGATTAGTGCTTGAACTCTTAAGACAAGAGCAACTTTATGCCAAATTCTCCAAGTGCGAATTTTGGTTGAAGGAAGTACAGTTTTTGGGTCATGTTGTGAGCGACCAGGGTATCAAAGTTGATCCCGCCAAGATTGAAGCCATCAGCAAGTGGGAGACCCCCACTACTCCAACGCATATCCGCCAATTTCTAGGTCTCGCCGGTTATTATCGAAGGTTTATCGAAGGATTTTCTCTGATTGCGCGTCCTTTGACCGCACTGACTCACAAGGGCAAGAAGTTCATTTGGGAACCCACACACGAATCAGCATTCCAAACTTTGAAGAAGAAGTTAACCTCCGCACCTATCCTATCACTCCCTGAAGGCAGTGACGACTTTGTTGTTTATTGCGATGCATCGAAGAGTGGTTTTGGTTGTGTACTGATGCAACGATCAAAGGTTATTGCCTATGCCTCCCGCCAATTGAAGATTCACGAGCGGAACTACACTACACATGATCTTGAACTTGGAGCCGTTGTCTTTGCACTCAAATTGTGGAGACATTATTTGTATGGAACTAAGAGCACTATCTTCACCGATCACAAGAGTCTCCAGCACATCTTCGATCAGAAGCAATTGAATATGAGACAGCGTCGATGGATCGAGACGCTCAACGACTACGATTGTGAACTCCGTTATCACCCTGGCAAGGCCAATGTTGTAGCTGACGCTTTAAGCCGAAAGGAGAGGACGGCACCTCTCCGTGTTAGGGCTCTGAACATCACCATCCATTCGAACCTCAACAACCAGATCAGAGTAGCCCAAGTTGAAGCTCTCAAAGAGGAGAACATACCTCACGAGCATTTGAACATACTTGTCTCTCGATTCGAGGTTAGAGAGTCTGGACTCCGATGTTATGCCGGAAGAATTTGGGTACCTTACTATGGAGATCTACGAAGCCTGATACTTGATGAAGCACACAAATCGAGATATTCGATTCACCCCGGTGCGGGTAAGATGTACCACGACCTTAAAGAACAGTATTGGTGGCCGAATCTTAAGAAGGACGTTGCGACTTATGTTGGTAAGTGTTTGACTTGCTCGAAGGTTAAAGCCGAACATCAGAGACCTTCTGGGTTACTTCAACAGCCGGAAATCCCACAATGGAAGTGGGAAAGGATCACAATGGATTTCATTACTAAGCTGCCGAAGACGGTGGGCGGATGCGATACTATTTGGGTTATTGTTGACCGCCTCACCAAATCTGCACACTTCCTAGCGATGAAGGAAACTGATACAATGGAAAGACTTGCTCAGCTGTACATCAAAGAGGTTGTATCTCGTCATGGTGTACCTTTATCAATCATCTCCGATCGCGATCCCCGTTTTGCTTCCAGATTTTGGCGTTCTTTGCAAGAAGCCATGGGAACTCGTCTTGACATGAGTACTGCTTATCATCCTCAGACTGACGGGCAAAGTGAACGAACGATTCAGACCTTGGAGGACATGCTGCGTGCATGTGTCATTGATTTTGGAAAGGCCTGGGAAAGGCATTTGCCACTCGCCGAATTCTCGTACAATAACAGTTATCACTCAAGCATTAATGCTGCACCTTTTGAAGCATTGTATGGTCGTAAGTGCCGATCTCCTATTTGTTGGGCCGAAGTAGGCGAAAAGCAAATCACCGGACCCGAGGTAGTTCACGAAACCACGGAGAAGATTGCCCAGATCCAAGCTAGACTTAAGACTGCCCGTGATCGCCAAAAGAGCTATGCCGATCTTAAACGGAAAGACTTTGAATTTAATGTTGGTGATCGTGTAATGTTGAAGGTTGCACCTTGGAAAGGTGTGATCCGTTTTGGAAAACGTGGAAAGTTGAACCCACGATACATTGGTCCTTTCGAGATCTTGGAACGTGTTGGACCAGTTGCATACCGTTTGGATCTACCAGCACAATTGAGCTCAGTTCATCCTACCTTCCATGTGTCAAACTTGAAGAAGTGTCTTGCTGCACCCGAACTCATCATACCATTGGAAGAACTTACTATTGATGACAAACTCCACTTTGTGGAGGAACCTGTTGAGATTATGGATCGTGAGATCAAAACTTTGAAACGCAACAAGATTCCGATTGTACGAGTACGATGGAATGCCAAACGAGGACCTGAGTTTACTTGGGAACGAGAGGATCAAATGATGCGGAAATATCCTCACCTTTTCCCGACTCCTCCATCTACTTCAGCTTAAAATTTCGGGACGAAATTTTCTTTAACAGGTGGGTAATGTAACGACCCTGGTTTTACCAACGTTATTTATTAATAATTATTATTATTAATACGCTTGATTAAACGAATGTATGTTATTACATTTACATGTTGCTTTGATTGCCCGTACTTGAACTTTAAATGCCCGAAACGTCTTTGTGACACCCGGAACTTGCACGAATAATATTTTAAGGTATTATTTACATTCATGATTAATTTTATTAATCATTTTAATTAACTAAGATGGTTAGTTAATTACTTGGGCTTAAGTTGAACTTATTTGGATTATTTGCAACTTGGGCTTTAATTAGTGTAATGGACTCTTGAATAAGACTCACAAGCCCACCCTACATTTATTAATGGACCTTTAGCCCACTCTTTCAAAGTGTAAGTATTACTTAGGATTTGTAACTAGTTGGTTTGAACATTTGGAATCTAGTCATGCCATAATCCCCATGTATAACCACTCTTTAACCAACTTTTGAAGCTTTAACACCTTAGTAACCATAAAACAATCCTCTTCCCCTCATTTTGCTGCAGATTGCCGAAAGTTTGAGGCCTTTAGAGAGGCCATTTGACTTCATTTCTTCATTACTTGTTCACTTGTATCTCTCTCTCAAAACACACACACAAAATACTTGAAACTTCTCTCAAACTTTACTCTCTTTTTCTCTCATATACTTGTAAGTATGATGAACTTTTTCTCTTCTCCTCTCCTTGTAAAAACTGATTTCTACATCACATAATCATCATCAATCTTTGTTGTTAAAACTTTTGTTACTTGTTCTTGTTTAAAGTCAATTACTTGTAAGATACTAAGTTGCTTACTTACTTACTTTCATGTTACAAGATCAAACTTCTTAGTTTTGATTCTTCATAATATCTTGTATTATCAAGAACATCCAAGAACATAATCTATCTAGTTATGTTCTACATATTTTGTTTCAAAAGATTTAAAGTTTATAATCTTTATAATTGTTACTTGTGTTCTTGTTTGTTGTATGTTACTAGAATACCACCTTCATGGTTGGTTTAGGCTTATCATTTATTTACTTTATTTCTTATTGTTAGTTGCTTACTACACATTTGAACAAGGACATGAAACCAACAAGAGCTTACACTTTGGTGCAAGTATCATGGATCCAACACTTGGTTGTGATCTTTCTTAGTGTTCATGAACTTGTTCATAAACTTACATGTAACCTTGGTTCATCAAACACTTACAACACTTGCACTTGAGTTATGATGGACAAACCTTGGTCAAAATGATGTTAACACATCAACGAGTTGTACACTTGAAGCTATACGCATCAAGGATGAGAACCATGATGAGCATCAAGTACCAAGACACCGGAACTCACCTAAAACCCACTGTTTCTGTCCAAATGTTTCTGACCTACTGCTTCTGGAACAGACCAGTAGACCTGGGCTGTTCTAACCTTGATTTTCAGATAGAACTTTTCGAGTAGATAACTTTTCATATAGGACTCGTCTTAATCCGAGTTACGGTTTAGGATTTACGGCCCTCCGATCGTTACCATGTCCTTTAACGTTGTGCAGAAATTTCTGACCTACTCGCACTTAGACCGTCGCCACGGTCAAACCAAGACGAGTTTGCTTCTGTAAATTTTACCACACTTAAGGGACTCATAGACGGAGCCATGACCACTGGTCTCACCTTAATTCAGTAAGGGTAGAGGCCGTGGTGACTGACCGAAGTCAGCCTTTGTTTTAAACGACTTTCATAAACGAGTCTTACTTGTTACCTTTTGTTTAATGATGATTGATGATGACCCTTATGACCTTAATTACGTACTTATAAACCTTTTGAGACGACTTATTGACTTAGTGCTATTTGACTTAGGTTGAGGACGTTTGGACCGTTACTTGCACACCATTTTCCGACTACTACCTTACCATTACTACTAATCATTGTGAGTTATAGCATTCCCTTTTTACTTTAACTTATTTTGGGAACTGAGAATACATGCGGATTTTATGTTTTACATACTAGGCACGAGTACTTAAACTTTATATATGTGTGGGTTATATAACGGCAGAAACATTCCCTTTAGCTCGGTAACGTTTAATCATTGGTTTTTGAACCGTGAACGCGAATCTTAGATATGGATCCATAGGGTTTGACATCCCCACTCGGGCTAGTAGCGCTAGCATTTAACGAGTGTTTAATACTTCGAGGTTATACGCACTTGCCAAGTGCACTTTAAGGGGGTACATTAAACGTTAAGTTAGTTACCGGGTGCCCACGGTTAAGCATATACTTTTACATACTTTTGAAACGCTCGTTGTAGCACTGAAATCTCGTGGCCTACTTACATTACTGTTATACTTAAACTATAGCTCACCAACCTTTGTGTTGACCTTTTTAAGCATGTATTTTCTCAGGTGCTTGAAGTCGCTTCCGCTATCTTACTAGTCGTGCTGTAGAACCCGCTGCCTAGTGTTGTTATCGCATGACTACTTATGTTGCATTCAAACTTTTTACTTATGAACTTATGTTATGTAACGACCATTATGGTCACGTACACTTATTTAATGCTTCTACTTAGCGAAGCATACTTTTGATTGTAAAACAATTGACGTATGTTATGACGTCACTTCTATTTATGAATGTAAACTCTGTTTTGAAAACGCATATAGTACTTAACCTTGTAATGATCCTGTTGTTGATGGTCCGTACATGATGATTTAGTACGGGGCGTCACATACGTGCTTGTGTTTGCTTAGACAACACAACCCATAGCCAAAAGCTATGAAACCCGAAGGTTTTCGAGATTTATCGGGAGTAAAGTCTTCCGAAAGTTGTTTCAAAACCAGTGTCAATTGAAATAGATTGGCACTTCCGAGTGACTCAGATCCACTCATTAAGGAAGTAAAGTCTTCTGACCGTTCTACTTGGTACGTATACCTCTTAAGAGTGCCATTTCATTACCCATCATTTCACGATGAGGTACTGTTAGAGGAGAAAGTCTTGAACTTTCAAAATATGTTCATTATTTTGAATGTGAAATCCTATATGAACATAACAGTTCATACGTAGGTCACTTGTACAAAAACGGGTGTCAACCGTATGAACGGTGATTGGATCGTGTGGTCAAAACCGGGCAATGCGCTAGATCAAAAACTTAAACAGGGCGGTCTTCATTGTTTCTCCTAACAAGGACAATGATGCGCCCGACCACCTAACATAACCACATAGGATAAATCCATTCCATCCTTAAGGGAGTCAAGTCTCCCGAACAACACACTTGCTGATTCATTTCAGAAGTTGTAGTCCAGACCAGTTGTAGGGTGACGAAAAGTCTTGAAAAGTCATTGCTAAAATCGACTGGAAATCTACCAGGCCTCAACGTCAAACAGGGAAACTGGTAGTCGAAGCTTATCTCAATGAGGGAGATTTGCTAGCCAAATGGGAAGCGCACCATGATACACAAAATGTCAGTGATTGATCAGATTCCCAGTGGATAACCTCCGGAAAGGTAAGATATCAGCTTTTAAGCCTGATGAACTTCAATCTTTATGATTAACTTAACGGATTAGATGATTACCTCATAATTGTCGATGATATCCGGACGTAATGTGTATCCACCTAAGCACATTATTTTCTACCGACATCTCGCGATGTTAGGTACTGTGGGAGGCTTAGCTTGACCAATTGCGGGGTAGCTCGTGCGTTCTCTTGGCACACATGTTCGATTGTTATATCTCTGGTGCTCGGTTCCCACTTGATTCCCGGTTCCATTGAAGACTTATGTTATGATTCGAGATTCTCTATTTCATCATTACGGTACGTTATCGAGATTATTTTGGTTACTATATTCATTCATATTGTTTGCGGTTGGGAAGTTACATCGGGGGAATGCAAGTGGGAACTATGGTTTTTATTTATTCCAAATCGTGCCCACGCTAGTTGCTTGTTTGGTTTCTTGTTCGTTTGGTTCTACATACATGTTTGAAGACATTATTATATGGTAGAAGATTATTATCGAGTTTATTTGCTTGAGGACAAGCAAAACTCTAGTGTGGGGTTGTTTGATATCGCATATTTTATACGCATTTTCCTTAGCGATATCGGGTACATTTTGGTCCATTTGGATACGATTTGGAATTATTTCGGTGAAAGTTGTGAAAAGTTTGAGTTCCAAGACCAAGGAGGTTAATTTTGAAGTTATTTGATGGTTTTGGGTGATTTTCGATGTAAATGAGTGAAAGGGTTTGGTCCGATTCGAGTTTTGGTGTTTGTATTAAGTTTTTCAGCTCATTTCAGTAAAAATGGCATGGAGCGCCGCTCCAAAACATGGTCCGCCGCGCCATTCCACATAAAATACAGTTCGAGCGTTTTAAAAAGGCAGATTTCAGCTCACCAGTTAAATGGCGCGCCGCTCGAGGAAATGACGCGCCGCGCGAGTAAGGGCGCGCCGCGCAGGTTCTTAACCGGGTTCAGAATTGCACCTATTTAAAGCCCGAAAATTACCCTAATTTATCATTATCGTATCCAGACGAATTCCAGCAGCTTTTTGACGAACTTAGGTGATTTTTGGGGATTTCCAAGGTCATTCTAAGGTATCAATCATTCCGGAAACAAGTCTCGATTCGTTTATCTTTCAGGATTCAATCATTGATTAGGTTTATCTCTTGTCATAAATAATGAATTTCTCTATTACTTTATTTGTGATTTTTATTGTTGCCATGATTATTGGCTAAGTTCTTTAATGTTTATCTAGATTTAATAACCTATGTATTGGATGCTACTTATCAGTTACTTGATTAATTTATGATGATTTGATGTTTGAATTAAAGAACCATTCTTATTGAAGCTAGACTTTTTGATTCAATTGGTTGTGTACTTGTTTGATAGGACGAGAGTTCATTAATTTAGTGCATTAATTTACAATTGGTTTGTCTTAATTGATTGTTTGCTTACTCGGAGAAGAGAGTAAATTGAATTCAAAAGGCTAGACGAAATAGGGGTGAATTATGCGCAACGAGAGTTGGTGTGATTGTGATTTGAGTCTTCATCTCTGTTGAACTGTTTAGTCACAATTAGGAGGTCTTAGGCTACGGGGAATTCCGTGTCGTGTAATCTTAATTGAAGTGTTTACGCTGGGGAATTCCAGGTGAACCGACTAGATAATTCACATAAGTTAGATAATAACTGGGGCTTAATCTAAATGCATCCAATACTAGGTGAAAAAGGTCTAGACAAGCATTCGTTTTTTCTAATTGTTTACAACTATCTTATTTTACTCGTTTGTTTGCTTTAAAGCTTAAAACTGAAAACACCAAAAATATTGTTCAATCTTGTTATTAATTAAAGCTATCTTTGATTTTGGCTAATCGTTAAATAGCCAACCAAACAAATTATCTCGTAATTCAATTTTCTAGATTTAACTTAGTTTAATTCATTAGTTACAATCTTAATTTTCACGTCTAAACTGTCCTTGGAACGATCTTGGATTTACCAACTTTATACTATTGCACGATCGGGTACACTGCCCGTTAGTGTGTAGTTAATCTTTAAACCGGTTTTTCCCATTATAAATAATAGACGCGATTTCACACATCAAGTACGTAGACCCAACGGAGATGATAAACACTAGGTTTGACTTGCGAACAATACCGACGAACATTACCCATAACCTCCATAGCTATAACCCATAATTTCCTTAGCTTTGACTTATTTGAAAACTCAGTTTGAAATCATTTGAGCAGAACTTCGTCGTAGTATTTTATGTATAATACTACTAATAATAATACTCCTAACTATAAGATTAATAATAATATTAATCTTAATAATAATAATAATAATAATAATAATAATAATAAAAATAATAATAATAATAATAATAATAATAATAATAATAATAATAATAATAATAATAATAATAATAATATAAATAAAAATAAATATACTATGGACTATGTGAATTAGATAGAGAGATAGATTGAATTGTGAAATGGTTCGGCAGGATTGATCGAATATATATATATATATATATATATATATATATATATATATATATATATATATATATATATATATATAATATAATAATATAGAAAATAAAAACGTGACAATTAACATTCAATAACATCTGCCGACAGTTTTCGCGGACCGGTATTTCGTACTCTGTTGCTAATAATTGACGGGTAAAAGTATAAATAAAAAATATTTCACTTTTTATAATTAAATACATATATTTATTTTGGTCTTAAGCTTTATAAAACTAGTTGTAAAAAGGTTCACTTATTAATAAAATTACTATATACGTTCGACGTAGAGTTTACCTACTAGTCTGCTGATTATTATGTGCCACCGTAAATTACTGAATTTGTTTAATTCAATCGAATTAACGAATTTTAATATTTTAAAAAGTCGTATTTATTAAATACTTCAGAGGTATTTTATGTAACTTATAATTAATAATTTATATCATTTCGCTTTCATGTGAATAGTAAATTAATTAATTTCGTTTCATTTACTATTCATATGAATAGTAAATGAATTAATTTCGATTCAACTATTTAAGTTACGTTGTTGTACGTTGTGCTTTATAACTTGTACATCTTTGATTTAACTTGTAACAACCCAACCCGTTATCCAACCGAATACGCGTAATAATTTTTTTTTTATACAACAGTGGTGTGCGTTGAGCGCACCACACCCAGTGCGCTGCGCGCACAAGGCCTGGCAGCTTCTGTCCGGTTTCGCCAACGAGAGGGTAAGCTAATGCTTAGTGAATGCAATACTTATACGCATACATACATAATTTAATTACTTGCATTCACCTACACAAAATAACACACGTCATTAGCAAAACATAAAATCACGTATCCAAAATGTATAACAAGCCAACAATGATAACATAAGGGACACGCCCATAATACAATGTTAAATATGAATACGTACAAACCACCGGTTAAGACAAGATCACGAGGGAATAATCCCCTTTAGAAAGCCACGGATGTTCATAACATCAAATAGTACCAAATTCCTATTCCACACATATGAGGTATCGGCACTAGCGAACTTAAACCCTCATCGAATAACGAAAATGGTGGTATGGCGTCGACATTAGCGAACTTAAAATCCATACATATGAGGTATCGACACTAGCGAACTTAAACCCTCATCGAACAACGAAATGGTGGTATGGCGTCGACACTAGCGAACTTGAAATCCATACATATGAGGTATCGACACTAGCGAACTTAAACCCTTATCGAACAACGAAATGGTGGTATGGCGTCGACACTAGCGAACTTAAACCCTCATCGAACAATGAAATGGTGATATGGCGTCGACACTAGCGAACTTGAAATCCATACATATGAGGTATCGACACTAGCGAACTTAAACCCTCATCGAACAACGAAATGGTGGTATGGCGTCGACACTAGCGAACTTGAAATCCATACATATGAGGTATCGACACTAGCGAACTTTAACCCTCATCCCGCACCCCGGTCCCATTGTGGCCCAAAAGAAGTGTATTCTACCGAATAACACAAGCCACGTCGTACACAAGTAGCCAAATTATATACATAAACGTATAAATATTCCACTCACCTCGATTACTTGAAAAGCAATCCCGCTTGAGCCCCTAATCGTTCAAATGCAAATCACCTAAGTAATTCACAAACAAATAAGCTAAACACTCTAGCTTATACCCAAAACACCATTAAGTGCAATATTGACCCATTTGCACTTACTTCCACTTTGACTAAGTCAAATCTCACCCGAAAATCTCCATAATCACAATCGACTAGTGATTATGTTCTAACAACTCATTTTACTCAAGGTTTAATCAACAAAACACAATACTTGCATCATTTGACACAAAATCCATTTTGACCTAATCTCAAGTCAAAACACCCATTTTGCAAGCTCACACAATTAATCACTTATAACCTAAGTTAACTAGTGATATAAACACTCGAACATGATTATCAACTAATCAATTTCATCATCTAACCCAAAACCCACCAACAATGGTTATTAACACCATTTACTAGCTCAATCACCCAATTATCAACTAGTGGGTTTGCTCAAGAACACCCATTTCAAAACCCCAATTATGAACACTAATCATACTATGAAAACTTGGAGTTAGAACTTACCAATACTACCACAACGTAGCCGTGAATGAGATGAACAACTTTAACACTTGCGACTTCGATCAATTCAAGCTTCTTCTTCCCCAAATGAAGCTCTCTCTCTAAACTCTTTTTCTCACTCTAGGGTTTGAGGTTGAAGATGAGAGAATGAAGATAAGGTTGTGGACTTGAAAGAGTCCACCAATCTGCCTTTAGTGGCCTAAAACCGATCCCCAAGTGAAAAGACCAATATGCCCTTCATTTAACTCAAAATAGAAAAAGCAGGAATTCTGTCGCAGGGACAGTGCGCTCACCTCTTCTAGTGCGCTGCGCGCACACACTCTAAATCAGTCTGTCAGTTTCTGTTTACTCCAGTTTGATTATGAAATGTTTATGTACACCCGTACACTTGGGTTTAGGGTCTTACAACTCTTCCCCACTTAAATTCGATCACGTCCACGTGATCTTCATCGCTTAACCAAATCGGACCTACACTCTACAGTCCTCGACATACAACTGAATTCGATTTCCGCAACAATTCCATCAAATCTGTAGATTTCACACAACTCCCTTAGGAGACTTTACTCAAAAGTTGCCCTTCCGATTTAAATCATCACCCGTGATTTACCAAATCTACCAAACCGAGCACTAAATCTCGCTTCGTCCCCAAACCGAAACAAACACAAGCCTCTATCACATGACATAAGCAAGCTAACATTCCAAATCTCGTACCAAATTAGCAATTTCCTTAGCGTATTTCGATCACATACATTGCTAAAAACAAAGTTTGTACCACTAACGCGGTCACAAACGACTCAACGGAGCCAACAAAAGGCGTATCCTCAAGATCGGATAACGCTAGACATATTACTTGCAAGAAAGCAAGCTCACCAAGTGATATGGTATCGTCAAACTGAACTTAAACCCATATCTCCTTCAACCGCTTTTGCAAATGAGGTATCGTCAACCGAACTTAACCCTCATTACATGTACGATAAATATGTACACATACTTAGTATTATTCCACTCGACTTGGAATTTCCGCTCACTTAACTCTCAATGAGTTATCAATGTTACTACCTCGAGTAGTAATTTATATCCAAATCAATAAATACAATTTCAACCTAAATTGTACTTTTCCACCATTCGACCATTCAAAGTCCCGACACGAATTCCAAATCTACCACAAACACCGTTCGGAGTTTCACATTAATATCCCTTTGTGCGGGAGTAACACTCCCCCACTTAGGATCTCGTCCCATACTCACATTGTCAAGATAATATCACCCGACGATAATTATCATTTTCCGAAATACGTGACCAATCACTCCATCGGTCGTAGTCCTCGAATTCTCAATAATTCATTTCGCACACTAGAGATTGACGTTCACCATCACCCGTTGGCGTTAATTAAACAATGACATAAAGCCAACACAACACGCACCTTGTACAACCGTACAATGCCACCGAAAGGTAGACTTTTCTAACAGTTGGGTTCGCCTGACCCGTCACAACACCTTGCTCCAATTTAGGCATACGAAGGATCTTAACCTATCCTTAATCACCTCAACGAAGAGTTCGCCACAATTTGCACAACGTTATTCTTGCAACCCTCCGAATGCCATAATTTGTTAAGGTTTCACCTAGTCACTCATGTACCTAAGGATTTCTCTCCAGTACCCTAAGTACAACGTAACCACAACACCGTCGGAGTCAAACATTACGCTTGCAGGTATGAAAGAGGCACCTGACATCGCGTCACATAGACTACACAATCAACACTTACCCAAGTCAAAAGACTTGTTACCTAGGGTTCCATCCGCCCTCGGACACCCCATATCCCAATTAGAATAACCTTAAGTCATACGTGCTCGTCGAACCTTATGGTTCGTAATCTCACAACACAAGAGTGACCACGCACTAACAAGTAACATCAAAGCCTACACCCATGGCTTGGTAAAATATTTTACCCCACACTAAGGAATGCTTGGAAACACCAATTCTTACGCCCTTCGACTGTCAATCCGAACACTAACATTGGGTAATTCTGTAAGGAATGCTACCCTTCCTTTCACTAAGCACTAGCACAATACATCAATCAAAAATTCATAAGTACATTTCATTAACATAATCAAAAAGTACCTCAAACGTTAGGGCTAGTTCCTCCGCGCATCACCAACCAACTCGGGACACTCCGACTTCCGATGCCCCTTTTTTGACAATTAAAACACGTAACCTGATTGGAAAATGGCTCTGTACAATCTCGATAAAAATGACCCCGGAACCCACAGTTGTAGCAAGTAGGGAGATAATTTTCGGATCCACCCTTCTTCACACCACCAACAACTTCGGTCATACTTTTACTGTTCTTGTTCGAATGCATCGTAGTTTCGGACTTTCGCTTACTAACATCGGAAACACTTGGCTTTGACACCTCCGGTTCGAAAACCCTAGCCAACTCAAACAACTCTTCAAAAGACTTAGCCATCCCTCGACTAATCTTACGTTTCAATTCATCGCTTAAAGTACGATGGAAATCTAGCATCAACATTTGGTCATCACCGACATACTCCGGAAAAAAACGAGTTTTTGATAAGAAAGTAGACTTGAGAGTAACCAAGTCCATCGAACCTTGTCACAAATCACGCAAACTCGTCCCGGATTTTATTAAGGTCGGACTGAGTTTGGTATTCATCAAAGAACTCCTTTTTGAACTCTTCCCATGACAAGTTCATACATTGTTCTTCACCATACAATTGAATCTTGTCATCCCACCACATCTTGGCTTCTTCACGTAATATACTAGAACTGTATCTCGTTTTCTTCTCGGAAGGACATTCACTAGTACGGAAAGCCCCCTCGACATCGAAAACCCAACAAGTGCTCTTTAACGGATCCCTCACCCCATTAAACATAGGAGGTTGAGCATCCTTAAAATTTTTGTAATGGAAGTCCCGCCTTCCATGTGTAGTGACCCGAACTTTTCCATGTTTATATATATTAATTGAGATTGATGTTTACATGATTAAATGTTTCCAACATGTTAAGCAATCAAACTTGTTAAGACTTGATTAATTGAAATAGGTTTCATATAGACAATTGACCACCCAAGTTGACCGGTGATTCACGAACGTTAAAACTTGTAAAAAACTATATGATGACATATATATGGTTATATATATAGTTAACATGATATTATGATAAGTAAACATATCATTAATTATATTAACAATGAACTACATATGTAAAAAACAAGACTACTAACTTAATGATTTTGAAACGAGACATATATGTAACGTTTATCGTTGTAACGACATTTAATGTATATATATCATATTAAGAGATATTCGTACATCATAATATCATGATAATATAATAATTTAAAATCTCTTTTGTTATTATAAACATTGGGTTAACAACATTTAACAAGATCGTTAACCTAAAGGTTTCAAAACAACACTTACATGTAACGACTAACGATGACTTAACGACTCAGTTAAAATGTATATACATGTAGTGTTTTAATATGTATTTATACACTTTTGAAAGACTTCAATACACTTATCAAAATACTTCTACTTAACAAAAATGCTTACAATTACATTCTCGTTCAGTTTCATCAACAATTCTACTCGTATGCACCCGTATTCGTACTCGTACAATACACAGCTTTTAGATGTATGTACTATTGGTATATACACTCCAATGATCAGATCTTAGCAGCCCATGTGAGTCACCTAACACATGTGGGAACCATCATTTGGCAACTAGCATGAAATATCTCATAAGATTACAAAAATATGAGTAATCATTCATGACTTATTTACATGAAAACAAAATTACATATCCTTTATATCTAATCCATACACCAACGACCAAAAACACCTACAAACACTTTCATTCTTCAATTTTCTTCATATAATTGAACTCTCTCAAGTTCTATCTTCAAGTTCTAAGTGTTCTTCATAAATTCCAAAAGTTATAGTTTCATAAAATCAAGAATACTTTCAAGTTTGCTAGCTCACTTCCAATCTTGTAAGGTGATCATCCAACCTCAAGAAATCTTTGTTTCTTACAGTAGGTTATCATTCTAATACAAGGTAATAATCATATTCAAACTTTGG
The DNA here is from genome assembly GCF_046630445.1 of Rutidosis leptorrhynchoides. Lineage (NCBI taxonomy): Eukaryota > Viridiplantae > Streptophyta > Magnoliopsida > Asterales > Asteraceae > Rutidosis > Rutidosis leptorrhynchoides. The sequence continues at coordinate 524,400,015 of NC_092336.1, forward strand.
TTCAATTTCTATAACTATAACAATCTTATTTCAAGTGATGATCTTACTTGAACTTGTTTTCGTGTCATGATTTTGCTTCAAGAACTTTGAACCATCCAAGGATCCATTGAAGCTAGATCCATTTTTCTCTTTTCCAGTAGGTTCATCCAAGGAACTTAAGGTAGTAATGATGTTCATAACATCATTCGATTCATACATATAAAGCTATCTTATTCGAAGGTTTAAACTTGTAATCACTAGAACATAGTTTAGTTAATTCTAAACTTGTTCGCAAACAAAAGTTAATCCTTCTAACTTGACTTTTAAAATCAACTAAACACATGTTCTATATCTATATGATATGCTAACTTAATGATTTAAAACCTGGAAACACGAAAAACACCGTAAAACCGGATTTACGCTGTCGTAGTAACACCGCGGGCTGTTTTGGGTTAGTTAATTAAAAACTATGATAAACTTTGATTTAAAAGTTGTTATTCTGAGAAAATGATTTTTATTATGAACATGAAACTATATCCAAAAATTATGGTTAAACTCAAAGTGGAAGTATGTTTTCTAAAATGGTCATCTAGACGTCGTTCTTTCGACTGAAATGACTACCTTTACAAAAACGACTTGTAACTTATTTTTCCGACTAGAAACCTATACTTTTTTTGTTTAGATTCATAAAATAGAGTTCAATATGAAACCATAGCAATTTGATTCACTCAAAACGGATTTAAAATGAAGAAGTTATGGGTAAAACAAGATTGGATAATTTTTCTCATTTTAGCTACGTGAAAATTGGTAACAAATCTATTCCAACCATAACTTAATCAACTTGTATTATATATTATGTAATCTTGAGATACCATAGACACGTATACAATGTTTCGACCTATCATGTCGACACATCTATATATATTTCGGAACAACCATAGACACTCTATATGTGAATGTTGGAGTTAGCTATACAGGGTTGAGGTTGATTCCAAAATATATATAGTTTGAGTTGTGATCAATACTGAGATACGTATACACTGGGTCGTGGATTGATTCAAGATAATATTTATCGATTTATTTCTGTACATCTAACTGTGGACAACTAGTTGTAGGTTACTAACGAGGACAGCTGACTTAATAAACTTAAAACATCAAAATATATTAAAAGTGTTGTAAATATATTTTGAACATACTTTGATATATATGTATATATTGTTATAGGTTCGTGAATCAACCAGTGGCCAAGTCTTACTTCCCGACGAAGTAAAAATCTGTGAAAGTGAGTTATAGTCCCACTTTTAAAATCTAATATTTTTGGGATGAGAATACATGCAGGTTTTATAAATGATTTACAAAATAGACACAAGTACGTGAAACTACATTCTATGGTTGAATTATCGAAATCGAATATGCCCCTTTTTATTAAGTCTGGTAATCTAAGAATTAGGGAACAGACACCCTAATTGACGCGAATCCTAAAGATAGATCTATTGGGCCTAACAAACCCCATCCAAAGTACCGGATGCTTTAGTACTTCGAAATTTATATCATATCCGAAGGGTGTCCCGGAATGATGGGGATATTCTTATATATGCATCTTGTTATTGTCGGTTACCAGGTGTTCACCATATGAATGATTTTTATCTCTATGTATGGGATGTGTATTGAAATATGAAATCTTGTGGTCTATTGTTACGATTTGATATATATAGGTTAAACCTATAACTCACCAACATTTTTGTTGACGTTTTAAGCATGTTTATTCTCAGGTGATTATTAAGAGCTTCCGCTGTCGCATACTTAAATAAGGACAAGATTTGGAGTCCATGCTTGTATGATATTGTGTAAAAACTGCATTCAAGAAACTTATTTTGTTGTAACATATTTGTATTGTAAACCATTATGTAATGGTCGTGTGTAAACATGATATTTTAGATTATCATTATTTGATAATCTACGTAAAGCTTTTTAAACCTTTATTGATGAAATAAAGGTTATGGTTTGTTTAAAAATGAATGCAGTCTTTGAAAAACGTCTCATATAGAGGTCAAAACCTCGCAACGAAATCAATTAATATGGAACGTTTTTAATCAATAAGAACGGGACATTTCAGTTGGTATCCGAGCGTTGGTCTTAGAGAACCAGAAAATTTGCATTAGTGTGTCTTATCGAGTTTGTTAGGATGCATTAGTGAGTCTGGACTTCGACCGTGTTTTCTTTAAAAATGATTGCTTAACATTTTTGTTGGAAACTATATATTTTTAACATATGAATATTATGTGATATATTAATCTCTTAACGTGTTTGATATTATGTGAAAGATGTCTACCTCTAGAACAAGTCCCATTGACTCACCTAATAATAATGAAGAGTCAAATGTAAATTGGAATGATTTGTGGACTGATTCACAAGTTCCCGAAGAGGAACCGGAAGAAGAATCGGAACCGGAAGAAGAATCGGAACCGGAAGAAGAATCGGAACCGGATGAAGAAATAGAACCGGTGGGGGAAATAATAAAACGGTTAAGTAAAAGAAAATCCTCAACCAACCGACCAAAGTTAATTATGGTCAATGGTGTTTCCGCCAAGGAAGCAAAATATTGGGAGGATTACCAATTCTCCGATGAATCGGATTCCGACGAGAATTCCGATGATGTTATAGAAATTACCCCAACTAAATTTAAAAAGGCAAAAGAAAATAATAAGGGAAAGGGCATAAAAATAGAGAAATCTAATTCCAACCCCGATGAACTTTATATGTATCGTCAACCCCCGAAGTCCTTAAGTTGTAACAATGACCCGGGAACCTCTAAACCACCAGGTTTTTCTAAACCAATGTGGACAACGACGGTTCGTATTAGGGGAACATCATATATCCCTAGAAACTTGGCAAAACGAACCAAAACCGAAGAAGAAGAAACGAGCGAGTCGGAATAAGATAGTTGTATTTGTGTGGTGTAATATATGGAATATAGTGTTCTTATGCTTTATGATATATGTAAAAATTGCTTGTATTAATAAGTATTTTTTTTATGAATCTAACTCTTGTCTATTTTACAGTTTAAAAACACAAAATGGATAGACAACCCAATATTTTAAGAGACCTACCCGGAGACATGATTGATGAAATCTTGTCTAGAGTCGGCCAGAATTCTTCGGCACAACTATTTAAGGCGAGATCAGTTTGTAAGACATTCGAAGAACGTTCCAAGAATGTCTTGGTTTATAAGAGACTTTCGTTTGAAAGATGGGGGATATCACATTGGGAAACCCATAAGTTACGATGTGTTTACTTTGACGCATATATTGCGGGGAACCCAAATGCTATTTTACGCAACGGGTTAAGAAATTATTTTGACTCAATATATCCGAATATTGGACTTCGTGATTTAGAAAAAGCGGCTAACATGCAACATAAAGAAGCATGTTATGCTTACGGATTAGTAATGTTCGCTTCTCACCAAAGTGAGAACAAGAACATCGGGCTACAACTATTAAACAAAACGTTTCCACAAGTGACGGAGTCGGTAATTGGGGTAAGAAATGAGGTTTTTAGATTATTACGGGACTGTTGGACATTACGTAACCCTCGTCCCTTTGATGACGTTACAACACGCTGTCTTATCAACGGCCATAACGGTTATGTTGCACAAGACCAAGGATGGGAAGTAGTCCTAGTAAAACCAGAATGCATGACTTGTTTCTGGACGTATGAATTACGTGTCTTTATTGCCTTTGCTGAACGACTTGTGTACTAGCTAGAATTGTCTTCACAACTATCTTGTATCAAAGTTATTGCGTGCTATATTTCATGCTTTATGTAAAATAAGCGGTATTGTAAGTTTGTAAAATATTGTATAAAAGTTTGAACGCGAAATATTATTATAATCAGTTTTTCATATAGAATTGTAGTAGTTGAATTGTATATTAGCTACTAAGTATGAACTTAACGGGTAGGTACTACCCGAATTTAAACTTATAAAACGCTAATATGAAGAAAAAGCTTTTATAAATGAGTTCATATTATGCTACGAAATACTATTAACTACTCTTAATATTCTCTATGATTAACATGTTCCATTTAACTATTTTGAAGGAAATGGCACCGACTACTCGACACACCGTGAATATGAATGAAGAGGAATTCCGTACTTTTCTAGCTTCAAACATAGCCGCAGTACAGGCTGCGCTACATACCAACAATAACCTTGGATCTAGCAGTACAGGAAATCGTGTAGGATGCACCTACAAAGAATTCACTGCCTGCAAACCTTTGGAATTTGATGGAACCGAAGGACCGATCGGATTGAAACGGTGGACCGAGAAGGTTGAATCGGTGTTTGCCATAAGTAAGTGTACTGAAGAGGACAAAGTGAAGTACGCTACGCATACCTTCACAGGTTCTGCGTTAACATGGTGGAATACCTATCTAGAGCAAGTGGGACAAGATGATGCATACGCACTACCGTGGTCAGCATTCAAGCACTTGATGAACGAGAAGTACCGTCCCAGAACCGAGGTCAATAAGCTCAAGACAGAACTTAGAGGGTTACGAACCCAAGGATTTGATATTACCACGTACGAAAGACGATTCACAGAATTGTGCCTATTGTGTCCGGGAGCATTCGAAGATGAGGAAGAGAAGATCGACGCGTTTGTGAAAGGATTACCGGAAAGAATCCAAGAAGATATAAGTTCACACGAGCCCGCCTCCATACAACAGGCATGTAGAATGGCTCACAAACTAGTGAACCAGATTGAAGAAAGAATTAAAGAACAGACAGCTGAAGAGGCCAATGTGAAGCAAGTCAAAAGAAAGTGGGAGGAAAACGGTGATAAGAATCACCAATACAACAACAACAGCAATTACAACAATAATCGCAACAATTATCCCAACAATCGCAACATCAATCGCAACTACAACAAACGGCCCAACAACAACAACAACAACAACAACAACAGCAACTACAACAATCATCCCAACAACAATAATAACCGCAACAACAACAACAATCAGAAGCAACTATGCCAAAGGTGTGAAAAGAATCACTCGGGGTTCTGCACCAAATTTTGCAACAAGTGTAAAAGAAATGGTCATAGCGCGGCGAAGTGTGAGGTCTACGGACCAGGGGTTAATAGAACGAAAGGAACAAATGGTGTCGGAACGAGTAATGGCGGAGCAAGTAGTGTCGGAGCAAGTTATGCCAATGTAGTTTGTTATAAATGTGGAAAACCAGGCCACATTATTAGAAATTGCCCGAACCAGGAGAACACGAATGGACAAGGCCGTGGAAGAGTTTTCAATATTAATGCGGTAGAGGCACAGGAAGACCCGGAGCTTGTTACGGGTACGTTTCTTATTGACAATAAATCTGCTTACGTTTTATTTGATTCGGGTGTGGATAGAAGCTATATGAGTAGAGATTTTTGTGCTAAATTAAGTTGTCCATTGACGCCTTTGGATAGTAAATTTTTACTCGAATTAGCAAATGGTAAATTAATTTCAGCAGATAATATATGTCGGAATCGAGAAATTAAACTGGTTAGCGAAACATTTAAGATTGATTTGATACCAGTAGAGTTAGGGAGTTTCGATGTGATAATCGGTATGGACTGGTTGAAAGAAGTGAAAGCGGAGATCGTTTGTTACAAAAATGCAATTCGCATTATACGAGAAAAAGGAAAACCCTTAATGGTGTACGGAGAAAAGGGCAACACGAAGCTACATCTTATTAGTAATTTGAAGGCACAAAAACTAATAAGAAAAGGTTGCTATGCTATTCTAGCACACGTCGAGAAAGTACAAACTGAAGAAAAGAGCATCAATGATGTTCCCATTGCAAAAGAATTTCCCGATGTATTTCCGAAAGAATTACCGGGATTACCCCCACATCGATCCGTTGAATTTCAAATAGATCTTGTACCAGGAGCTGCACCAATAGCTCGTGCTCCTTACAGACTCGCACCCAGCGAGATGAAAGAACTGCAAAGCCAATTACAAGAACTTTTAGAGCGTGGTTTCATTCGACCAAGCACATCACCGTGGGGAGCTCCTGTTTTGTTTGTCAAGAAGAAAGATGGTACATTCAGGTTGTGTATCGACTACCGAGAGTTGAACAAACTTACCATCAAGAACCGCTACCCACTACCGAGAATCGACGACTTATTTGATCAACTACAAGGCTCGTCTGTTTATTCAAAGATTGACTTACGTTCCGGGTATCATCAAATGCGGGTGAAAGAAGATGATATTCCAAAGACTGCTTTCATAACACGTTACGGTCATTATGAGTTTATGGTCATGCCGTTTGGTTTAACTAATGCACCAGCTGTGTTCATGGACCTTATGAACCGAGTGTGTGGACCATACCTTGACAAGTTTGTCATTGTTTTCATTGATGACATACTTATTTACTCAAAGAATGACCAAGAACACGGTGAACATTTGAGAAAGGTGTTAGAAGTATTGAGGAACGAAGAATTGTACGCTAAGTTTTCAAAGTGTGCATTTTGGTTGGAAGAAGTTCAATTCCTCGGTCACATAGTGAACAAAGAAGGTATTAAGGTGGATTCGGCAAAGATAGAAACTGTTGAAAAGTGGGAAACCCCGAAAACTCCGAAACACATACGCCAGTTTTTAGGACTAGCTGGTTACTACAGAAGGTTCATCCAAGACTTTTCCAGAATAGCAAAACCCTTGACTGCATTAACGCATAAAGGGAAGAAATTTGAATGGAATGATGAACAAGAGAAAGCGTTTCAGTTATTGAAGAAAAAGCTAACTACGGCACCTATATTGTCATTGCCTGAAGGGAATGATGATTTTGTGATTTATTGTGACGCATCAAAGCAAGGTCTCGGTTGTGTATTAATGCAACGAACGAAGGTGATTGCTTATGCGTCTAGACAATTGAAGATTCACGAACAAAATTATACGACGCATGATTTGGAATTAGGCGCGGTTGTTTTTGCATTAAAGACTTGGAGGCACTACTTATATGGGGTCAAAAGTATTATATATACCGACCACAAAAGTCTTCAACACATATTTAATCAGAAACAACTGAATATGAGGCAGCGTAGGTGGATTGAATTATTGAATGATTACGATTTTGAGATTCGTTACCACCCGGGGAAGGCAAATGTGGTAGCCGATGCCTTGAGCAGGAAGGATAGAGAACCCATTCGAGTAAAATCTATGAATATAATGATTCATAATAACATTACTACTCAAATAAAGGAGGCGCAACAAGGAGTTTTAAAAGAGGGAAATTTAAAGGATGAAATACCCAAAGGATCGGAGAAGCATCTTAATATTCGGGAAGACGGAACCCGGTATAGGGCTGAAAGGATTTGGGTACCAAAATTTGGAGATATGAGAGAAATGGTACTTAGAGAAGCTCATAAAACCAGATACTCAATACATCCTGGAACGGGGAAGATGTACAAGGATCTCAAGAAACATTTTTGGTGGCCGGGTATGAAAGCCGATGTTGCTAAATACGTAGGAGAATGTTTGACGTGTTCTAAGGTCAAAGCTGAGCATCAGAAACCATCAGGTCTACTTCAACAACCCGAAATCCCGGAATGGAAATGGGAAAACATTACCATGGATTTCATCACTAAATTGCCAAGGACTGCAAGTGGTTTTGATACTATTTGGGTAATAGTTGATCGTCTCACCAAATCATCACACTTCCTACCAATAAGAGAAGATGACAAGATGGAGAAGTTAGCACGACTGTATTTGAAGGAAGTCGTCTCCAGACATGGAATACCAATCTCTATTATCTCTGATAGGGATGGCAGATTTATTTCAAGATTCTGGCAGACATTACAGCAAGCATTAGGAACTCGTCTAGACATGAGTACTGCCTATCATCCACAAACTGATGGGCAGAGCGAAAGGACGATACAAACGCTTGAAGACATGCTACGAGCATGTGTTATTGATTTCGGAAACAGTTGGGATCGACATCTACCGTTAGCAGAATTTTCCTACAACAATAGCTACCATTCAAGCATTGAGATGGCGCCGTTTGAAGTACTTTATGGTAGAAAGTGCAGGTCTCCGATTTGTTGGAGTGAGGTGGGGGATAGACAGATTACGGGTCCGGAGATTATACAAGAAACTACCGAGAAGATCATCCAAATTCAACAACGGTTGAAAACCGCCCAAAGTCGACAAAAGAGCTACGCTGACATTAAAAGAAAAGATATAGAATTTGAAATTGGAGAGATGGTCATGCTTAAAGTTTCACCTTGGAAAGGCGTTGTTCGATTTGGTAAACGAGGGAAATTAAATCCAAGGTATATTGGACCATTCAAGATTATTGATCGTGTCGGACCAGTAGCTTACCGACTTGAGTTACCTCAACAACTCGCGGCTGTACATAACACTTTCCACATCTCGAATTTGAAGAAATGTTTTGCTAAAGAAGATCTCACTATTCCGTTAGATGAAATCCAAATCAACGAAAAACTCCAATTCATCGAAGAACCCGTCGAAATAATGGATCGTGAGGTTAAAAGACTTAAGCAAAACAAGATACCAATTGTTAAGGTTCGATGGAATGCTCGTAGAGGACCCGAGTTCACCTGGGAGCGTGAAGATCAGATGAAGAAGAAATACCCGCATCTATTTCCAGAAGATTCGTCAACACCTTCAACAGCTTAAAATTTCGGGACGAAATTTATTTAACGGGTAGGTACTGTAGTGACCCGAACTTTTCCATGTTTATATATATTAATTGAGATTGATGTTTACATGATTAAATGTTTCCAACATGTTAAGCAATCAAACTTGTTAAGACTTGATTAATTGAAATAGGTTTCATATAGACAATTGACCACCCAAGTTGACCGGTGATTCACGAACGTTAAAACTTGTAAAAAACTATATGATGACATATATATGGTTATATATATAGTTAACATGATATTATGATAAGTAAACATATCATTAATTATATTAACAATGAACTACATATGTAAAAAACAAGACTACTAACTTAATGATTTTGAAACGAGACATATATGTAACGTTTATCGTTGTAACGACATTTAATGTATATATATCATATTAAGAGATATTCGTACATCATAATATCATGATAATATAATAATTTAAAATCTCTTTTGTTATTATAAACATTGGGTTAACAACATTTAACAAGATCGTTAACCTAAAGGTTTCAAAACAACACTTACATGTAACGACTAACGATGACTTAACGACTCAGTTAAAATGTATATACATGTAGTGTTTTAATATGTATTTATACACTTTTGAAAGACTTCAATACACTTATCAAAATACTTCTACTTAACAAAAATGCTTACAATTACATTCTCGTTCAGTTTCATCAACAATTCTACTCGTATGCACCCGTATTCGTACTCGTACAATACACAGCTTTTAGATGTATGTACTATTGGTATATACACTCCAATGATCAGCTATTAGCAGCCCATGTGAGTCACCTAACACATGTGGGAACCATCATTTGGCAACTAGCATGAAATATCTCATAAGATTACAAAAATATGAGTAATCATTCATGACTTATTTACATGAAAACAAAATTACATATCCTTTATATCTAATCCATACACCAACGACCAAAAACACCTACAAACACTTTCATTCTTCAATTTTCTTCATCTAATTGAACTCTCTCAAGTTCTATCTTCAAGTTCTAAGTGTTCTTCATAAATTCCAAAAGTTATAGTTTCATAAAATCAAGAATACTTTCAAGTTTGCTAGCTCACTTCCAATCTTGTAAGGTGATCATCCAACCTCAAGAAATCTTTGTTTCTTACAGTAGGTTATCATTCTAATACAAGGTAATAATCATATTCAAACTTTGGTTCAATTTCTATAACTATAACAATCTTATTTCAAGTGATGATCTTACTTGAACTTGTTTTCGTGTCATGATTTTGCTTCAAGAACTTTGAACCATCCAAGGATCCATTGAAGCTAGATCCATTTTTCTCTTTTCCAGTAGGTTCATCCAAGGAACTTAAGGTAGTAATGATGTTCATAACATCATTCGATTCATACATATAAAGCTATCTTATTCGAAGGTTTAAACTTGTAATCACTAGAACATAGTTTAGTTAATTCTAAACTTGTTCGCAAACAAAAGTTAATCCTTCTAACTTGACTTTTAAAATCAACTAAACACATGTTCTATATCTATATGATATGCTAACTTAATGATTTAAAACCTGGAAACACGAAAAACACCGTAAAACCGGATTTACGCCGTCGTAGTAACACCGCGGGCTGTTTTGGGTTAGTTAATTAAAAACTATGATAAACTTTGATTTAAAAGTTGTTATTCTGAGAAAATGATTTTTATTATGAACATGAAACTATATCCAAAAATTATGGTTAAACTCAAAGTGGAAGTATGTTTTCTAAAATGGTCATCTAGACGTCGTTCTTTCGACTGAAATGACTACCTTTACAAAAACGACTTGTAACTTATTTTTCCGACTAGAAACCTATACTTTTTTTGTTTAGATTCATAAAATAGAGTTCAATATGAAACCATAGCAATTTGATTCACTCAAAACGGATTTAAAATGAAGAAGTTATGGGTAAAACAAGATTGGATAATTTTTCTCATTTTAGCTACGTGAAAATTGGTAACAAATCTATTCCAACCATAACTTAATCAACTTGTATTATATATTATGTAATCTTGAGATACCATAGACACGTATACAATGTTTCGACCTATCATGTCGACACATCTATATATATTTCGGAACAACCATAGACACTCTATATGTGAATGTTGGAGTTAGCTATACAGGGTTGAGGTTGATTCCAAAATATATATAGTTTGAGTTGTGATCAATACTGAGATACGTATACACTGGGTCGTGGATTGATTCAAGATAATATTTATCGATTTATTTCTGTACATCTAACTGTGGACAACTAGTTGTAGGTTACTAACGAGGACAGCTGACTTAATAAACTTAAAACATCAAAATATATTAAAAGTGTTGTAAATATATTTTGAACATACTTTGATATATATGTATATATTGTTATAGGTTCGTGAATCAACCAGTGGCCAAGTCTTACTTCCCGACGAAGTAAAAATCTGTGAAAGTGAGTTATAGTCCCACTTTTAAAATCTAATATTTTTGGGATGAGAATACATGCAGGTTTTATAAATGATTTACAAAATAGACACAAGTACGTGAAACTACATTCTATGGTTGAATTATCGAAATCGAATATGCCCCTTTTTATTAAGTCTGGTAATCTAAGAATTAGGGAACAGACACCCTAATTGACGCGAATCCTAAAGATAGATCTATTGGGCCTAACAAACCCCATCCAAAGTACCGGATGCTTTAGTACTTCGAAATTTATATCATATCCGAAGGGTGTCCCGGAATGATGGGGATATTCTTATATATGCATCTTGTTATTGTCGGTTACCAGGTGTTCACCATATGAATGATTTTTATCTCTATGTATGGGATGTGTATTGAAATATGAAATCTTGTGGTCTATTGTTACGATTTGATATATATAGGTTAAACCTATAACTCACCAACATTTTTGTTGACGTTTTAAGCATGTTTATTCTCAGGTGATTATTAAGAGCTTCCGCTGTCGCATACTTAAATAAGGACAAGATTTGGAGTCCATGCTTGTATGATATTGTGTAAAAACTGCATTCAAGAAACTTATTTTGTTGTAACATATTTGTATTGTAAACCATTATGTAATGGTCGTGTGTAAACATGATATTTTAGATTATCATTATTTGATAATCTACGTAAAGCTTTTTAAACCTTTATTGATGAAATAAAGGTTATGGTTTGTTTAAAAATGAATGCAGTCTTTGAAAAACGTCTCATATAGAGGTCAAAACCTCGCAACGAAATCAATTAATATGGAACGTTTTTAATCAATAAGAACGGGACATTTCACCATGTCCCCCATTACCATCACCCCCTTCACCACGAGGGTGGATGTTTCTAGCCTCGAGTGCCTCTTCGATCGCGGCATTCATTCGTTCATTAATTAACTCGGTTACTTGCCCATCGACCGAGTCTTGGAAGACCTTTCTAACATCCTCGAGAAACTCCGCTTTTTGACGTTTAATGATGGCCTCAACCTTAGCCGTGTACTCGGAATCTTCGCCTTGATCATCGTTAACATGTCCGTTCCTCGTCTTCATTCTAAGAAATGAACTCGGTTAGGAATGCAACACGAATAATTGAAATACACCGCAAAGATCTATATTCACCATCATATAAATTTGTCACCATTTGTACACCCCATCTAGTTCAATGCTTGTTGTACATCACTTACTTGACTTGGCTTGCAACCGTAATAATGGTCGCGAATTATTATTACGCTCACACGCCACGCCGAGCTCATGAATACAACAACCATCTCGCTAGATGCTCAACATGAAACAACATGGTTAGTAGTAACATAATCAACATATAATTAAAACCCGGACCGACCCGTAATCCTACAAGTCCCGCATAATAGTCCACACAAAAGTCTAAGTCTAGGTGCCTATCTCAAGTCACTCAAATCCCTTAGACCATGCTCTGATACCACTTGTAACAACCCAACCCGTTATCCAACCGAATACGCGTAATAATTTTTTTTTTAATACAACAGTGGAGTGCGCTGAGCGCACCACACCCAGTGCGCGCACAAGGCCTGGCAGCTTCTGTCCGGTTTTGCCAATTTTCGTTTAAAGATCACTTGCTTCCCGACACTTTTAGATTAAATGCTTTTCACAACACATTAATATAAGTAAAACTAACACGATTCAATAATAAAATGAGTTTTACGACGCCGGGCCCACATATGCCCAAATTACCCTTTAATTACAAAATACAAGTTCGACCACAAGAGTTTAAGATCCAACAAAACTACGAGCATGATGTTGGGGATAAACTACCCAATCCTAGGTCGAATCCAAAAGTAATCCATGCAAGCATCAAAAGGGAAAATCATCTAATCCCGAGCATACCCTTGCCACGTCTGTCTCCGAACCTAAAAATGTAAACAACGAAAGGTAAGCTAATGCTTAGTGAATGCAATACTTATACGCATACATACATAATTCAATTACTTGCATTCACCTACACAAAATAACACACGTCATTAGCAAAACATAAAATCATGTATCCAAAATGTATAACAAGCCAGCAATGATAACATAAGGGTCACGCCCATAATACAATGTTAAATATGAATACGTACAAACCACCGGTTAAGACAAGATCACGAGGGAATAATCCCCTTTAGAAAGCCACGGATGTTCATAACATCAAATAGTACCAAATTCCTATTCCACACATATGAGGTATCGGCACTAGCGAACTTAAACCCTCATCGAACGACGAAAATGGTGGTATGGTGTCGACACTAGCGAACTTAAAATCCATACATATGAGGTATCGACACTAGCGAACTTAAACCCTCATCGAACAACGAAATGGTGGTATGGCGTCGACACTAGCGAACTTGAAATCCATACATATGAGGTATCGACACTAGCGAACTTAAACCCTCATCGAACAACGAAATGGTGGTATGGCGTCGACACTAGCGAACTTGAAATCCATACATTTGAGGTATCGACACTACCGAACTTAAACCCTCATCGAACAACGAAATGGTGGTATGGCGTCGACACTAGCGAACTTGAAATCCATACATATGAGGTATCGACAATAGCGAACTTAAACCCTCATCGAACAATGAAATGGTGGTATGGCGTCGACACTAGCGAACTTGAAATCCATACATATGAGGTATCGACACTAGCGAACTTAAACCCTCATCGAACAACGAAATGGTGGTATGGCGTCGACACTAGCGAACTTGAAATCCATACATATGAGGTATCGACACTAGCGAACTTTAACCCTCATCCCGCACCCCGGTCCCATTGTGGCCCAAAAGATATGTATTCTACCGAATAACACAAGCCACGTCGTACACAAGCAGTCAAATTATATACATAAACGAATAAATATTCCACTCACCTCGATTACTTGAAAAGCAATCCCGCTTGAGCCCCTAATCATCCAAATGCAAATCACCTAAGTAATTCACAAATAAATAAGCTAAACACTCTAGCTTATACCCAAAACACCATTAAGTGCAATATTGACCCATTTGCACTTACTTCCACTTTGACTAAGTCAAATCTCACCCAAAAATCCCCATAATCACAATCGACTAGTGATTATGTTCTAACAACTCATTTTACTCAAGGTTTAATCAACAAAACACAATACTTGCATCATTTGACACAAAACCCATTTTGACCTAATCTCAAGTCAAAACACCTATTTTGCAAGCTCACACAATTAATCACTTATAACCTAAGTTAATTAGTGATATAAACACTCGAACATGATTATCAACTAATCAATTTCATCATCCAACCCAAAACCCATCAACAATGGTTATTAACACCATTTACTAGCTCAATCACCCAATTATCAACTAGTGGGTTTGCTCAAGAACACCCATTTCAAAACCCCAATTATGAACACTAATCATACTATGAAAACTTGGAGTTAGAACTTACCAATACTACCACAACGTAGCCATAAACGAGATGAACAACTTTAACACTTGCGACTTCGATCAATTCAAGCTTCTTCTTCCCCAAATGAAGCTCTCTCTCTCTAAACTCTTTTTCTCACTCTAGGGTTTGAGGTTGAAGATGAGAGAATGAAGATAAGGTTGTGGACTTGAAAGAGTCCACCAATCTGCCTTTTGTGGCCTAAAACCGATCCCCAAGTGAAAAGACCAATATGTCCTTCATTTAACTCAAAATAGAAAAAGCAGGAATCCTGTCGCAGGGACAGTGCGCTGAGCGCACCTCTTCCAGTGCGCTGCGCGTACACACTCTAAATCAGTATGTCAGTTTCTGTTTACTCCAGTTTGATTATGCAACGTTTATGTACACCCGTACACTTGGGTTTAGGGTCTTACATAACTTCGTGTTTTCTTAAAAACTAAAAAAAAAAATACATCATAAAAATAAAACGATTATATACGTAAAATTTTTAATTCGAAACTGCATCATTCAATAGTAAATTTTTATCATTTCGTATATAAATATTATTCGCATGTTTCCGTATATATATATATATATATATATACACACACACAATTATATAATTATCATAAGTTACGACGTTCGTGAATCGTCGGACAAACAGGGTGGTCAACCGTTGTATAAAAACTCATTTTCAAAAGTTTTAAAACTTGTCATAATTCATTACTTATCATGTCGAAACATTTATAGTTTTGGTTCAAAATAAGTCAAAATTTTTCGGGTCGTCACAGTTTAGCTTTGTTAGAAGGCATCTCATCAGCTGCCATGCCTTACATTAAGATGTCAAACTTATGCATCTCTTCCTTGTGTTTCAATTACTTAGAAGTAACAATCTTACCAATCACTTTTTGGGCTTTAGAATATTTGGTGAATTCACACGCATTCTTCTATGAAAATTTCACTTGTGGTGTCAAATAAGCAAGAAGCGTCATATATCTCCTCACTCGAATTAGACGATTTCCTTTGGACTTTTTTTTGTACATACGATTTGGAAGGGCTATCAATGTTTATCAAAGATTTTCTCTTTGATTGTTCTTTCGAATAATCGAACAAGCACGACAATTTTTGCCGATACAGTCTGTATCGTGATTATTAGTTTTAAAAAGAAGGTGAGAAGAAGCAGGGGCGGAACATAGTGGGGCTTGGGAGGGGTGGCTGCCCCTACTGAAATTTCAGTTCTTATTAATAATTTTAGTAATATCGGACATAATATACAACTGGATTGGTGGTTTAACCTAGTGTAGGAACGTCACGAATTTTTTTGGCGGGGGTTCAATCCCCCATTAGTTTTTTTAGCCTTTTCAGTTTTAAAGCTTTTTTAGTTAGTAGTCATTAAATTATCTTTCAGCTTCTATTTGGATAGATTATATAATAATACAATATAAAATAAAATTTAAAAATGTATAACTTATTAATTGTATAACTAAAGTATTAATATATAAAATGTAATTTTTGTGTGAAATATGTCTTTTTATTTAAATGTTTATCTTTAGACTTGAGCCTACAAACTTTTAGTTGTAGAGTATCTTGATAGCGTTTGACCAATAACCTTATATACGTACATCTTACACGTCTGATTATTTCGCTCCCTCAAAAATTATGTTCAAGTTTCGTCACTGGGAAGAAGAACTGTTGGCTGAATAAGAATTATTGAGAGGACTATGAGCATGTAAGTTTTGGATGGGAGTTATAACTTCACAAGTGGGAATTAGATTATTGAGAGTTTATTAAAAAGATGAAAAGAATGAAATGAATAAAAAAGCACTCATGTAGTGACCCGAACTTTTTCATATTTAAATATATTAATTGAGATTGATATTTACATGATTAAATGTTTACAACATGTTAAGCAATCAAACTTGTTAAGACTTGATTAATTGAAATATGTTTCATATAGACAATTGACCACCCAAGTTGACCGGTGATTCACGAACGTTAAAACTTGTAAAAACTATATGATGACATATATATGGATATATATACAGTTAACATGATACTATGATAAGTAAACATATCATTAAGTATATTAACAATGAACTACATATGTAAAAACAAGACTACTAACTTAATGATTTTTAAACGAGACATATATGTAACGATTATCATTGTAAAGACATTTAATGTATATATATCATATTAAGAGATATTCATACATGATAATATAATAATTTAAAATCTCATTTGATATTATAAATATTGGGTTAACAACATTTAACAAGATCGTTAACCTAAAGGTTTCAAAACAACACTTACATGTAACGACTAACGATGACTTAACAACTCAGTTAAAATGTATATACATGTAGTGTTTTAATATGTATTTATACACTTTTGAAAGACTTCAATACACTTATCAAAATACTTCTACTTAACAAAAATTCTTACAATTACATCCTCGTTCAGTTTCATCAACAATTCTACTCGTATGCACCCGTATTCGTACTCGTACAATACACAGCTTTTAGATGTATGTACTATTGGTATATACACTCCAATGATCAGCTCTTAGCAGCCCATGTGAGTCACCTAACACATGTGGGAACCATCATTTGACAACTAGCATGAAATATCTCATAAAATTACAAAAATATGAGTAATCATTCATGACTTATTTACATGAAAACAAAATTACATATCCTTTATATCTAATCCATACACCAACGACCAAAAACACCTACAAACACTTTCATTCTTCAATTTTCTTCATCTAATTGATCTCTCTCAAGTTCTATCTTCAAGTTCTAAGTGTTCTTCATAAATTCTACAAGTTCTAGTTACATAAAATCAAGAATACTTTCAAGTTTGCTAGCTCACTTCCAATCTTGTAAGGTGATCATCCAACCTCAAGAAATCTTTGTTTCTTACAGTAGGTTATCATTCTAATACAAGGTAATAATCATATTCAAACTTTGGTTCAATTTCTATAACTATAACAATCTTATTTCAAGTGATGATCTTACTTGAACTTGTTTTCGTGTCATGATTCTGCTTCAAGAACTTCGAGCCATCCAAGGATCCGTTGAAGCTAGATCCATTTTTCTCTTTTCCAGTAGGTTTATCCAAGGAACTTAAGGTAGTAATGATGTTCATAACATCATTCGATTCATACATATAAAGCTATCTTATTCGAAGGTTTAAACTTGTAATCACTAGAACATAGTTTAGTTAATTCTAAACTTGTTCGCAAACAAAAGTTAATCCTTCTAACTTGTCATAACCCGTCCTTAACCATAAGAACGTGTTAAATAACGTATGATTTCATTGCGAGGTATTGACCTCTATATGCGACATTTTTAAAAGAAAAACTGCATATATTATACATTACAAACCATGATTCTTATTTTTGTTACAAGCTTTGGACAACATAAAAATGATTATCGTTTAGCGATAATCTTCGACTTACAAACTTTACATATAATGATAACAACACGGTTTCTATCATATTTTACAACACAGATCCTCGGGTATGCAGTTTTATTTTTGACACAAATATGCGTACGCAAGATCCTGCTCAAATTCAACATTATGCAGCGGAAGCTTTAGTAATCTCCTGAGAATAGACATGTTTTAAAAGGTTAACATAAAGTTGGTGAGATATAGGTTTAGTGCCGGCAGCAATATATATATATATAGACCACAAGATTTCGTATATAAACAGTTTAATAAAAATATTCTAAGTGGTTGAGCACTTGGTAACCATACTTAACATTTAATCACGTCGCATATTCCCTTTAATATGAAATCTTACTACACTGTACCAAGTGTAGTCACAAAACGAAGTACTGTGCAACCGTTGAATACTGGTCGTCCAGTCCGGTTGGGGTTGTCAGGCCCGATAGATCTATCAACAGGATTCGCGTTTACAATACCGCTGTAAATATTAGTTACCAAGCTACAGGGAAGTATGCCAGTGGTACAACTCAACGTAGAATATATTTTTCAGTTACTTGTGTCCATAACGTAAAACATAAAATACATGTATTCTCATCCCGAAATATTTAGAGTTTAAAAGTGGGACTATATACTCACGTTCGTCTTGAAGATATATATATTTTTGACTTGGTCTTCCGGTTGATATCACGAACCTATCCATATATAATATATCAATACCTTTTCTTTTTAAACAAACGTCTCATATATATACTTGTTATACTTTTAATACTTTGAATAATTCCTTAGTCCGTAGTTAGCATTTCGTTGTTAGTAATTCAATTTTAATGGTTCATTTGTAGATGTTTAATATACCCGCAATGAAATAAATAAAACCCCCAACGAAATAAATAAACCCCATCGTATATGTATTGGTCGAGATTAATCTTGACCCACGGTACCGGTGTTGTCAAATGACGTGTTGCGTACATAAAGTACCGGTGTTGTCAAATGACGTGTTGCGTACAAACATGGGATCTTATGATTAATCTTCTCGTATTGTTTATGGGTGATCCTGAACCATATAAAATTGAATTATAAGTACATATATATAAAATATCATGTTATCTTAGAAAGATGTGATTTTATTTAATTTTTCCCAATTAATCCCGAAGTTAAACAAGTCTTGGATAACCAATTTTGTTTCGGTCATAGTTTCTTCGTTACAAATCCGTTTTCGTTGATTCAACTTGCCATCTCCTTGGATCGAGTTCCTATTTAAGACTATGAACTGAAAATACCTTGGTTTGTATTCAAAATCACACGGCATAGGTGAAACTTTAGTGAAACTTATGAAGTTAAACATTTTCCTTTATGTAAACAACCTTAAATGATTATTTTTCTAAAAATACTTATACTTTGAATTAAATCATGAAATTTTTATGTGTTATCATATTCATATTAAAAATCATTTTTCCAGAAGATAAACTTCCAATTCAAAGTTTAAGATGGTTTTTAATTATCCAACCCAAAACAGTCCCCGGTTGCACTCCGACGTCGTAAAAACAGTTTTTAAGGTGTTCTTTGAAAAACCAAGTTATACCTTGTTAAATTAGCATGTAATTAAGTTATATTACAGGTCTTGAAGTATTTTAAAAGTTAAGTTAGAAGGATCTATTTAGTTTGCAAACAAGTTTGAAAACTTTCAAACTATGTTCTTGTTGTTAAAATTTTATACCACAAAATAAGATAGCTATATATATATGAATCGAATAAGGTTATGAACATAGTTACTACCTCAAGTTCCTTGGACAAGGTTGCTGTAAAAGAGGAGTAAGAACCTAGAACTAAAAGGGTGATGGAATTGGATGAAAGATTGGAAGTAAGTTTGTGTTCTTGGAAGGATTCTTGAAGTGTTTTTGTAAGGGTTTTCTTATGGTGATTAAGTGATGTTTTTGAAGCTAAATGATGGGGAAAATGCTTGGAGATGATCAAGTATGAAGTTAAGAGTATTTTGAGAGAGAAATGGGAGTGTAAGTATGAGAAAATGGGGTGAAGAAATGGTGTGCATGCATAAAAACGTTTTTAGGTTATAAAGGAAAAAAAAGATACCTAACTTTGTTTTCTTGCTAAATAATTCATGCTACTTGACAAATGGTTGGTTCCACATGTTTCTTAATCATTTAAGGCTGCTAAGGAGCAGATTTTTATTGGTATATACCAATAGTAAATACATCTAGAAGCTGCGTATGATACGGGTACATATACCCTAGATATACGTGTAGAAATCTTTGAGAAAACGGAACGAGGATTCAAATATAGCTATCTTTTGTAAATATACTTATATTGTTTTATGTATGTAAGCCCTTTAAAAGTGATAAAATACATATCTATACGATGCATGTATAAGCATTATAGGTTATAAGTATTTATGTCGAAGAACGTTACGTATAGTTATCGTTTTGAAAACTTAAGTTAGTAGTTTCAAAATATACTTATAACTCATTGTTATTAGTACCCAATGAGATGTTAAACATCCTTAGATCATGTTAAATATATATAAATACATATATATACATAAACGTATAATTATCGTATGTTATATAGTTCGTGATATCATCGGTCAAATTGAACGGTCAAACGTTGTGTAAAACTCTTTTCGAAGACATAAGTCTCAAAAATTTGGATTGCTTGTCATGTTGGTAAGGTTTAATTTATATAAATATTAATCTTATAAATATAGAATGATCGAAAAAGTGCGGGTCATTACAGTACCTACCCGTTAAATAAATTTCGTCCCGAAATTTTAAAATTGTACCTATTTTGCGTCATCGGGAAACAAGTGTGGATACTTTTGTTTCATTTGATCCTCTCGTTCCCAAGTAAACTCGGGACCCCTTCGAGCATTCCAACGAACCTTAACGATCGGTATGTTGCTCTGCTTGAGCCGTTTAACTTCACGATCCATGATTTCGATTGGTTCTTCGATGAATTGTAGTTTCTCGTCGACATGGATTTCTTCAAGAGGAATGGTGAGGTCTTCCTTTGCAAGACACTTCTTAAGGTTCGAGACGTGAAAGGTATTATGTACTCCGGCGAGTTGTTGCGGTAACTCGAGTCGATAAGCTACCGGTCTAATGCGTTCGATGATCTTGAACGGGCCTACATATCTTGGGTTCAGTTTACCTCTTTTACCGAAACGTATTACACCTTTTCAAGGTGACACCTTTAGCATAACCATGTCACCGATCTGAAACTCTAATGGTTTCCTTCGGACATCGGCGTAGCTCTTTTGGCGACTACGGGCTGTTTTCAATCTCTCTTTGATTTGTACTATCTTTTCAGTAGTTTCATGTATGATCTCGGGACCAGTTAATTGTCGATCTCCTACTTCATTCCAACAGATAGGAGATCTACACTTCCTTCCGTACAATGCTTCGAATGGTGCAGCTTTAATGCTCGCATGATAACTATTATTATACGAGAATTCTGCTAATGGTAGATACTTATCCCATCCGTTTCCAAAATCGATCACACATGCCCTGAGCATGTCTTCAAGAGTCTGAATTGTTCTTTCACTCTGCCCGTCCGTTTGCGGATGATATGCGGTACTCATATCCAAACGAGTTCCTAGTGCCTCCTGTAGTGATTGCCAGAACTTTGAGGTAAATCTACTATCACGATCAGATATAATGGAAATAGGTATTCCATGCCTTGAAACTATTTCCTTTATATATAATCGTAATAATTTCTCCATTCTATCTGTTTCCTTTATAGGCAAGAAATGTGCAGATTTGGTAAGACGATCAACAATTACCCAAATGGTGTCGTATCCCCAGGCAGTCTTTGGTAACTTCGTGATGAAATCCATGGTAATACCGTCCCATTTCCATTCTGGAATTTCTGGTTGTTGAAGTAACCCTGACGGCTTCTGGTGTTCTGCTTTGACTTTGGAACAAGTTAAACATTCCCCAACATATGTTGCAACGTCTGTCTTCAAATTAGGCCACCAATAATGCGTCTTAAGATCTTGGTACATCTTTCCAACTCCAGGATGTATCGAATATCTTGTCTTATGTGCCTCGTTCAATATCAACTTCCTTAATCCACCCAACTTCGGTACCCAAATACGATTTGCAAAATATCGAATTCCATATTCCCGCATAACGAGTTGCTTCTCATACTTCTTCATTATTTCATTTCCTATATTTTCTTTAGTAAGTGCTTCTCGTTGAACTTCTTTGATTTGTGAGTTGAGATTCATGCGAATTTTTATGTTCATCGCTCGTACTCGAATTGGTTCTCGTTCCTTTCTGATTAATGCGTCAGCCACTACATTCGCTTTCCCGGGATGATAGCGAATCTCACAATCGTAGTCGTTTATCAGCTCGACCCACCTACGTTGCCTCATGTTCAGCTGTTTCTGATCGAAAATATGTTGAAGACTTTTATGATCAGTAAACACAGTGCATCTAACCCCATATAAGTAGTGTCTCCATATCTTTAACGCAAACACGACTGCTCCCAGTTCTAGATCATGCGTCGTATAATTCCGCTCGTGAATCTTCAATTGTCGAGATGCGTATGCAATAACTTTCTTTCGTTGCATAAGAACACAACCAAAACCTTGTCGCGAAGCGTCACAATATATTTCAAAATCATCGTTCCCTTCAGGTAACGATAAAATAGGCGCCGTAGTTAACTTCTTCTTCAGTAATTGAAATGCGTTCTCCTGCTCCGAGGTCCATTCGTATTTCTTCCCTTTTTGCGTTAATGCTGTCAACGGAATAGCTATTCGGGAAAAATCTTGAATAAACCTTCTATAATAACCGGCTAAACCCAAAAATTGGCGTATCTGCGTTGGTGTCTTAGGAGTCTCCCATTTTTCAATGGCTTCAATTTTTGCTGAATCAACCTGAATTCCTTTGCTACTAACAACGTGGCCAAGAAATTGCACTTCTTTCAACCAGAAAGCACATTTAGAAAATTTAGCATATAGCTGTTCTTTTCTTAACAACTCTAATATCAACCTTACATGCTGCTCATGCTCTTGCTCACTCTTGGAATAGATAAGAATATCATCAATGAAAACGATAACAAACTTATCTAAATATGGACTACAAACTCGATTCATGAGGTCCATGAATACAGCTGGCGCATTCGTCAATCCAAACGGCATAACCAAAAATTCGTAATGACCGTAGCGTGTTCGAAAAGCAGTTTTCGGTATATCTTCTTCTTTGACACGTAATTGATGATAGCCCAATCTTAGGTCAATTTTCGAGTACACACATGATCCTTGGAGTTGATCAAATAAGTCGTCAATTCTCGGTAGTGGATACCGATTCTTGATAGTTAACTTATTTAATTCACGATAATCTATACACATTCGGAAAGATCCGTCTTTCTTCTTGACGAATAAAATTGGAGCTCCCCACGGTGAAGTACTTGGTCGTATGAATCCACGATCCAGTAATTCTTTTAACTGACTCTGAAGTTCTTTTAACTCGGACGGTGCAAGTCTATATGGAGCACGGGCAACCGGTGCAGCTCCTGGTACAAGATCTATTTGAAATTCTACAGATCTAAATGGAGGTAATCCCGGCAACTCTTCCGGAAATACTTCAGGAAAATCTCTTGCCACAGGCACGTCATTGATGCACTTCTCTTTTTCTTTCTTTTCGACTTTATTAACATGTGCTAAGATAGCATAGCACCCTTTCTTCAAGCACTTTTGAGCTTTCAAATAACTAATGAGTTTTAGCTTTGAGTTACCCTTCTCTCCATAAATCATTACTGGCGTTTTATTCTTACGAGGAATGCGAATTGCCTTCTTGGCGCACACAACTTCGGCTCCTATTTTGGACATCCAGTCCATGCCGACTATTACATCAAAACTTCCTAATTCTACGGGTATCAAATCAATCTTAAATGTTTCTCCGGCTAAATTTATTTTACAATCACGGAAAATTTTATCGGCTTTAATTAGTTTACCATTAGCTAACTCAATCATGTACTTAGTATCTCGAGGTAATGATGAACAATTCAATTTAGCGCGAAAGTCTCTACACACGTAACTTCTATCAGCACCAGTATCAAATATAATAGATGCGGATAAGTTATTAATGGTAAACGTACCCGTAACAAGCTCCGGGTCTTCACACGCCTCTCTAGCATTAATAACAAATGCTCTCCCTCGTGCAGGTCCGATATTTTTCTCTGGATTCGGGCACTGGCTCTTATAGTGACCTTGTTTTCCACACCCATAACAAGTAATGGTAGCCAAAGCAGTTCTATTTGCATTGGTGGCAGGAGTCTTGGTACCATTTGTATTTATAACGAGAGCCCTACAATCTTCAGCAAGATGACCCTTTCGATTACATTTGTTGCATACCACATTACAGTAACCAGAGTGATGTTTGTGGCATCGGTTGCATAAAGGATTTTGTCCTTTATAACCAAAGCTTAAACCACTACCCGCACCTTGCGTGATTTCTTGTTTCTTAAAAGATTGTTGTTGGTTACCTCGATCATAATTTCCATTCCACTTTCTTTTGTTACCTGATACCTTCACATCAGTATTGGATACTTTCTTATCCATGATGACCTGATCCATTAGCTCGTTTGCCATGGTTATAGCTTCATGAATTGTCTTAGGTTTCGATGCTGTAACGTTTGCCTTGACCTTTTTGGGCAAACCATCTTTGTACATTTCAATCTTCCGTTCTTCGGTTGGAACCAATTCAGGACATAGCAAAACTAATTCCATGAATCGCTGATTGTAGTTGGTGATTTCAGTACCAACAACCTTCAGACTTCGTAATTCATCTTCCAACTTCCTAACCTCGTTCCTTGGACAATATTCGTTGATTAACATTGTTTTGAATTCTTCCCATGGAGTATCATAAGCTACATCTCCTCCTACAGCCTTCACATAATTTTTCCACCACGTGAGTGCACTATCTTGTAAAGTGCATGATGCATACTTGGTCATGTCCTTTTCAACACAACCACTGATTTTAAACACAGTCTCCATCTTTTCTATCCATCGGGTTAAACCGATCGGTCCTTCTGTTCCACTGAATGATGAGGGCTTGCAAGCTTGAAAAGTTTTGTAAGTGCACCCCACACGAGGATTTGGGTTAACTGCAGCACCTCTTGCAGCCTCGACCCATAACATACTGTCGTTCACTCGTTGATTGATGAGTTCCTGGATTTCTTGTTCCGTCATTCGGTTCAATCGCGCCATATTCTTCTATAAGAATGAAAAGAAAATAATTATTCACATGGAATATTATAGATGTAGTGTATATTTACAGTACATTATAGCTTATTAATAATATGAACCAGGTATTATTATAAAAGCCTTTTCTTCTTATTAGCGTTTTATAATTATATCTAGGGTAGTACCTACCTGTTAATGTCCATACTTAATAGCTTAGTACAGAATCAATTACTACCATCTAAATAATACTTAACCATGGAAAATTATTGCATTTCACACTTCACTATTTTACATATGCTTATCTTACATCGAACATTAAGCAAACCACACTAATAATATTATACAAAACATTATATGATCCCATGGTTTAATACGGCAGCGCATCGTTTGGTCTATTTTCTAGGACGTTTAGGTTCAAAGAATCGCTTAACGCTTATCCTGGCTGTCTGCCTATATTTTGGCTGTGGGACTGAAGAACTGGATGCCGGGATAGAACGAATAGGAATAGCGGGAATAGGGGTGGTAGTGTCTAGTGGAGTTGGTGCCACATCATCCTTATTAAACTCAGGATTTGAATTTTCTAATTCATTAGCCTTTCGTTTCTTTCCTAGTTCGAACTCGTCTTTTGTAATTTCCTGTATTTCTTCCTCGGGTTCACTTTCCTCCTCGGGTTCACTTTCCTCCTCGGGTTCACTTTCCTCCTCGGGTTCACTTTCCTCCTCGGGTTCACTTTCCGGGTTCTCTATAGTTGGTTCATCCGGAATTTGTGAGTCTTCCCCAAAGATATCATTTTCGTCATCGGATAGGTTAATGACTGGAACACCATCTGAAGATTCTGGTTCGGAGTCGCTGAATGTGATAACAAGTTTTGAGCCCGACATCTATCATACAACAACTAACCCATTAGTACTACATAATATTTACATATAAATTTTAACCAACAATGATAAGCAATGGTTTTTAAATCAGACCCGGTCAAAGTCCAGACTTACTAATGTATCCTAACGACTTATCGGTTAGACACACTAATGCAAACCTGGTTCGCTAAGACCACCGCTCTGATACCACATGTCATAACCCGTCCTTAACCATAAGAACGTGTTAAATAACGTATGATTTCATTGCGAGGTATTGACCTCTATATGCGACATTTTTAAAAGAAAAACTGCATATATTATACATTACAAACCATGATTCTTATTTTTGTTACAAGCTTTGGACAACATAAAAATGATTATCGTTTAGCGATAATCTTCGACTTACAAACTTTACATATAATGATAACAACACGGTTTCTAGCATATTTTACAACACAGATCCTCGGGTATGCAGTTTTATTTTTGACACAAATATGCGTACGCAAGATCCTGCTCAAATTCAACATTATGCAGTGGAAGCTTTAGTAATCTCCTGAGAATAGACATGTTTTAAAAGGTCAACATAAAGTTGGTGAGATATAGGTTTAGTGCCGGCAGCAATATATATATATAGACCACAAGATTTCGTATATAAACAGTTTAATAAAAATATTCTAAGTGGTTGAGCACTTGGTAACCATACTTAACATTTAATCACGTCGCATATTCCCTTTAATATGAAATCTTACTACACCGTACCAAGTGTAGTCACAAAACGAAGTACTGTGCAACCGTTGAATACTGGTCGTCCAGTCCGGTTGGGGTTGTCAGGCCCGATAGATCTATCAACAGGATTCGCGTTTACAATACCGCTGTAAATATTAGTTACCAAGCTACAGGGAAGTATGCCAGTGGTACAACTCAACGTAGAATATATTTTTCAGTTACTTGTGTCCATAACGTAAAACATAAAATACATGTATTCTCATCCCGAAATATTTAGAGTTTAAAAGTGGGACTATATACTCACGTTCGTCTTGAAGATATATATATTTTTGACTTGGTCTTCCGGTTGATATCACGAACCTATCCATATATAATATATCAATACCTTTTCTTTTTAAACAAACGTCTCATATATATACTTGTTATACTTTTAATACTTTGAATAATTCCTTAGTCCGTAGTTAGCATTTCGTTGTTAGTAATTCAATTTTAATGGTTCATTTGTAGATGTTTAATATACCCGCAATGAAATAAATAAAACCCCCAAAGAAATAAATAAACCCCATCGTATATGTATTGGTCGAGATTAATCTTGACCCACGGTACCGGTGTTGTCAAATGACGTGTTGCGTACATAAAGTACCGGTGTTGTCAAATGACGTGTTGCGTACAAACATGGGATCTTATGATTAATCTTCTCGTATTGTTTATGGGTGATCCTGAACCATATAAAATTGAATTATAAGTACATATATATAAAATATCATGTTATCTTAGAAAGATGTGATTTTATTTAATTTTTCCCAATTAATCCCGAAGTTAAACAAGTCTTGGATAACCAATTTTGTTTCGGTCATAGCTTCTTCGTTACAAATCCGTTTTCGTTGATTCAACTTGCCATCTCCTTGGATCGAGTTCCTCTTTAAGACTATGAACTGAAAATACCTTGGTTTGTATTCAAAATCACACGGCATAGGTGAAACTTTAGTGAAACTTATGAAGTTAAACATTTTCCTTTATGTAAACAACCTTAAATGATTATTTTTCTAAAAATACTTATACTTTGAATTAAATCATGAAATTTTTATGTGTTATCATATTCATATTAAAAATCATTTTTCCAGAAGATAAACTTCCAATTCAAAGTTTAAGATGGTTTTTAATTATCCAACCCAAAACAGTCCCCGGTTGCACTCCGACGTCGTAAAAACAGTTTTTAAGGTGTTCTTTGAAAAACCAAGTTATACC
The DNA here is from genome assembly GCF_046630445.1 of Rutidosis leptorrhynchoides. Classification (NCBI taxonomy): domain Eukaryota; kingdom Viridiplantae; phylum Streptophyta; class Magnoliopsida; order Asterales; family Asteraceae; genus Rutidosis; species Rutidosis leptorrhynchoides. The sequence continues at coordinate 524,428,057 of NC_092336.1, forward strand.
TTGTTAAATTAGCATGTAATTAAGTTATATTACAGGTCTTGAAGTATTTTAAAAGTTAAGTTAGAAGGATCTATTTAGTTTGCAAACAAGTTTGAAAACTTTCAAACTATGTTCTTGTTGTTAAAATTTTATACCACAAAATAAGATAGCTATATATATATGAATCGAATAAGGTTATGAACATAGTTACTACCTCAAGTTCCTTGGACAAGGTTGCTGTAAAAGAGGAGTAAGAACCTAGAACTAAAAGGGTGATGGAATTGGATGAAAGATTGGAAGTAAGTTTGTGTTCTTGGAAGGATTCTTGAAGTGTTTTTGTAAGGGTTTTCTTATGGTGATTAAGTGATGTTTTTGAAGCTAAATGATGGGGAAAATGCTTGGAGATGATCAAGTATGAAGTTAAGAGTATTTTGAGAGAGAAATGGGAGTGTAAGTATGAGAAAATGGGGTGAAGAAATGGTGTGCATGCATAAAAACGTTTTTAGGTTATAAAGGAAAAAAAAGATACCTAACTTTGTTTTCTTGCTAAATAATTCATGCTACTTGACAAATGGTTGGTTCCACATGTTTCTTAATCATTTAAGGCTGCTAAGGAGCAGATTTTTATTGGTATATACCAATAGTAAATACATCTAGAAGCTGCGTATGATACGGGTACATATACCCTAGATATACGTGTAGAAATCTTTGAGAAAACGGAACGAGGATTCAAATATAGCTATCTTTTGTAAATATACTTATATTGTTTTATGTATGTAAGCCCTTTAAAAGTGATAAAATACATATCTATACGATGCATGTATAAGTATTATAGGTTATAAGTATTTATGTCGAAGAACGTTACGTATAGTTATCGTTTTGAAAACTTAAGTTAGTAGTTTCAAAATATACTTATAACTCATTGTTATTAGTACCCAATGAGATGTTAAACATCCATAGATCATGTTAAATATATATAAATACATATATATACATAAACGTATAATTATCGTATGTTATATAGTTTGTGATATCATCGGTCAAATTGAACGGTCAAACGTTGTGTAAAACTCTTTTCGAAGACATAAGTCTCAACAATTTGGATTGCTTGTCATGTTGGTAAGGTTTAATTTATGTAAATATTAATCTTATAAATATAGAATGATCGAAAAAGTGCGGGTCATTACATAACTTGACTTTTAAAATCAACTAAACACATGTTCTATATCTATATGATATGCTAACTTAATGATTTAAAACCTGGAAACACGAAAAACACCGTAAAACTGGATTTACGCCGTCGTAGTAACACCGCGGGCTGTTTTGGGTTAGTTAATTAAAAACTATGATAAACTTTGATTTAAAAGTTGTTATTCTGAGAAAATGATTTTTATTATGAACATGAAACTATATCCAAAAATTATGGTTAAACTCAAATTGGAAGTATGTTTTCTAAAATGGTCATCTAGACGTCGTTCTTTCGACTGAAATGACTACCTTTACAAAAACGACTTGTAACTTATTTTTCCGACTATAAACATATAATTTTTCTGTTTAGATTCATAAAATAGAGTTCAATATGAAACCATAGCAATTTGATTCACTCAAAACGGATTTAAAATGAAGAAGTTATGGGTAAAACAAGATTGGATAATTTTTCCCATTTTAGCTACGTGAAAATTGGTAACAAATCTATTCCAACCATAACTTAATCAACTTGTATTGTATATTATGTAATCTTGAGATACCATAGACACGTATACAATGTTTCGACCTATCATGTCGACACATCTATATATATTTCGGAACAACCATAGACACTCTATATGTGAATGTTGGAGTTAGCTATACAGGGTTGAGGTTGATTCCAAAATATATATAGTTTGAGTTGTGATCAATACTGAGATACGTATACACTGGGTCGTGGATTGATTCAAGATAATATTTATCGATTTATTTCTGTACATCTAACTGTGGACAACTAGTTGTAGGTTACTAACGAGGACAGCTGACTTAATAAACTTAAAACATCAAAATGTATTAAAAGTGTTGTAAATATATTTTGAACATACTTTGATATATATATACATATTTGTTATAGGTTCGTGAATCGACCAGTGGCCAAGTCTTACTTCCCGACGAAGTAAAAATCTGTGAAAGTGAGTTATAGTCCCACTTTTAAAATCTAATATTTTTGGGATGAGAATACATGCAGGTTTTATAAATGATTTACAAAATAGACACAAGTACGTGAAATTACATTCTATGGTTGAATTATCGAAATCGAATATGCCCCTTTTTATTAAGTCTGGTAATCTAAGAATTAGGGAACAGACACCCTAATTGACGCGAATCCTAAAGATAGATCTATTGGGCCTAACAAACCCCATCCAAAGTACCGGATGCTTTAGTACTTCGAAATTTATATCATATCCGAAGGGTGTCCCGGAATGATGGGGATATTCTTATATATGCATCTTGTTAATGTCGGTTACCAGGTGTTCACCATATGAATGATTTTTATCTCTATGTATGGGATGTGTATTGAAATATGAAATCTTGTGGTCTATTATTATGATTTGATATATATAGGTTAAACCTATAACTCACCAACATTTTTGTTGACGTTTTAAGCATGTTTATTCTCAGGTGATTATTAAGAGCTTCCGCTGTCGCATACTTAAATAAGGACGAGATTTGGAGTCCATGCTTGTATGATATTGTGTAAAAACTGCATTCAAGAAACTTATTTTGTTGTAACATATTTGTATTGTAAACCATTATGTAATGGTCGTGTGTAAACAGGATATTTTAGATTATCATTATTTGATAATCTACGTAAAGCTTTTTAAACCTTTATTGATGAAATAAAGGTTATGGTTTGTTTTAAAATGAATGCAGTCTTTGAAAAACGTCTCATATAGAGGTCAAAACCTCGCAACGAAATCAATTAATATGGAACGTTTTTAATCAATAAGAACGGGACATTTCAACTCATGTGAAACTCATGTGTACCAACTTAACGAGAAGACAATAACGTCCATCAAACTCATAGACCGATCACGTAACAAATACAAATTTTAGGGTCATCCAAGCCAAAATAGAACTCAAGTCCCTAATGTGTAGCTTAGAACAAAATTCAAATATCAACGGCATAATTTTGTCTTCAACAATGCAAGACTTTGATAGCACAAGGAACGCCTTTTAAATATTGTTAAACAATTATTTCTCTTGGCCAATAATGCTTATGGCGTCTAATAAATTAAATTAAATTTTAAGCCATTAATAATGTGACATTTGAACAAAAAGTTAGGTTTTGCATAAATACAAATTGGGATACATAACAAGTTTAATCAAATATACTCTCGTGTCTATCTTTTTATTTTTTTATTATTTTATACTACTAAAATAAGGGTCATTTTCGTTTTTTTTATTTTTTTAACTAAAAAGGACTTGGTGAGTAAATTTATTACTCCGTGGTTAATAATAAATAATGTTCATACTTTTTTAATGTTTTTTTTTTTTTGGAAAGCTGAAATATTATAAAGAAAGAGCCCGCAAGCCGCGAGCAAAAGCAAACACCAAAAGTTACATGAAAAATACAGAGCATACTTTCTTAATGTTCATAGTAAGTAATATTATTATTTACATTTACGTATTATTTAATAGACAAAATTTATCTTATTCCCTATGAATAGTATTATTTATAATTTCATTTTTCACAAAACTAACCCCTAACTTTGATTAAAATACAGATCAAACTCTCCACTTTATACTTATATTCTAAATTCTAAAATGTTATTTCTCTCCTTACTAAAACCAAAAATACTGAATAATAACACCCATCACACTTTACCGACTTGTACGCTGCGCTCAAACAGTTGGACCCACAGATGCCACTACAGTGATTTTTTTTATTTTTTTTATTTTTTGTCTCCAACGATAATAGAAGCAACTTTCGTAAAAGAGCCAAACCTTCAATGTTACCAAAAGATGTTGGAAAAAATTCTTTTTTACAAAAAAATCAACTAACTTTTTCCTTTTTTTTTTCCTTCCTCAACAATAAAAGAAGCAACTTTCATAAAAGGAACAACCCTTCAATGCTACCAAAAGATGTCGAAAAACATTCTTTTTTACAAAATAGATCAACCAACTTTTACCTGAACGCTAAAAGAAGCTAATTTGACAAAAGGAACAACCCTTCAATGTTATATGTCGAAATTTTTTTTTTTTACAAAATAGATCAAGATTTTTTTTTAACTCGCATTCAAAACGAAACCCCCGGCACGAAGCGAGAGCTCCATAACTAGTATCACATAATCATCCTAAGAGTTGTGATTGAATACACTTATTTAAATTTGTCATTCCGTTCAATAGATAAAAGAAATACACTAGAAGCTATATAGTTATATACGGAGTAATATTTGGATTAGATATATTATATTATATTATATTATAATTATATTATATTATATTATATTATATTATACCTATATCTAAAAGACATAGGGTAAATGAATAGTACCCAGGCGTACTTTCGACTTTTCGCGTTTTTTTTTGTAAGACCCAAATATTTCATAGTACATATGTGTGAATAAGTGATTCAAGTTGTGGGGTTTACGTTGTACTACCTCCGTCTCATCTTAAGTGTCCACTGTTGACTTTTCAAAGTCTTTCTTTGTCAACTTTGACCGTAAATATTTTTATTTGTGCCATATAATATTTTTTGAAAATTATATGAATGAAAACACATTTAAAACTCAATTCATTCATATAAATTTCATGAAATATTATATAGCACGAATAAAAATATTTACGGTCAAAGTTGATAAAGAAAGACTTTGAAAAGTCAATAGTAGACACTTAAGATGGGACGGAGGGAGTATATAATTAAAAGGCAAAAGAAGCTGAACTGGGCATTTGCCGCGCCGCGCAGCCTTATGGCGCGCCGCGCCATTACGGGCTGACAGATTCCTTTTTCTTTTTAAATTAGATATTTTAAGGGCATTTTGGTACAACCACTTAAGGTCCGACTTTAAGGCTTGAATCAGTTGTTTGGAGTGTCATTTACTCCATATTCACCCACCTTATCATCTTTCAATCAATTCTAGAGAGAGAGTTAGATTCTAGAGTGAGAGAGCTCAAATTAAGGAAGAAGAAACTCGAATCGGGTCAAAGTACAAGCACTAAAGTTGTTCATCTCCTCATTTACTACGTTTTGATAATTGTGGTAAGCCCTAAACCTAATTTCCTTGTTTTAATTGTTTAATAGTTAGGGTTTGTGTAGGTAATGAACACTAAGACCCATTTGTTAGTGAATTTGGGTGTTTTGGGTGAAATTGGGTTATGTTGACTCAAAGATGACTAACTAGGGTTTTTCAAGCATTAATTGTTGTTAATAAACCTTAATTAGTTAGTAAATTGCTAGAACACCAATATTTATGTAAATGGATGTTAAGTGGGTTAGTGGATGACCCGAAATGGGTGTGTTGACCCTAAACGGGCCAAACGGGTCAAAATGGACCTAAGTTGGTTAATGTTTGCGTTTAGTGCATAAACCTTGTTCTAAAATGTGTTTTGAACCTATCTTGGCAAATGATTAGGGTTTTGGTGCGAGATGACCCAATATTAGAGTTAGGTGTCCAAATGGATCAAAATGACTTAGAAATGGTGAGTGTTGCGAGTTTGACCAACTTGAACAAATGATTGATTATATATACTTTGTAATAGGTGCGTTACCTTGAAGTTTCAAGCTTGGTTTATTGATTCACCGAAGGCGAAAGGTGAGTGGAATAATTATATGCGTAGATATATAATGTGTTTATTTGTGTAGCGTGATATGTGAAGTGTCGATGTGCTAAGACACCACGTTCACGTAACGAGTGAAGTGTCGATGTGTTAAGACGCCACTCGGGAGTGAAGCATCGATGTGTTAAGATGCCACTTCGTGAGATGTAACGAGTGAAGTGTCGATATGTTAAGACACCACTCGGGGTGAAGTGTCGATGTGTTAAGACACCACCCGGGGTGAAGTATCGAAGTGCTAAGATGCCACCCGAGGGGTTAGTGTGCGACGTGTTAAGTGCACTAATGGTTGTTGTGAACACCGACGGTCTTTAAACACCGTTCCTTGTACGATTGGTTAACCATGGTTATTGTGTTGTAGTGTAAGCATATTACTTTTGTTCATGTTATATATGCTTTTGGTTATGCTAGCTTGATTATGGGAAGTTATAGCTTGTATTTAGGACGATAAGCTAATTGTGACTACTAGCATGTATACGGTATGCGCGTAAGTGTTTGCAAGTAGATATATTATATATGTATGTGTATAATTATTGCATTCACTAAGCTTTGCTTACCCTCTCGTTGTTTACCTTTTTATAGGTTCGATTGTGGACAAGGGTAAGGGCATTATCTTGGATTAGAGATCCCGCTTTGTTGATTAGGGGACGCTTTTTGAAAGTGTTAGTTCTTGGAGTTTGACCGAGACTTGGGTAGTTTAATCCCAAACGCCATGCTCGTAGTGTAGTTTGGTACTTAAACTTTTGGCGGTCGAAACTCATATTTTGTATTTAAACTTGTAAATTGGGCCGTGTGGGCCCCGCTACATAAAACTAATTTTATTACTGGAACGTGCTAGTTTTACATATATGAACTTGTGGGTGAAAGTGTTTCGTCTAATTATGTCGGGAAACGGCCAAACATTTTTGTGTATTTGGTTACCGGGGACAGCAGTCTGCCCAGGTGGGTTCGCGCGCCGCGCCACCACCTGGCGCGCCGCGCCATCTGCTGGCCAGTCAAAATTTTTTTTTATTTGTGATATTTTGCACGGGTTTGGTTCGAGTTGTTACATTTTTCTTTTCAAATTGAACAACAAAACCCCCACACTTTATCCAAAAAATCAAACTCACCCCCCAAACAGAGGGATAAAGTGTCAAATACTCATTCTCATAAAAAAAATCTAAAACAAACTCCACCAAAATATTCAACGGGCCATATCTTCGCGCTCGCAACGAGTTAAATTTTTCCGTCACCGTCGTTAAACTCGAAATAATTTCAGGAACACAATGTCACTAGCTATACGCAAAACGGACGCTTTTTAAAAAACGCTAAATATTTGGGGTACTTTTCATACACGTTAATTCTCCGTTAAATTTTTAAAAGTCGGCAATTCCATAGCGAAACGCTGAGATGCACATATATTGTTAATTTAAAATAACATTTAAATCTTTCACGGGTTATACCTTTTAGTTCGACTCGAGTTGCGCTTCAACGACATCATCGTTAACCACAAAATGATTTTACAAACTAAACGCAATAAAATAAATTGAAAACTGAACCCCCGCCGCGAAGCGAGGACTCGAACACTAGTTATAACTAATAACTAATAAGGTTTTAGCGAGTAAAATTATCATATAACTAAATTAAATAATCGTTACTTTAAAGCTAATAATACTCCGTAGATCTTATCGTTTATATACATTGGTTTAATAGTTAACGGTCAGTCGGTCATATTCTTATTACTATTAATATTTTTTTAACTAAATTAATATTTTCTAAATTAATACGGAGTATTATTTATTATGAACGTTATCATAAAGGAAACAACTTCCAATTCTTGTCCGTTGCCGTTTCTCCGAATCTTCAAAAGTCGAAAACAGTAGTTACTTATTACTTATCATCATCATAATGATATAATACTCCCGTATATTAAGTGAAATTTCATTTGTCTTCCTTATAAGAAGTTGGCAGGAAACATTACCAAAATCCACGATTCCCATCATTATTACTACTATTTTATTTTATTTTTTATTTGTCTTAAAAAAATCACAATGCCCTTAAATAAATGACAAATTCCATTAAAAAGTAGTAACATTTTTACCCCAATTACGTGTTTAGGTATTTTATATTTATTTTGACGTTTAGAAGATTGTTTAATCAAATGTTATTCAAAAGGATAAGTATCATTACTTTTAAGTTAGAACTCCGTCAAAAAGTTAACGATACACCATTTTTTTTTTAAGTAAATCGTTTGCAAGCATGATCATTGACACTTACCTGATGATATGGAAGACCTCGTGAATGATGATTCTTACAAACTGGATATTTACCTAATTTTCGTTATGTTCGTAATATGATCGTAGAAGATTAACGACACACGTTGTGCCAATTATTAGACTTGCATATGTACGTTATCCTCGAGTAAGTGCCAATGATCAGACTTGCATATGATTTACTTAAAATAATGGAGTGTCGTTAATTTTTTGACGGAGTTGTTACTCAAAAATAACGATACTCCACATTTGATTAACATTTGATAAAACAATCACTTAAACGTCAAAATAAACATAGATTACCTAAAATAGAAAATTGAGGTAAAAATGTTACTCCCTCCGTCCCATAATTATTGTTCTGTTTGACTTTCTCTAGTCTTTGTTCTTTAACTTTGACTTTAAATATTTTAAATTGTGTTATATAATATTTAATTAAATTTATGGGAATGGTTTGAGTTTTTAAACGCGTTTTCATTGATATAACTTTCATCTAGTGTTATATAACACAACGAAAGAAAATTATAGTCAAAGTTGTTAACAAAAGGGGACAATAATTATAGGACGGAGGGAGTACCTTTTAGTAGAATTTGCCCTAAATGAAAAGCTTTTTGAAGTAGCTCTGGGAGAAAAGTTTCAATTCAAACTCAAGCCACACTCCATCCTAACTCGATAATTAGGCTTTTTGTTACGGTAAGCTACCCACGACGTGGTGCTTATGTAGACACAAACCCATGCCCAATTTGTGGGGAAATTCGCCTAAACACGCTTTTTTTTGAAGTTTTCAAACAATATACACTTTTTTCAAAAAAATTGGCAAAATACACCATTCGTTAGACCAACAATTTGGTCGATCACAGCTTTAAGGTGGTCGACTACAGCTTTTTGCCTAAAGTCGACCAAGCATCAAGTGTAAGTTGGTCGACCACTTCAATATGATGGTCGACTACATAGTAGACCAAGCATCAAGTGAAGTTTGGTCGACCACTTCAATCAAATGGTCGACCCATTTAAGTTGGTTTCATCTTCAGATGCTACACCAGGAAGCATTTTAGGAGGTGATAAATTGATTAATTTATCATTCATAATTTAATATTAATAACGTATATTTTAAAACATATTATATGTAGGGACCTTATATGTATAATATAAATATTGTGGAGATTTCAAGGAAAGACTTCGTATCAGTTACATGAATAAATTAATAAAAACCTTATCGTCACTATGAATCTGGTGTTTCACATGCATGCCTATAACCCTTACAAGTGTAACCATTTCTTCCCTTTTTATATTATTTTGCCTAATACACATAAACTGCTCAAACTCTTCCGTTTCTTTCAATTCTAATTTTCTGCAGATCTTGGGTAGTCGACCATGTATTGGGTCGCCCGTGTTGTTTTTTATTGGGATAGTCGACCATGAAAAAATGAGAGGTAGTCGACCATGTTTACATTGTAGTCGACCGAGGACTCAATGAAGCTTGGTCGACCACCTTGAAAAATGTGGTGGTCGACCAAGATATATAGTGGTCGACCAACACTTTGGTCTACTCAATGGTGTATATTGACAATTTTTTTTACAAAAGTGTATTTTGGATGAAAACTTAAAAAAAAGTGTATTTGAGCTAATTTCCCCAATCTACTCGATTGTTTTTCCTTATTTTCTTTTTTATTATATTTCATTTATCAATTTTTTTTATCCATTTTACTAATCATATTTTACCACATCATCACAACACTCTCAATCAACACTTAAACTCACACCACCATAACTTCACATTTTCAACTCACATGTATACTTCATCAAAAAAAATGTCACGTTAATTCACACCTCCAACTCACACCACCTTCCATAAATGAATAGTTTTATGATTGTAATTCATGAAAGTACCACGCCAAAAAGGCAAAAAATATTAACTAACATGCCAAAAATATTTTCCACGGATTTTTTATGCCATTCTAGTGTTACATAAAAAGTTTGTTGGGTTGGATCGATTAGTGGGCGTCATTTTAGAGACTTCATATCATCTTTAGTTACAACATGAGTCGTTAAAGATATAATGTCACAATAATTATACCCCCTTCAAGTATATTAATGATTACTCTTACATTCTTACTATATAAGTCTTATAGTCGATCTGTTATTGAATTCAGTCATCAATAACACCAATGGCATTGTCGAGCCATTGTTGTGTTATCCACATTTTTTTTAAAGGTAATAACTTTATATTAAAAAACAACACTATCAATAAGCTAGTAGTTACAACAATTCTACAAGATACAAACAAACACGACTTCACGACCAACACCTAAATTTTTAAAAGATCTTATTAAATGAAACCATGTGGAATTCGCTAAATGCTTGGTGCCATAGGCACCGGCTCGTTACCTACCTTCGTTTACCTATCTTCACCACCAATTTGGCAAATATGTTAAAGCTTGTGGGGACCAGTAATAAGAAATCAAGCCGTTTTCAAGCGGCTATATGCACGTTTCAGACAAAATTTCAGACGGATGGAGAAAGTAAACGAGAAACACTCGATTTTTTTAAACAATACAAACCAAACACATTTATACTATATAAATACATACTCTCACCTCATTTTATATATTCTCTATACTCATTTTATACTACAAACCAAACTCATTCACCTCATTTTATATAACATATTCTCTTCTTTACAAAAAAATGTCTAAACAACCTACACAACTTAGTTCGTCACCGTATCAAGATTTTATAAACGCTTTATTGCTTTAATCAATAACCCGATTCAAATGTAACCCGCTAATTCTGGTGCTGATGTAGCAGTAAAGAAAAGTGAATAGTTTAGTGATGATAGAGAGTGGTCTTTGATAAGAATAAAATGTTGAAACACTAAGTAGTCTCATAATATCCAATATTAAACGTGATATATATTGTGTTGTCCAACACATCAAGGTATTTTTGTTAGCGTAGAGTCTTGTAATAAGTTTTTGTATTAATCAATTATCGTGTTGTACAATGTTCATATTCATATTCATATTTTTCTTTATAAAAAAACAATTACCATTATTTTAAGTTATCAATATGTATTTAAAAACTAATAATTCCAAATCAACGAAAATGGACGAACATTCTTGTCCGGAGTCGTTTCTCCGAATCTTCAAAAGTCGAAAACAAAATTTAGTTATAGTTATCATAGAGTTGTAATCTCTTGCATCCATTAATTTTCTTGAAATTCAAGGGATCAATGAGAGCGTGACATGTGGCGCGAAAATCACATGTGATTGAAAACAAAAAATTCTTTTTTTCAAAAAATTTCAAAAAAAAATTTTTGAATTTTTTTTTAATCACATGTGATTTTCGCGCCACATGTCGCGCTCTCATTGATCCCTTGAATTTCAACTTAATATATATATATATTCAAATGAATATCCCTCTAGTCATAATAATAATAATAATAATAATAATAATAATAATAATAATCTATACATTATTATAAAGCACGTGCCATAAATCTTATGTGTCATCTTCTCAATTAATCAAAATTAAATTGTCCTGCATGTCACTCTATTAATTAATGAATTACATAATCCTACGTGTCATTCTATTATTAAACCGAATTAAATATTAAATTAATTAAATATAATGATCTTAAAAAAATAAAGATATGATCGAATCTAACTTCATTATATTATAATAATAAAATGATAATCATTCTATCTATAAAATCTATAAAGATATGGCCGATACAACTTCACTATAAGCATAAGCATAATAATATTATAAGCATAAGCATAATAATAAAATAATTATTTCCGAATTAGTTATTAGTTATTCAACAATATAAGAAAAAAATATTCCGTACAAAAGCACAATCGGAGCATTAGGCCATTCCTTTACATTTCGATTTTGCACGGTGGACGGAAATTGTAACGACCCGACTTTTTCGACTTGCTTTTGTGCTTTGTGTTTTCACGAAACTGCGTATTTGTTCGTACTGAGCTATATTATACTCTGGGACCTTACTGCATGTTGATTACTTTCATTTATATATTAAAACGTGCCTTTAAGTACGTAGGTTACTTAACTTGAACCCCGGAAGCCTTTATGACCGTTAGTGTCACTCGACGTTTAAAACAAACTGCGTACTGCGTATACGTTTAACTTTGTCGTAATCGGAATATTATGACTACGAAATGCTAATTGTTATTTTATAATAACAATTACTTGGGTTTTTGGATGCTTAATTACGCTTAGTAATTTACTAGAGCACACTAGTTAGTCTTGTTGGACTTTCTATCTTGTTGGACTTTAGTCCACCCTACACTAACTAGTGGACTATTTAATTAGCCCAATTATAATAAGTTAGTGACACATAATAATAAAAGACAAATGCCCATTTATTAGAGGGAACATACTAGTATTTTTGTTAAGCATTATCCTTAATCTTACATGGGATCCTAACATAAGCACCAACTTTAGACAACCATTAACCAAAAAGCAAAAGTTTGCCCCCCTTGTCCCCCTCCAAAATCACGGCCACCACCACCCCACCCTCACCTCACCACCTATAAATACAAGCCTTATTTCACCCATTTTACGCTTGATCTCAATTGCAATTTACACACACTTACTCTCTAATTCTCTCTCTAGTCTTTCTCTCTCTAGAAAGTGTAAGTTTTTGATTTTTCTTCTTCTTCTCCCTTCATCACCCACGACATCATCATCATCATAAAAGGGATCGAGCTTTTTAGCTTTTGATCTTGATTACATCTTGTAGATTCAAACATGGATTTGAATCCTTCAAGAACATGGAAGATTCAAGCTTTCTAGCTTTGAATCTTCACCTATTTTGTAGATCTAAATCTTTTAGCTTTAATCTTGTTATTTTGTTATAAAGATTCAAATTTGTGTTTGTAATCTTCACGTAACTTAAAGATCCAAGCTTTATGCTTCAAGATCTTCAAGAACAACCAAGATTCAAGATTTCTAGCTTTAAGTCTTCGTTTCTTTTGTTGGATCTAAGTTTTCTAACTTATGATCTCATTATTTTGTTATAAAGATCAAAACTTGTATTTGTGGTCTTCATGTAACTTGAAGATCTAAGCTTTATGCTTCAAGGTCTTCAAGAACACCAAAGATTCAAGCTTTCTAGCTTTGTAATCTCATAACTTGTGTGAAGAGGATCCAAGATCTCTAGCTTAGGGTTCCATTACTTTATTTGATTAAGATTGTGTTCATACTTGTTTGATTGAAGTAAAGTTTGTAGCTTTAGTTGTAAATAGAACTTGAATTTGTGTTAAGACTTAGAATATGATGTAACTTTAGTTCATCATCCATCTAAGACTCTTAAATGAGTTGTGTTCTTACTTTGTAACATCCTTGAATCGGGCCTAGTTGAAATGGTCTATTTTGCCGTTGTGTGGTTTTATATGTTTTTATTTTAATTAACATTTATTGTTATTTGATGACGTGGTTATGACCAGTTTGTGACAAGGGTCACAGAACAGGTTTGTTTATTTAATTTGGACTTCATTTGGGTTGCCAAATGATGTACGAAAGATATCAGATAACTGGTAAATACCCGTGAGTTACACAGTATGGGATTTAATCCCAAATAATAGACTGATGTCTATCCCCTTCTTGCATTTTCTAGACTTTTCCCAAAAACAACCCGTTCTTCATCTTCTCACCTACATCAAACCCTAATTTCTAATCCTTGTTCTTGAGCTCAAATCGTTTACATCTTTGTGTTCCTTGTGATTTACTGATTCTATCAAGGTAAGAATCACAAGTTTTCATGCTTTAATCTTTGAGAAAATTGAGTTTTTGTGTTAGTTTTTACAAAGTGAGCAATTTGGGTCAAAGTGGTTAAATTTGATGTTGTTTGAGTCTAAATCTTGTGGGTTTATGTTTCTACATGTTTAGTGTCTTTGATTTGGTCAGTTTTGAGGTCGTAATCGAGCTCTGGAGCAAGAATTGGTTGATTTTGGGTGAAACCCGTCACTTTGTGTTCAGCTTCTGCAGATGAACTACCCTCGGCCGATGGTCTTTGTCCATCGACCGATGGTGAGGGACGATCGGCCGGTGGACAAGACCATCGACCGATAGTGTATGACTTCTGACCAACGGATGTAATTTTGACGATCGACCAATGGTGAGGGGCGATCGGCCGGTGGACAAGACCATCGACCGATAGTGTATGACTTCTGACCAACGGATGTAATTTTGACGATCGACCGATTGGGGGAGACCATCGACCGATGGTGTGTTGACGATCGGCCGATGGATGGGACCATCGACCGAGTGTCTTGGGCAGTGGAAATTTTACCAAGTGTTGATTTCTAGCCGTTATGCTGCCCGTTTGTATTTTGAGATTTTGATGAAAATTTCAAAAGTGCATAAGTGTTAAACAGAAAAATTTTAGCGGACATATTTTCTGACAAAATTTCTATATTTGTGTTATTTGGTGTTTATGGACATAAACTAACTCGTGTATATGTATTTCTCAGGAGAAAAGGAGAAAGAGAAGGTTCAGTGATTAGATAGCTGAACACCTTCTCGTTTGCTGGTAATCGGTGAGTGGGACTGACTGTGGAATTTAGTATAGAGTAGCATGTTATATTATGACTGCCATGCTAGTTAGTTGTACTTATTGATACAGTTAGTTAGTTTATTGTGATGATTGCATGTTAGTTGATGCTTGTCTGCTGGAGCCCAGTGCGTCCCTATTGTGTGGTAGCCTCGGTAGGAGAGATCAACCTGCGGGTTGGGTTCCTCTGTGGTAGCCTAGACAGCCGTGGTGTATATATATGTGAATGACGCGTCCGTCGCGTGTGGATTATGTATATACATACGGTGGTGGAGGAACTTCTGGTAAGCCCCAGCCCGATCAACTGGTGGTGGTTTGGCCGAGCCGCCAGAGTCTCTGTAGACGGCACTTGGGTGATGTTTGTGTGTTAGCTCTTTGTGACATGATTAGTATAACTGTTCTGTATACTATTGCCTGTGGTTAGTCGTACTCACTTAGCTTCGTGCTAATTCCCCTCCATCTCCTCCCTGCAGGTTATTAGCTTTTGTAGAGATGATGCTTTTGGGGAGAAGACGGGGCATGCTGGTGTTATGTTTGACAGGAGCCAACTCTGATGTGTCTTTTCCTATAAAACTAAACTTTTATCGAAACGTCACGTGACACCATATGTATTAGTTAAATGCTAGCTGTCAACTGTTTTGGTTATGTAATTATGATATGTTTATATTATTATAATGGTTTAATTAACGTTAATGCTTCCGCCACGTATTTATAAAAAAAAAAAAAATCAGCGGTGTCACAAGTTGGTATCAGAGCTTAGTTTGGCAGCATGTGCATTGTGATCTACATGTCATGTTCCCAAACTTAGAAGAGTCATGTCAAACATAACATGCTGGGGATGGGTTAAGTGAGTATTAGGATAGGTTATGTGTTAGTTGTTAGTACTAACCGAGTTTATACTAAGCTTTGGTGTAAGATGATGTGCAGTACAGGTATGATTGATAGTGACGGTAACGCTGTGACCCCAACGCCCCTAGAACAGTTAGAGCTGCAGAGTACAGATTTATATCAGGTGAAGAACCTCGGAGACATATGTCAAGGTTGTAAGGACAGTTATTGAAGATTCAGGGCAGGTAATATACGTTAGAGCAGTAAGTACAAGTGGACTTAGATATTATACTTCAGATCAGACGGTCTAGTCAGTGTCAGGTGGATGTTCAGTTTCTGCTTAGATGTAACCGCGATGGATAGTATTTTAGTCACCGATGATACGACCTCGACAACAGTTCGACAACCATACTATTATCTGATACAGAAGCATTCGTAGTCAGTAGTAAAAGTAATAAAATAATGATAATAATAAAGAAAAAGATTCTGTTGGACGGAGTTGGTGTACTCGACCTATTAGGTATTCCAGGTTAAATTGATCAGTGAATTAGGAAGTTTATTGGATTTAATCAAGTAGAAGGATAAAGATGAAACGATATGGGTTCTTTGTAAAAGATGAGGAGTGACAGGTACAGGTTGTTCTACTTCGGGGTATGATTCCTTCTTGCGATGTTAAATGTGGGATGTGGTATGATAAAACAAGAGGCGAAGTTGGATTCTTGCAGAGATAATATATATATATAGAGGATTTATCAACTTATGGGATACAAAGCGTTACAGTGTTCGGCAAATCAGAGATTGAGTTCTGGGGTGGGGTCCGGGGCACAGAATTTATCAGCCGGGTGATCTTCTGCTCTTGTTGTTGGACAGGAGAGGAGAAACCCCACAGATGATATAGTTGGAGCATGTTAGATGTTGACGGAGGCTTGTGATACATAAGATGACTTAAATGCCGGTACGTGTTTTATTACATTTTTGTAATTTGTTAGTGCATATTGTAAGTCGTCATTTGTGGATATGTATGCTTCATAAATGTTGTTTGATGTGGTAGTGGAAACGGTTAAATGGCCTTAGAAAATTTTCCTTTTTAGCTAGTACATAGTGGCTTAGTTACTGTAGCGTGTTTACATGCTAGTTTGGATTTGCTACTTTTATTGTATGCAACATGTTAGATTTGTTAAGTACCATGCTTTAGGTATTAGTTAGTATGACTGATTTTGATTGGCCTGTTAGTCCGGAGTTGATCTGATATTGTTATGCGTACTTTGGTTGTATTAAATTAAGACTTGTAAGAAGTCTTTCTCTTTACCATAGACCGTTGACTGGTTGGACACACGTAGTGACCAGTGGGGACTGTTTAGGTAGTAGTTCCCTTATTTCTTGAGCCGAGACTTGTACCTTAGTTTGTGGTCGTATGATATGTAGTCTGTAGGTTTACAGACGGTGACTGAAACAGTAGGTGACTGGACTAGTAGTGATATTATATGCTTGGACTTGTTGTGTGGAACCTGTAGGGTTGTCAAGTAGAACTATCTTCCTACTTTGGTTTAACATCACCTTGTGTATGGTCCTTAGAAATTTATTGGGGGAGGCTTTCCTTATTTGGTCTCTTGAGGAGATAGAGACAGACTTTGACTTGACCTTAGATTAGATAATAATTGTACTACTGACTTCAAGATCAGTGGAAGTGTCGGACGATGTTTTGGGAATATCGTGGCTAGTATTTTCTTAGAGTAAATTGGTATGGTTTGACCATGATTATTTCCAACGGTAGTGAGATCTCGTTAGTTGACAGTTGTGACTATATACGGCGGGAATGTGGGCGGTGAACCGTGTGAACTCTTTAGAGAATATGTGACTTTTGACTTAGAATTGTGATTGGAACATCGTTGGAATTGCATGGTATGATTTAATATATTCCTATACTTTGAGAGTTGGGTGACATTTGTACTTGACGATTGTAATCTCCAGGGATATGAATGGTAATGATGGGGTTAGTTATTGGTTGATGATATCATGTTCTGAGGGAACTATAACTTCTTCATTTAACAGTTGTAACTGTAGAGGATTTGGGTAGAAATGTCAGGATTTACCAGTGTGTTTGCAAAAGTGGATCAGTTGGGTAAATTCGAACAGTGTGATTGTGACAGGTGCGTTAGTATACCGAGATAGTTGCAATCAGGTGATCCAGTTAGAAACTTTACGTTAGAATAAATTTGTATTAGTGGATTGTAACTATCAGTGACCAGAGGAACATACTGTGATAGATTGACAGACTTGATTAGGGACTTGCTCCGAAATACTCGAAATGAAAATATGATTTAGGATGATGTATTACGTCTGGCCAACAAAAATACATCATGGTAAATCATGCAGTAGTTTCAGGAGTCGGAGGAGACGTAGTAAGTGATGAATAAGATGATAATTGATGTTTGGTATATATATGGTTTCGATGGATTGTAAACTATAGTTTGATTATGTATATATGAAATCTTCTTAAAGAAAGAAACTTGATGGATAATGATTGATATTTATTAGTGAAATTTCCTTTAATGTCGGTTTATTGCGATTTTTCAGAGGATTTTGATCAGAAGTTGACTTTCAGATTTGGTATTGATCGTTGGACTGGAATTAGATATTGGTTTATTATTGGTTAAACATTGTTAAATTGCGAATCTTAATGGAGTTTTAACCAAGTGATAACCTTACTGAGGTAGTGTGTGGTGTCCGATTTGCATGCTGAGATTATTTGATGGATATAACTTGTTAATAACCGTGTCATAACAGTATACGTGGATATCCGTTAGTATAAATCATTGATGGTATGATTGAAAGTGGTTTGAGAATCGTGTTTGTAATAATTCTTATTGTTGAAGAGATGATCAGAGATATATTCTAGTCGACGGATTATTGAGTATATATAATAATATTCTTGCGAGAATTGTGGTTAAATTCTTAAATATCGGGTTAGTAATGGGTATGTAACTACAAATTTGGGTAAGTTTAGTGAACCAGTGTTGACATTGTGGTTCAGAAATTGCGGGAATTGATTGAACAAGTGTTTTCAAGTAATGTGATGACGACGAATTTATGGTTTAGATGAATTGAATTGGAAAATTCGATGGAGTTATCTAATGGGTAATCTCGTAACCTGACGATATGGTTTACATATGATGAATTAAAAGTGGATTTCCATTCGTCTTTATGATGTGTGATGTGCAATTGTCGTTCTAATGTAGAACATTCTATGGAGAATTGACAGAAACCAAAATGTTAGTGATAATTGATGGGTTAATTGGTGAACAATTACCTATGACTGGGGAAAAAGTGTGAAAATTTATTAGAATCGATGACGGATCGATGTATTGTCTATGTGTTGTTTCCTGTTTAAAAGGAGTTTAACGGTAGATGGTATTGAACTGATGAGTTGTTATCCTTTTATCTTAGAACTCGGATAGAAAATGACTTGGGCAGTTTTTGAAATATGATTGACCGATGGTACTTAATTATGTGTGCAAGAGAAGAGTGTGATACTATGGTCAATTGTGTAGTAAATTTTCTGACTATTGTGCTGTATGATTGGAATTTAGTGAATTAGAGGAATATCTGTTGCATGTACTTAGAAATTTTTAAGAAAGATAACTGCATAAAAGAGATAGATGCTATGACAAAATGAGTAATTTGTTGATAACAGATGACATAGTGATTTGATATGGACCTTGATCTATGAAAGGACCGTGGAAATTGAGAATGCTGATTGCTAGAACTACGAACTTTGTGGTAACCATAATTATTATTGACGGTGTTTGTCATGAAAGTTAGTTATCCTTTACATCTTGCTAGAAACGGTGGTTGGTTTTAAATGATAAGAGTTTTGATTTGGTTATTGATTTTGGTAAGTAAATTTGTTGATTTTGTTGATGAGAAAGACCCTGGTGGTGATTTAACCGACTATGTGTGTTGGAGTACTTGTGTATCGTACGTTTGACTAGCACTTAGATTAGAGAACAGTGGATGTGATTAGAACCTGTGACTTTATTTGTTTTGGTAGACCAGATTCCGAGGACAGAATCTCTTTAAGGGGGGTAGATTTGTAACATCCTTGAATCGGGCCTAGTTGAAATGGTCTATTTTGCCGTTGTGTGGTTTTATATGTTTTTATTTTAATTAACATTTATTGTTATTTGATGACGTGGTTATGACCAGTTTGTGACAAGGGTCACAGAACAGGTTTGTTTATTTAATTTGGACTTCGTTTGGGTTGCCAAATGATGTACGAAAGATATCAGATAACTGGTAAATACCCGTGAGTTACACAGTATGGGATTTAATCCCAAATAATAGACTGATGTCTATCCCCTTCTTGCATTTTCTAGACTTTTCCCAAAAACAACCCGTTCTTCATCTTCTCACCTACATCAAACCCTAATTTCTAATCCTTGTTCTTGAGCTCAAATCGTTTACATCTTTGTGTTCCTTGTGATTTACTGATTCTATCAAGGTAAGAATCACAAGTTTTCATGCTTTAATCTTTGAGAAAATTGAGTTTTTGTGTTAGTTTTTACAAAGTGAGCAATTTGGGTCAAAGTGGTTAAATTTGATGTTGTTTGAGTCTAAATCTTGTGGGTTTATGTTTCTACATGTTTAGTGTCTTTGATTTGGTCAGTTTTGAGGTCGTAATCGAGCTCTGGAGCAAGAATTGGTTGATTTTGGGTGAAACCCGTCACTTTGTGTTCAGCTTCTGCAGATGAACTACCCTCGGCCGATGGTCTTTGACCATCGACCGATGGTGAGGGACGATCGGCCGGTGGACAAGACCATCGACCGATAGTGTATGACTTCTGACCAACGGATGTAATTTTGACGATCGACCGATGGTGAGGGACGATCGGCCGGTGGACAAGACCATCGACCGATAGTGTATGACTTCTGACCAACGGATGTAATTTTGACGATCGACCGATTGGGGGAGACCATCGACCGATGGTGTGTTGACGATCGGCCGATGGATGGGACCATCGACCGAGTGTCTTGGGCAGTGGAAATTTTACCAAGTGTTGATTTCTAGCCGTTATGCTGCCCGTTTGTATTTTGAGATTTTGATGAAAATTTCAAAAGTGCATAAGTGTTAAACAGAAAAATTTTAGCGGACATATTTTCTGACAAAATTTCTATATTTGTGTTATTTGGTGTTTATGGACATAAACTAACTCGTGTATATGTATTTCTCAGGAGAAAAGGAGAAAGAGAAGGTTCAGTGATTAGATAGCTGAACACCTTCTCGTTTGCTAGTAATCGGTGAGTGGGACTGACTGTGGAATTTAGTATAGAGTAGCATGTTATATTATGACTGCCATGCTAGTTAGTTGTACTTATTGATACAGTTAGTTAGTTTATTGTGATGACTGCATGTTAGTTGATGCTTGTCTGCTGGAGCCCAGTGCGTCCCTATTGTGTGGTAGCCTCGGTAGGAGAGATCAACCTGCGGGTTGGGTTCCTCTGTGGTAGCCTAGACAGCCGTGGTGTATATATATGTGAATAACGCGTCCGTCGCGTGTGGATTATGTATATACATACGGTGGTGGAGGAACTTCTGGTAAGCCCCAGCCCGATCAACTGGTGGTGGTTTGGCCGAGCCGCCAGAGTCTCTGTAGACGGCACTTGGGTGATGTTTGTGTGTTAGCTCTTTGTGACATGATTAGTATAACTGTTCTGTATACTATTGCCTGTGGTTAGTCGTACTCACTTAGCTTCGTGCTAATTCCCCTCCATCTCCTCCCTGCAGGTTATTAGCTTTTGTAGAGATGATGCTTTTGGGGAGAAGACGGGGCATGCTGGTGTTATGTTTGACAGGAGCCAACTCTGATGTGTCTTTTCCTATAAAACTAAACTTTTATCGAAACGTCACGTGACACCATATGTATTAGTTAAATGCTAGCTGTCAACTGTTTTGGTTATGTAATTATGATATGTTTATATTATTATAATGGTTTAATTAACGTTAATGCTTCCGCCACGTATTTATAAAAAAAAAAAAAAAAAATCAGCGGTGTCACATACTTGGTCTTAACATATTGTGTGTTGATAGTTGAATCTTGGTCAAGGTGATGCTAACCCATCAATGAGTTGTACACTTGAAGCTTACGAGCATCAAGAATGAGAACCCTGATGAGCGTCAAGAACCAAGAAACCCACCGGAGTACTTGTTTAATGTTTTTTGGGATCTGATCAGATTCCTGGACTTCTGGAAAATTTATTTTCAGTTATTTCATTTCGATTAGATGACTTTTCGTTTAAGACTCGTCTTAATCCGATTTACGGTTTAGGATTTATAGCCTTCCGAAAGTCACTACGCCTTTGTAATGTTGTGCTGAAATTTCTGACCTACTCGCACTTAAACCGTCGCCACGGTCAAACGAAGACGAGTTAGGTTCTGAAATGTGGTCAGCCGTTATAGGAATCACATACGGAGCCATAGCCCCTGACTACGCGTCTTTTCGATTTGTATAGAGGTCGTAACAGCGGTCCAAATTCAGCCTTTTGTTTCGATCACTATTCTTGTTAAACATACTTAGCTTTTATGATGATGAATGATGATGATGATGACACTTAAACTTAATTTATGCACTTTTAAACCTTTTGGGACAACATACTGACCTAGTAACCTTTGACTTAGGTTGACGACCTTTCGGACCGACTTACTTGCTTAATCACCTCGTATCGACTTTTACTGCTTATTCACTGTGAGTTATAGCTTCCCTTTTTACTTATACTATTTTGGGACTGAGAATACATGCGCTTTTTATGTTTTACTTACTTGACACTAGTACTTAAACTTTACATATGTGTGAGTTATATAACGGCATAAACTTTCCCCTTAGCACGGTAACGTTTAATCATTGGTTTTTGAAACGGTGAACGCGAATATTAGATATGGATCCATAGGGTTTGACATCCCCACTCGGGCTAGTCGCGCTAGCATTTAACGGGTGTTTGATACTTCGAGGACATACGCACTCGCCAAGTGTACTTTTAGGGGGTATTATTATTACGTTAAGTTAGTTACCGGGTGCCCACGGATAAGCATATACTTTTCATACTGTTTTGAATACGAAATCTCGTGATCTACATTACATTACTGTTAACAAACTATAGCTCACAAACATTCGTGTTGACTTTTTAAGCGTGCATTTCTCAGGTGCTTAGACGTTGTTGCTTCCGCTGTTAGACTTGCTGTCTTGGTGTTATAGACTTGCTGTCTTGGTGTTATAGACTTGCTGTTATGGACCTGCTGTGTTAGATTTCCGCTGCATTACTTATAGATGTCTCAATCATGAAACTTTTATCTTGCATTCACAACTTATGTTATTTGAATAATGGCTTTGTAATAACCTATGTGTCACGTTATCTTTTGTAAACGCTATCTTTTTATGAATGCAAAACTGGTTTTCAAACATCATGTAGTGTTTGACCGTGTAAAGATCCTGTTGTTGACGAATCGTACACGATGGTTTTGTACGGTGCGTCACAGAAATACATATGTATAAATATTATTATTATTATTATTATTATTATTATATTATTACTAGGGATGATAATGAGCGAGAAAAAACCCGTGACCCGCAGGTACTCGATCCGTGATGGGCGGGTAAAATCATAAAATTTTACCCGTGATCACGGGTACGGGTATAAAATTACACCCGTCAACGGGTCGCGGGCGGGTCACGAGTACATACTACTCGTCGCGGGTAAAACCCGGTCCGCTAATTCATGAGACTTTTTATAACTTATCCGCGAGTTTACACATACAATTATGAATTTAAAAGGAATTTTACTTGTAATGTAATAATGATTAAAAATATAATATTACATATAAGTAAAAAAGATTGACTTTCACGTCATTTTACACACATTATATATTATTAACAAAATTTCAGTAAAAAAAATAACTAAGTTGTATAATATTATTACCCGCGGGTCACGTATATCTGCGGGTCATGGGCATGAGCGAAATATTTTTACCCGCCCGCGGGTAACGGGTCTCTACGAGAAAAAAACCAACCCAACGGACAGGTCGCGAGTATATAGAATCCGTGCCCGTTGCCCGCGGGCGCTATCCCTAATTATTACTATTATTACTATTATTACAACAACAACAACATACCCAATCCCATATGCGTGGGGTATGAGGGAGGTGAGATATAGACAATTCTACCTCTATCTTTGGATAAAGAGAGGCCATTTCTCCACCCCGAGTGAAACACTCCAAGAATCGAGAAAGTCCTCCCTCTCTCTATCCGACGGATAAAGAGATTGCTTCCAAGGGGACCTCCGGCCAAAAGAAGAAAAAATAATACAAGAAAAAAAAACTATAAAAGTGAGTAAAAGAAAAATAAGCAATTAAATCAAAAGAGTCTCCATGAAAATTGTAGTATCAAATTTTCATGGGTTTGAAAGCATGCATGGAGTTCAATTTAGGCTATAAACGACAGTCAAGTCGCTAATAAATCGACGTTTACTGTTGACTCGCTTAATAGAGCCGTAATATATACATACATTATATATATATATATATATATATATATATATATATATATATATATATATATATATATATATATATATATATATATATATATATATATATATATATATATATATATTATAATTATAATTATTATTATTTTATTATATTATAATTATTATTATTATTATTATTATAAAACATAACATAAAGTCACCATCATGTTCAATCTTCACATTCACTTCTTCCTACATTACATAAATTAAAATATTATATTAGTCATCAAATTTTACTGGCTCATGTGTGTCAACTAATCTTAAAATAGGTGACACAATAAAATTAGTTTGTACTAAAAGTATATACAATTAAAGATGTACATAAAATATTATTATTAGATCAATTTCAAAACAACTTTTTACGAGTTAATGTTTAGTGTTTATCAGTTGATTCTCAATTGACGTTAAAATGGTTTCAATTGACGGACTCATAATATATGCGTTAATATTCAATACTAATGCTTTTGATAAAAATGTTATCAGTAAGAAACTGTTTTTTTCATTATTTATATTATAAATTTGATAAATATTTATACTAAATAAAGAGGTTCAAATGCGTTTGTGAACTCCCATAATATACTGTGTTTATCTTCACTATTCATTCTCATTTCATTTGTAATGCAAATAATATAATGACATTTTTTGTTTTATGAGAATGAATTTTTTATTTTTTTATTCAACAGTTTTGGAGTGCACGGATTCTGTAAGAAAGTTTTACAACACTGTTTTAATATATAATCAAGTATGGTTTTTTACTCACACGTGCAATGTACGGGCTCTAAAATCTAGTAATAATAATAATATAGTAAGTGGAATTTTATGTGTCACGTCCTTTAAGAAGTCGGTAGGAAAGATTAACAAACTTATCATCAGTGATACAAAATTTGAAGTATGGAACCCGAATTTTTTGTTATTGGAAGTTTTTTATCCCGTTAACCCATTACTTCTTTTCTTCTTAATTACTGTACATCACTACAATCGTATCATATCGAAAGTAATTAGATAAAATCCGATTAAATTGTAAAATCAAGAGTACTAAAACCAAAATATCTTAATTAACATGCTAAAAACATTTTCAACGAATTGTTTGGCCATTTCAGTGGTGTTATATCACACCTGGTTGACTTTTGTGTACGTTATATTATCCGTTAATCACAATTTTGAATTTGAATTTGATAAGAAAGCTAGAATATACATTTCATCTGGTTGTAAGAACCAAAGATCACGAAGCTCCGATTACATGAATTACATCGTTGATCTATTTACATTAAAAGAAAGAAAAAAAAAAACTAATCATTGATTTTCGTATTGTCTACAAAAGGGATGTGAAAGCAATTGCGATGCAGTCCATCTCTTACTCGAATCCTTTTGTAAACAACACTCGATAAAACTTCGAAATTCATCCGAAACCCCCTCGGGCAAGCTCGGGGGTTCCCCAAAACATATCGCGCACATAAGCGTAGCCCAATCGGGTTTCTGGCCAGCGGGCAATAGCGGAAAATGACCCATGTAAAGTTCCAACATAGTTAGCCCTAAACTCCAAATATCGCCCGAATAACCATTGTAATTTGATCCATGACTATCTGGATCAAATCGTTCCGGACTCATGTACGCACACGTGCCTACGTACGAGTTGCACGCATCCAGAGTCCGGCACATAATTTTACTCACCCCAAAATCCGCAATTTTCACCTCCATATTTTTATTAACTAATAAATTCGCCGGTTTAATATCCCTGTGAATTATCTTATGAGCGTGTAGGTAGTTAAGTCCGTTAAGCACTTGACGCGCCACGTCAGCAAGTACTTTTTCCGTGAAATTCGTATTCGCATTTTTCATAAGCGAATCTAACGTTCCGTAATCCATATATTCCATTAGAATCGCAATATCTCCAAAAGGTTTTTCGAATATTTCGTAACATTTTACGACGAACGGCGAATCTGTTCGCCGTAAAATCTCCATTTCCCTGAATATCTGCCGTCGCATAATCGGATCACTGTCGGCGTGTACTACTTTTAGCGCGAAAACATTCGATGTTTTTTTATGTACAACTTTGTAAACGGTTCCGCCGTTTCCGTGACCTAGAACTTGAATGGTTTCGTATTCCGATACGGCGGTGGCGGCGGCTACGGTGGTGGTGGTGACGGCAGTGGTGGTTGGAGGAAGGGGGAGAGGGAAACGAGGTCGGCGATCGGTGATTTCTGGTAACCGGAGGCCGAGTTTTGATTGGCGGCGTTCACGAACAAGTGCCATTTGATAAAATGCGCCGGCGGGATGTATGTTAAGACGTTAGTTAGTTCGTAATGTGAATGAATTGTGAGGGGGGTTATATATGAGTGAACGTGAGAAGCACGTGGTATTTTAGGATTTGGATTTTTGTGTAAGATAACGACGGAGGAAGGATTGCGGATGCGCATGTGGGACCCAAAATGTTACAGATTCATCTGCATGTGGAATGTATAATATTCAATTATTACGTGGATTATTGTTTTTAGGTTAATTTATTTATTTTTGGGTACTAAATAAAAAGATAAATAAATAAAGGATTAGGACATGTGTTCGTAAATGGGCACTTGGCTACTTGCACAAGTGGGTTTTTTTTTAGTGGTGGCTACTTAACTTACAAGTATAGTCTCTAAACTATTTGTTATTGCTGTTTTGCCCCTTTTAGTTTTTCTATTGTTATATTACCTATTCATTATCCATCTATCTATCTATCTATCTATTTTATTATAATTATATTATATTATATTATATTTATTATAATTATATTATATTATATTATAATTATAATTATATACATATACGTATATCTAAAAAAACATAGGTGAAATGAATAGTGACCACGGGTAATTCCGACTTTACATCTTCTTTTCTCTTTTTTTTGAATTATTATTATTATTTAACCCTAGACTTTTTCCAAAAATTCAAATCGCCCCCTAAACAGGGAGGTAAAGTGTCAAATCACTATTTTCATAAAAAATCTTAAACAAACTTCCCTCAAATCTTCAACGGGTCATATCTTCTCGCTCGCAACGAGTTAAATTTTTTCAACACCATCGTTAAACTCGAAAAAAATTTAGGAACACAATGTCACTAACTATACGCAAAACAGACGCTTTTTTTAAAAAAACGCTGAATATTTGGGGTACTTTTCATACACGTTGAGTTTGCGTTAAATTTTTAAAAGTCGACAACTCCATAGCGAAACGCGGAGATGCACATATATTGTTAATTTAACAAAACATTTAAATCTTTCACGAGCTATACCTTTTAGTTCGACTCGAGTTGCGCTTCAACGACATCATCGTTAGCCACAGAATAATTTTACAAACTAAACGCAATAAAATACATTGAATACCGAACCCCCGCCGCGAAGCGGGGGTTCGAAAACTAGTATATATCTAATTGAGATAGTCTAAATGAATAGTATTATTATTTGGACTATCACAACCTCACACTTTATGTAACGTACGAATCTTCTTCCCCAATTTTACTAAAAAACCCCACACCCTCGAGAAAATACAAAACACCCCCAACCCTACCCCCTTATCCCGACCCGACCCGACTCGCCTCCCCGTTATTATAACTATAATAATATTATATAATATATACGTAGTACGTAGTAATATTTTTCGTCCTTTCACTTTTTTTTTATTTTTTTATTTTTTTTTGTTTTCACCTTTTTTTCCTTTTTACAAAAAACCCCAAACTTTGTTCAAAATTAAAACCGGCCCCCCAAACAGGGGGGTAAAGTGTCAAATAACCATTTTCATAAAAAAAATCTTAACTAAACTCCACCCAAATATTCAACGGGTCATATCTTCTCGCTCGCAACGAGTTAAATTTTTCCGACACCATCGTTAAACTCGAAATAATTTTAGGAACACAATGTCACTAACTATACGTAAAGTGGACTCTTTTTAAAAAATGCTAAATATTTGAGATACTTTTCATACACGTTGATTTTGCGTTAAATTTTTAAAAGTCGACAATTCCATAGCGAAACGCGGAGATGCACATATATTGTTAATTTAAAATAACATTTAAATCTTTCACGGATTATACCTTTTAGTTTGACTCGAGTACGCACAAAAATACATTGAAAACCGAACCCCCGACGCGAAGCGAGAGTTCGTAAACTAGTTATATTCTATTATACTACGGAGTATTATATACTTATATACATAATTACATTACGATAGCAACTAAATTGTTAACGTGTGTGCTTACGTTTCTATTATATTTTAATTATCATTGTTATTGCTATTGCTATTGCTATTGAAATGATTTATAATATAAATTGCTTATGCTTATTTTAAAAATAATGTTGGGAAGGGACAAATGGTGTCATCCTATTGAGATTTTATCATACATGTCGATAATTCAGATTACAATATTTCAACGGGTTTCATTGTTTACTATGATCACAGTTCTAAGCTTCCTAACATCGTCTTACTCTATTTGTATTTCTTATCGACAAAACTACACTTTTTAACTACCGTCTAATAAATTAAAATAATCACCCTAACTTCGCAACCTTTTTTCATTCCATCATTCATGCTCTTAAACAAGATAACAAAAAAAAATAAAAATAAAAATAAAAAAAAATATATATATATATATATATATATAGGTTAGTTCTATCTAGGGGTGTTCATTCGGTTGATTTATGGTTTATGTGGTTTATTCGGTTTAGTTTATTCGGTTTTCAAGAATATTTTTGAGAACCAATAACCAAACCTTATTTGACTAAACCAAACCAATCCAACTAAATAAGAAATCGGTTTACATGGTTCGGTTTCGGTTAAACCAAATTAAACTCACTGATAAAAAAAGTGTGTAGTTTTTTTTTTTTTTTTTTTTTTTTTTAAGAAAAGCAAACATATTTTATTGATTAACTATAAGTATACAATTTATACAATATTTAATGTCAAGCACGCACTATAACCTATATTTACAATCTAAATTATATCAACGAACCGTACAAAAATTTAGTAGCATAGAAATAAAAACGAAAGCATTTAGCAACTAAGTTTCCAGGTACAATAAATTCACAGTATGGAGTAATGGATAAACATTAGGTACATGGTTTCAATTTTACACCACATCAATATTATTAGTTCACAATAACTTGATTATGAACACTAAACTCTCAATAAACAATAGATACAAATTATATGAACAAAATTGAGAGAACACGAATGATATATAATATGAAAGACAAAGTAATCGTGCTTGAGAGATACAAAATACAATGAACATCGTACCCCTATTTATACAAGGTTAAACCAAATCTCCAAGATTTGGTTTCCAAAACTACTTGACTAAAAGATAGGAAAAGATAAACTAAAACTTATTAATATTCTAAACAAATCAGTGTTTATCTTCTAGAGATAATATCAAATCAAAACGTGATCTTCTAAATATTTATCCAGATCTCCAGAATTCCCATAGCTTCTTTACCAAGTAATTAAACCGTTCACACAAACAGATTCTACAACTTGCATCTCCAGACTCTAACTTCCAGACTCTAACTTCCTGCAAAACATTTTGACTCATCAGATCTTATTCCAACAATCTCCCCCTATCTGATGATGTCAAAAACTACCCTTTCTACTCCTTCAGTTTTGTAAGCTCCTTCTCAATCAACTTACACTTGCTCTTCATATATCTCATTTTCTTCAACATGGGCAACTTACCCTGCAAGTGTTTCAACAACTTAACTCTAAAAGGATGAGTCTGTTCAGTTGTGCACCTGGTCAACAATCCAAGCAACAAATTAATATCTGCACCTTCAAACTGATCCACTCTAATCAGCATTCTTAGATTTCCAGTCGTTTTGATCATTAAGGCATCCAAATACTCAACATAGCTTTCATCAATAAACTGCAAATGTTCTGGAACAGAGTATCTCCCAACATGACCTCTAAACCTTCTTTCTTTCATCTCCAAATTAAACATACTACAGAAAACTTCATAGTCCTTTGAGCTAATAAAACCTTCTTCAAACACAAGATGAACTAAATTACAAACTTTCTTAAACACTTCATCAACAATTTCCTTATCTCCCTCACATCTTTGAATACAAACAGCCAACCCTCTCCATTCACAAAAACCAAGTCTCAAAATATGACTCACTTTCACCTTTATTCTTTTATCAGACATATGAGTCATAGTCAACAACAAATTCACCTCAGTTTCTGACTTCACAATCTCAACATTAACTACATCTCCTTCATACCTCTTAAACCTGAATCTTTTGTTCATTAAAAACCTCAATTTGTCTTGAGCAGCTGCAACCATAACAACATTTTCTTGATCATTGCCATCACCACCCTCTTGAACATTCACCTGTATATCATCACTTGTACCAACATCTGTACCTGTTTGATTCACACATGCAACAACTGCTTGATCATGAATTTGAGAAACTTGAACACCAACATCTCTAGCAATAACTCCAGCATCAACCATTGAAACATCAACGACAGGTTCAACAACTCCAGTTTCAACTTGATTTTGATTAACAATCACCTCAGTTTCACCATCATTACTCTCCCCCTCAACCTGTAACTCCCCCTCAATATGAGCCCTTTTGGAAGACTCCCCCTCAACACCTTCAGCTGATGACCTCTTTCTCTTCTCCCCCTTTTTGACATCATCATGAGAGAGAGCAGATAAGAACCTCCAAATTTCAGCTTTATCATCCTTAAGAGACTTGATATCTGAGGCAAAACCAGCAAAACATTCTTTAACTTCTTCAACACCTTGCATCTTGTTCTCCAAAATACTCAACCTATCACCAATAACTGTTAAACTTGCTACATCATCAGAACCCTGCACATTCCCAATCAACCTCCTAACCTCCAACACCTCATCATGAGAAACCAAATTAGAATGGAGTTTATCAACTTGGGACTGCACACCCAGAAGCTTGTCATCAAACTTCTTAGCCATAGAAGTCAAAGCCTGAGATAGGCCAACCTCTGTGATTGGTGCCTCAGCCTGCAATGTAGAACCAGTTGTGATTGATAAAGGTTGTATGTCCTCAACACCTTCCTGTTGTGAAGTAGGGTGATCCTTGGACAAAGAAGCTTTTGAGGCCTGTACTTCATCCTGTGATCTGAATGAAGCATTGGCAGCCTGTGCAAGAATGTGTAATGATTGGACATTTTGAGAGAGAGGTGGCAGACTGATGTCTGAGGTAGGTTTAGCCATAGATTGGTCTTGAGTTTGGTTTGATAAGTCCAGGATTGGGACTTGAGTTAAGTTATCTGAGGGGGTTGGCTCAGTAACTGTAATGAGGTTATCCAAGCTCACTATCCTAGTAGGTTCAGGCTGGGTTAAAGTACTCCCCTCACCAACCTCTAGCAGAGGTGGTGGAGTTGTACTTGCAGCACCTTGCCTAATAGATGTTTGATGTGCATCTATGGGTGCTGGAACAACTAGGTTTGCAGACATGTGAATATTCTCAGTATGAGCTGGTGAGCTCACAAGGTTGTTTAATGAAGAATTTTGTTCTTGAGCAGTGGGAGAAGGTGGGTTTGAATTGAGTGGGATTTCCTCATCCATCCCTTCTGCCTGCTCTGTTTGTTGAACATTGTGTGGTGGAGTATACCGTTAATTCCAATGATACCAAAAAGGCTCTCGTTATTGGTTTTAGCCCCAATAAGGCTCTAGTGTGCGGTTCATCCGCGGGTTACAAGCTTGTGTATTCAAAGTTGTTCCCTGTTTCGAAACAACCACACGTCGAGTAAAATTACCGAGCCAACTAAACCCGGTGTCGGTGTAGGGCGGAAAAGATACTCGAGAATGGCAATTTGTACAATTCAATTCAATTCAATTCTTGGGTAACAACTTTGACTCTGATTGCTCAGAATCTGCAGGTTGGTCTGCACGGCCAAGATTGACCCAATGCATCATAACAGAAAGTTATCAAAAAGATTGACACAATCATTATCAAATTAATACTCCTGACAAAAAAATTTAAAAAGTTACCATTAACTCCCTTTATTAATACCAAATTTGACCCTTTTATTTTAGGAAATAGAATAAAGAAAAAAAAATTAGCCTAAAAACGAAATTTAAAAAAAAAACTTTATTTGACGAAAGAAGGAAACAAATTTATACACAAAAATACACTTGAGTAAACTTTCCCAGACTCTGAACAATATTACGTCACCCAGACTCTAAGAAAATAATTCAGACTCAATAAATTTCATTACTGGACAACATTTCAGCTGATGGATTTAACATTCCAAGTTGTTCAAGAAGATAAAAATGCCTTTCTTCAGGAAGTGCTTTAGTGAAAATATCTGCCAATTGATCTTTTGTGCCAATATGTTTTAACACCACTTTGCCTTTCTCAACACAATCTCTTATAAAATGATGCCTGATTTCAATATGCTTGGTTCTGGAGTGAAACACTGGATTCTCAGTAATAGCAATAGCACTCTCATTATCACACATTATTGGAGTTTTGGTTAAAGTTAATCCAAAATCCAATAGTTGATGTTGCATCCAAAGCAATTGAGCACAACAGCTCCCTGCAGCTACATATTCAGCTTCTGCTGTTGAAGTGGCCACTGAATTTTGCTTTTTACTTGACCAACTCACCAATTTACCACCTAACAATTGACAACCACCAGATGTGCTTTTTCTGTCTAACTTACAACCTGCATAGTCTGCATCTGTGTAACCAATTAGATCAAACCCTGAGTCTTTAGCATACCAAAGACCCAGGTTAGGAGTACCTTTCAGGTATCTAAAAATTCTTTTCACAGCCTTATAATGAGACTCTTTAGGATCTGACTGATAACGTGCACACATACATGTAGCAAACATTATATCAGGTCTACTAGCAGTTAAGTATAACAAAGATCCAATCATACCTCTATAGGTTGATTGACAAGTTGGTTTTCCAGATTCATCTTTATCAAGCTTTTCAGAAATACTCATTGGGGTTCTTAAAGTGGAACAATTTTTAAAACCAAACTTAGTAAGCATATCAGAAACATAATTACTTTGGTTAATAAAAATACCCTCTTGACTTTGCTTAATTTGAAGCCCAAGAAAATAGTTTAGAGTACACAAATTACTCATCCTATATTCTTTTGACATTATATCTGAAAACCATTTTCTCAAAGTTGGATTAGTAGACCCAAAAATAATGTCATCAACATAAATTTGAACCAGTAACACATCACCTTTCTCCTTTTTGATGAATAGAGTCTTGTCAATAGCTCCTCTAGAAAATTTCTTTTCTAGAAGAAATGTTGACAGAGTATCATACCAGGCTCTGGGAGCTTGTTTCAGGCCATACAAAGCTTTCTTCAACCTGTAAACATGCTTTGGAAACTTCTTATTTTTGAAACCAGGAGGTTGTTTCACATACACCTCTTCTTGCAAAATACCATTCAGAAAAGCACTCTTCACATCCATTTGAAACACCACAAAGTCTTTATCTGAGGCATAAGCTAGAAACAATCTGATTGCTTCAATTCTAGCAACAGGAGCAAATGTCTCATCATAATCTATACCTTCTTCTTGTCTATAACCTTGAGCCACCAACCTTGCTTTGTTTCTAACCACAATACCATCTTTATCAACCTTGTTTCTATAAACCCACTTAGTGCCAATTGCAGTTTTACCTTCAGGTTTTGGAACCAATTCCCACACATCATTTCTTTCAAACTCTGTCAATTCTTCAGTCATAGCTTCAACCCAATCATTATCTGACAATGCTTCATCTACTTCTTTGGGTTCAATGAGTGAAAGAAAATTTGAGAAGAAACAATAATTAGCAATTGCAAAATCAGACACAGGTGTCTGAGATGAAGAACCAGTTTTAGGTAAACCAGTAGGATCTACAACATAATCTTCAAGATGCTTTGGAATAACAATATTTCTAGAAGATTTTCTAATAGGAACAACAGGATTCACAGTAGTATTGGAAGGTTGATCATCTTCATGAATAACAATTGGCTCATCTTCTTGTTGAACTTCTTCAGTGAGAGCATTATCTGCAGAATGTTTCAGTCCAGACAAATTAAATTCATCTGTCTCAGACTCTGAATCTAGAGTCTGAGTACTGTTACCAGAAATTAAATTTGACAATTCACCAAGTGCAGAATGCTCAGAACTAGAGGATTGATCCATTTCAATGGGACTTTCATCAAAGGAAACATTAATGGATTCTTCAATCTTCATCCTCCTCTTATTATACACTCTATATGCTTTAGACACAGAAGAATAACCAATAAACACACCTTCATCAGATTTTGGCCTCATCTTTTCAAGCTGATCCCTTTGATTCAAAATATAGCACTTACATCCAAATACATGAAAGTAATGAATAGTAGGCACCTTTTTATGATACAATTCATAGGGAGTATTGCCATGTCTCTTCACAATTAATGACCTGTTTTGAGTATAACAAGCTGTATTGACAGCTTCTGCCCAGAATCTGAGTGCAACATTTGATTGACATAACATGGTTCTGGCTGCCTCAATAAGTGTTCTATTTCTTCTCTCAGCAACTCCATTCTGTTGTGGAGTTCTAACAGCTGAGAAATTTTGACCAATTCCAGATTCTTCACAAAATTCAATTAAAGTAACATTCTTGAACTCAGTGCCATGGTCACTTCTCAATTGTTTAACAAGAACACCTTTTTGAACCTGCTCTTTCTTGATTAAATTAATGATTTCTTCAGGAGCATCACTCTTTGCAGCTAAAAAGATAACCCAGGTAAATCTTGAATACTCATCAACAACAACCAAAGTGTATCTTTTCCCACCTAGACTACTAGTGTTCATTGGACCAAAAAGATCCATATGAAGCATATGAAGTGGATCACTAATAGTAGCTAGGGATTTTGAGGGAAACTTTGTTTTGGTTTGTTTACCCATAATGCAAGCAGAACAAGGTTTATCTTTCTTGAAAGGTTGCTGAGGCAAACCTCTAACAAGCTTCTTTTTGGAAAGCTCATTAATATTTTTAAAATTCAGATGAGATAGCCTTTTATGCCAAAGCCAATTAAGTTCTGGAACAGACTGAGAATACAAGCATGTTTCAATTTCAGAATCAACAGAATCCAAATCCAGCATATACACATTTTGAAATCTCCAGGCAACAAGAGTTGGTCTTCCTTTAGGATCATAAATAATTCCAGCTTTCTTTCTTATTCTGATCTCACAATCTTCATCAGCAATTTGACTCACACTTAGCAGATTATGCTTTAATCCTTCAACTAAAGCAACTTTCTTGAATGACACACTTCCAGCAATAACAGTACCATAACCAATAGTTTTTGCAACAGAATTATCACCATATCTCACAGAAGGACCCTTTTCTTCTACAAACCCTACAAGATGCTCTTTGCATCCAGTCATGTGTCTTGAGCAACCACTGTCTAAATACCACTTATTACCCTGCTACACAAGACACAAGCAAAAGAAAAATGATTAAATCTTAGGGGGAACCCACTTTGCAGTGGGTTCAGATGGAGTGTATTTAACTCTCCATACAAAAGCTTTGTTACCAATCCAGATCAACTTATCCATCACTGTTTTCAAAACACCTTTATTTTCACAAACTTTAGGTTTCCATACCTTTTTGAAATTTTCAGGAAAACAAGATGATTTTGAGAATTTTTCTTGACCCTTTAATCTTTCACTAAGCTTTGAAATTCTCCTTTTCAGTTTTTTAATAGTCTTAGCCTGTTTTGACTTTGACTTTCTTTTAGTTGACCATTTAGGATCTGGACAAGTGACACTATCAGAAGATGATTCAGTATCACTTATGCTACTTGATTCTTGGGTGTCAGATTCTAGGTCAGAACATACACTTTCACTTTTAGAGACTAAACTGTTAGAGTCTGAAGGTTTCAATAGTTCAGACTCTGATGGATTTCTACAGTCTAAAATTATAGTCTCTGAAGGTTTAACAGGTTCTAATGATTTTACAAACTCAGTTGATCTTACAAAAGCATTAGTTAAAATTTTTCTCTCACCATCAAATTTTATAAAAGTATTTGGTAAAATGTCAGGCTTAAATATAATAGGATCAACTTCCACATTATTATCTAATGTGTAGTTTTCACCAAGTATAGCTTTGACATCATTTGGTACTTGCTTAGCAATAGCATCAGAATTCTTTTTGGAAGAAACACACCAAGATTTGCAAATATTTTCATAATGGTTTGCCTTTTTAATTGATCTTCCTAATTCAGTATTTAACCGTTTAGTTTCTTCTGAATATGCCATT
The DNA here is from genome assembly GCF_046630445.1 of Rutidosis leptorrhynchoides. NCBI lineage: Eukaryota > Viridiplantae > Streptophyta > Magnoliopsida > Asterales > Asteraceae > Rutidosis > Rutidosis leptorrhynchoides. Next base: position 524,464,340 of record NC_092336.1, read on the forward strand.
TTGTATGTGTCAAGTTCTACCTCACATTCTTTTAATACTTTAATTTCAGCATCTTTATCTTTGATGGTGTTCTTAAGCTCAATGATCTGTGTTCTTAACCTGTCACTATCTTCTAAGCACCAATTGAAATCAAGCAACAAATACTGAAACATTCTCACTTTTTCATTATTAAGATAGTTTACAAAGTTTTGTACCTTATAGGCAGAACCTTTGTTACAAGTAGAGTCTTTATCCATCTTCTCAATAGCTTTCAAATCTTCCTCAAACTTGCTAGACTCACTATCCTTTTCAATTATAGCCATCAGACACTTATCCTCTTCATCATCAGATGATGAATCTTCATCTTCCCATGCTTCTGTGTACAATGCTTTCTCCTGTTCTTTATTCTTCAACTTTTCTGCTTCACCTTTCATCTTCTTGTACTTGAGTTTATACTTTCTTGCTTTGTCAACAGGTTTGTTGAAACTTGAACCTCCTTCACTCTTGGACCAGCAATCAGCAGCTATATGACCTACCTTGCCACACTTGAAACATTTAGCTTTCTTTGGATCAAATGTACTCTTGCCTTTACCCTTCTTAAAACCAAACTTCTTCTGCTCAATTCTTTGTGTCAAAAGAGCCACTTGACTTTCCAGATCTTGAATCTCCTCATCTTCATCAGAATCACTATCATCAGAGGTCTCATCACTTTCAGAATCAACCTTACTAGAATAACTTGAGAATAATTGCTTATTCTTCTTAGTAGTAGCTATTAATGCAGCTTCTGGATCTTTAACCACCTTCTTAGCATTGATCTTGTTCTTCAACTGTGATTCTTCAAAGTTTGACAGTATGCCAAACAATTCACTCAATTCATAACTGTCTATCTTCTCACTGATTACCATGGATGTAATCACAGATTCAAAGTTTGAAGGTAGCAATTCAATGAATTTTTGACACAACACTTGTTGTGTTTTCTCTACACCAACACTTTCAAGATCATTAATCAGAACCTGAAATCTTGAATGAAGATCACTCAAGGATTCTTTAGGCTGAGCAGCAAAATTTTCATAACACCTTATCAGATTCTTCTTCTTCTGAGTCTTAACAACTGTGACTCCTTCATAATCATTGAGCAAGAGATCCCACATAGCTTTTGCAGTTTTAGCATGACTGATCTTCCTGAGAATTGGAACAGTAACACCATTACCTATAATACTCCTTATCTTGCTATCAAGCTTGAACTTTATGGCTTCTGCTTCTGTCCACTTATCTCTTGGTTTTTCACGAAGATAAGCAGGTTGAGCAGCAGCAGTACTTGTAGCAGGAACAGCTTCAACCATTGTACCAGGTATAATAGGTCCTACTGTAAGAACTTGTTCAGCATCTTCATGAATCGAACCAAGAAACCATAGAACTTTTAGCTTCCAAGTTGCAAAGTCTGTGTCATCGAAAATTGGCACTCCTTTACCAGCCATAACTGGAGTTGGGATGGTACTGGAGGACATCTTTGAACAATATATGGATCGTTTTAAGATTACCGAATTGGATTTACACCAAACCCGCTCTGATACCAGTTATTAGTTCACAATAACTTGATTATGAACACTAAACTCTCAATAAACAATAGATACAAATTATATGAACAAAATTGAGAGAACACGAATGATATATAATATGAAAGACAAAGTAATCGTGCTTGAGAGATACAAAATACAATGAACATCGTACCCCTATTTATACAAGGTTAAACCAAATCTCCAAGATTTGGTTTCCAAAACTACTTGACTAAAAGATAGGAAAAGATAAACTAAAACTTATTAATATTCTAAACAAATCAGTGTTTATCTTCTAGAGATAATATCAAATCAAAACGTGATCTTCTAAATATTTATCCAGATCTCCAGAATTCCCATAGCTTCTTTACCAAGTAATTAAACCGTTCACACAAACAGATTCTACAACTTGCATCTCCAGACTCTAACTTCCAGACTCTAACTTCCTGCAAAACATTTTGACTCATCAGATCTTATTCCAACAAATATAGATAAAAAAATTTAAATATCTAATATATTTAATATTCAATATATATACCATAAATAGTAGTAGTATATTTCGGTTTTTCGGTTTGAAACCAAATGATTATTTTACAAACCAAATCCAAATCGAAAACCATTAATATTTTCGGGTGAAACCAGAAAACCAAACCAAAACCAAATAAGCCAACTCACTTTAACCAAATCAATTTGGTTCGGTTGGTTTCGTGGTCGAAACCGTTTAATGCACACCCCTAGTTCTATCACATATCTTCAAGGCTTGTTGTCGTTGTGATCACACTCGAAACTCCTCGAAACTCGTGTTGTTACCAACTTCAATTTGTGTCTCTTTTTCCTTTTGAAACAATACAGTAAAATATTGGATGATAAACATGCCCGAATCAATTGATCACCAATTAGTGTTTCACGGGCCAAAAATGATGTGAGCTCACAAGCACATATCATTCAACAAGTTTTGTTCATATTCATTTAAATTCATTTCATTTATCTATATCCATCTACCTTCTACTTTCTATTTTAACTATTAAAAGAAATTAGTATTAAGCTAATATCTTTGTTAATAGTATGTTGCTCATCATTAGATCAGTCCAATTCAACCTATTCTTCAATAATAATAACAGGTTAAAGTTAATTCAATTAAAAAATAATAGATTTATTTTTATTATTTAGTAAAAACAAAATTACGAGTGATGATATATGAGCATAAAAATATATGTTTCGAAAGGACTTAATTTAATGAAATTTAAAACATGACATATTATACTTGTATTTGTATTTATTATTAACAAATGTACTGTCAAAGGCACTTTGTTACAAGTACAAGCTGTCGCGTATATAAATTTGTTAATTATTGAACTTATAGGGGCAGGATCAACCGGGAAGTAATCAATCGATGGGAAGCGGGAGAAGCTATATATATATATATATATATATATATATATATATATATATATATATATATATCCATGATGAAGTTAGGTAGAGAGAGAACCATGGAGAACATATTTACGCGCATAGATATCTATCTATATCTATCTATACTTACTTATAAAAGGCAAATAACATGATGTCATTAAAATGCCTTTTTCAAGCTTTAAAAAAATCAAAATAAAAAAGAAAAAAAATTAGCACACTTGAATGATGTCATTATTAAATTTAATTTACAATTATTTTTAAAATTGTACATTTAAAAAACCTTTCAAAAAAAAAAAAAAAACATATGGCTGAAAGGTCTGTTATTTTTTTGGGGACCCACAAAAAACAACCATACGTGCTTTAATCTTCACGCCACTGCCCAAAATTGAAATGTTCAATATACGACTTCTCCTTTTTCATCTAGGGTTCTCACTTCATCTTCAATCTCTTCTTTTTCCTATTTTTTTCTTAAGTTCGTGCCTCTAATCGGATTGCCAAAAGTTCTAGGAAAGTATCTATAAAACTTTATATTTGATTTCTTGATTATTAATTGTATCTATATCTATTTATTGATTGTTGATTATTGATTTCTTTATATTTGCATCACTTAGTGCCTTTAATCTTTGGTTCAATCCTTCGATGTAGCTGACGTATTCCTTGCTCAATACATGATTGTTTGATGACGATTTCATTTGCTTGCATATTGAAAATCAATGTAAGTATAAAAAAATCTTATTAATAAATTAGGGTTTTTGATTGGATTATTTTTTTATTAAAACAATCTTATTAATATTGATTGTTCAGGTGAATCCATGTTTGTATTGAACTCACGTTTAAGATTTGGAAGGTTTTTTCAGCTTCTTCATCAGCATATTCTGCCAATCCTAAGTCCAAGCTATCGAGTCCACCATTCCTTTATGGATATTCTATTTCATTGGTTTCAGTTGTCCAGGCACTATTATAATTATGACTTAAGAGGACCGTATGATTTTGAATTTTATTAAACAGTGATCCCACTTCACATGTATATAATGCAAGTTCATCTTCTAATATTATATTTCTTGATACTGCAGGCTAGAAATAATGCAAGAGTTGTTTTCTCTGGCTCTTTAGATCTGTTCAGCAACAAGTATGTTATAATCTTCATTTTTATGCATTTTTTATTACCGTAATATATTTTTGTTGTTGAGATGGGAACTGAATCCTGTGCTACGCAGATTCTTCAAGTCACCAGTGCAAAATGCAGGGGCCTCTTTTTTTCTACAGATTGTTCATTCAGTTTATGGAATTTTGTTTTATTTTTTTCCAACTCTTTCTTTTCGCCAACTCTTTATTTTTGTTGTAGTATTGATAGTGAAGGTTTGTTGTTTGATTGTAATGGTAATTCAATTTTAACTTATTTAAAGTCAATTTTGAATAGGGATCAGTGCTTATGGAGAAGGAAACAGGAAACAAGAGAGATTATTGACAGGCAAACATGAAACTGCGAGCATCAACTAATTTTCATGAGTGTGTAAAACAAAATGATACATAATCAAAAAGGAGGTGAAGAGCGTAATTACTTGTATTTTGATTAGATGTGGCAAAATGGGCGGTTTTGGGAGATGGCTGCAACAGGTTGGGATAAGTACAGGTGACTTTCAATTACCAGTCAAAATAGATCGGGTTGAGTTGGGTTGACTCGCAAATATTTTACTACTTTCCTTCTCTTGAACTAAAAAAATTATTTACATATCCCAACCATGAAGTTGCACGGCCCGGGGTCAGGAAAAGAAATAAAGTTACTATATCAAAAGCAAATGGTGCATTGTGTATTAAGGAAACTCTGGATACACAATTGTTTGTATTAAGGAAGTTAGATAGATGTTATAACTTATATGTTATTATTTGTATAGTAAAATAATATTGTCAACTTCTAAATGCGAAAACGAGATTAAATATATAGAATTGAAGCCATATTTCACCTGCACTAAATGATAATTTGATATACTTAAGATGGATACTTGATTTTAAAAATTTTGGAATAATATCACATCTATTGTATTGTATTGTATAATAGAGATTTATTAGAAGTGTGTACTAGCTAAATATGACAATTCATATAAGAATTGTACGGAGTATGATTTAATCGTGTTAGATTACAATGCATGTTGATTATCAGATATGGATTAAAATTTTCTCAGGTTATTTATAGTGTGATAAGTCATGTTGTGTAGTTTGTGAAAAAGAAAATACATTAATATCTTTTAATTTTGTTATTATATAAAACCCGTGAAATCACGGGTCATTAACTAGTTTTTAACATTTTACAATTAACTTCGAGTCTCAAATTTTTTTTTAAATGAAAAACACACGGTTCTATGAGTTCTCTCTGGATCCTTTCACTATAAACAACAACAACAAAACTCAATCTCACATAAGTGGAGTATGAGAGTGGTAAGATGTAAACAATCATTTTCCTATAGTAGAATAAAGAGAAGTCATTTCTTCATTCAGAGTGAAACACCCAAGAGTAGAGAAAGTCCTCCCTCTCAGTGTTCTATGGTAGAAAGATTGATTCCGAATGTACCTTCGGCCAATAAGTAGGTTACAAAGACAATAAGGAAAAAAAAATGTGAGACGCCATGAAAATGGTAGAATCAAATTTCCACGGGTTTTAAACCTGCGTGAAGTTCAATCTGTGCTCTAAGCGACAATCAAGTCGCCAATAAATCGACGCTTGTTGTTGACTCGATTAATAGAGCCATATATATATATATATATATATATATATATATATATATATATATATATATATATATATATATATATATATATATATATATATGTGTGTGTGTGTGTGTGTGTGTGTGTGTGTGTGTGTGTGCGCGCACACACACAAACACAAATGACTCACCTTTTACTTATTGAACATGACCCATAAAATTAACATAACGGCTTGATGATAGACTATGTTATTTTCCTAAGCCACATATTAAGGTTTTTATGTTTAATATATATATATATATATATATATATATATATATATATATATATATATATATATATATATATATATATTCAAAAGTTCAAACGAGAATAACAAAAGGGCGAGAACTGCTAAAACTTTTAATTTACAAAGATTTACACATATGAGTAGATTGAATCACTCATAAATGTTGATGGAGCAAACGAATGAACATGAAGTAGTTTGAAAAAAACTTATATTTTACCAATATAATCAAATATATAGTTTCTCATTCACATGTGCATGTTTGTTTGTGAACATGTGAATATTTTGTATAATTACAATTTAACAGCTAATTTGTGGTAATGAACATATGTTTGTTAATAATACGAGCATTAATTAATATTTGCATGTAATTTTTTTCATTTAAATGCATAAAAACTATGAAATTAAAAACTTCTCGCAGTTCTCGCACTTTTTGTGAATCTCGTTTGAACATGTCCCTATGTGTGTGTGTGTGTGTCTATATATATATATATATATATATATATATATATATATATATATATATATATATATATATATATATATATATATATATATATATATATATATATATATATATATATATATATATATATATATTAAGAATATCATTGAAAAAACGTGAGCCATTATTAAAACATTATAAAAGATGATTTTCACCAAGAATTTGATCGTTGGATTGTGCTAATTCCATACGAATCAGTATAGAGAAGCATGTGCCCATCACTCCAACAATAAAAGATGAAATATAGAGTCCATATATCCTTGTGGTAAGTTGAGAACAGCCATCGGACCGAATATTCATAAAATTTAGACCTTTCGAAATGCATGTATAGCATATAACTAGAGTTCGATAATAGTTCAATCACAGAAGATTTTGATCTTAGGCGAACGAGGTTACCGACTCTTTGGCTCTATTTCGGTGCACTATTGGATATCTCTTTGGGCTTCTACTTGCTTTTGATAGGGTTAAGTTTTCCATATATGCTAGTAGTGACATCAATTAAGAATGTGAAAAGATAAAATTCGATGAAGGATTAAAAAAGAAATATTAGGATTTCTTAGTTTTCACAAACTATTAGTTTTATTAATTAAACAAGCGGTTAGTTTGAAATATTCTCGACCGAAGTTTAAATTTCTAATAAAAGATACTCCGTATTGAGATAACACAAGTCAAACACTTTTCTATGTCTAGAGAGTAAACAGATTCAGAAAGAAAAAAAAACAAGTAATTTCACGCTCTATTAAAAGAGGTTTATGGAAGTTTAAAGTTGAAATTTGAGATTTCGATTTCGATTCAATTTATATGAATACCATTATTTTTAAAGTTATACAATACATTATTTTTAACGTAGTTAACCTAGAAAAGTGAATACCAACTCAATAGCCAACACGACGTATATCATCAAAGTCTGCACATATGATAGTTTTAACTAGTTTTCGAACCCTCGCTTCGCGCCGGGGGTTCGATTTTTAATGTATTTTATTGTGTTTAATTACGTAGCCTGCGAGTGAAAAATCAACATATATGAATAGTACCTTAAATATTTAGCGTTTTTTTAAAAGTGTCCGTTTTGCGTATAGTTAGTGACATTGTGTTCATAAAATTATTTCGAGTTTAAGGATGGTGCCGGAAAAATTTAACTCGTTGCGAGCGAGAAGATATGACCTGTTAATATTTGAGTGGAGTTAATTTAAGATATTTTATGAAAATTTTGATTTGACGCTTTAACCCCCTGTGTTGGGGGTCGATTTTAATTTTTGAACAAAGTGTGGGGGGCTTGTGTGGTGTTACTTGAAAGAAAGAAGGGAAAAGGAAAAAAAAAAGGTGAAAAGACAATGATACCCTGACACTATTCATAAGTTTTGTCTAATATTTGAGTGGAGTTTATTTAAGATATTTTATGAAAATTTTGATTTGATGCTTTAACCCCCTGTGTTGGGGGGTCGATTTTAATTTTTGAACAAAGTGTGAGGGGCTTGTGTGGTGTTACTTGAAAGAAAGAAGGGAAAAGGGAAAAAAAAAAGGGGGGGAAAAAGACGATAATACCCCTGACACTATTCATAAATTTTGTCTAATATATGGTAATTTTCCGATTTGACATACGTATAGGTCTAGTATTATCATTACTCCGCATTATATTTCTTCAATACAAATCTATCTACACTGATATATAATAACTAGAAAGAGGTCCGAAAACGCGCTTCGCTGCGTTCTAACGTTTTTATGCATTTGATAATCTTACGCGTACAGTTAGCAGTACACCAGTGTAGAGTTGATCTAACCGTCCAGTAGATCTAATCGTCCAGTAGGCTTAACTTATAGTTAGCATACTATTCACCATCAAGTTATAACATACAGATATACAAAATATATACATGTACTGCTTGACCACAATTCTTATATTTCACACACATCATATCATTATATAACTTAAAATATTAAATAATGAAGAGTATCAAGAGTACCAACAAAGTGGGTAATACTAAACAACTCATTGTAACTATCGAATTCATGTGATATAGCCTGCACAAGATATGATGCAAAAAGTACATGACTACAAAAATAGATGAATAGGTAGCTTCAAGAAGTTGAATTAAAATTAAAATTTGTATTGTAATAACTAATATTATAAAGGTTGAGTGAGACAAACTGTAACTGGTCTCCGCACAGAAACAGCAGCAGAAGCATTCAATAGCATTAGGAGCAACAACAGAATCATCAGCAGTAGCAAGTCAACCTGCCGTGATCTCCCACCCACATGATGATGGTTGTCTGCTAAAAACATCATATATGATAATGTCAAACCAATGTTGGCTAGTCCATTAAGCTAAAGAATGTCAATCTGACAGTACAAAAAAATAACTGATATCGAAGTTTCATCACATCCAACTGTGTTCACACATTGGTACTCTTCTTTTTACTTTAAAAGTAACATAACTTTTGAGTCTTTTATAGTTGATAAACTACTATGCTTAGCATAAGATTAGGAACCTAAAAATGTCCAAAATTTTTAACGTTCTTAGAATGCTCTGTGAAGTGAAATTCGAGCTCTACATATTGACTATTCAATAATAATCAGTCTTGCTAACAAAAAGGAAATGAGTCTACATCAGTTATAATCAACTTGGTTTGTTGAACAACACCATCACTAAACAATCAAGATATCTAAAGAATAACATGTTGGCTAACAAACTCATATGAGTATTCATTTCTTTTCGGCAAAAAAAAAAAAAAAAAACATGTTGTCTAACAAACTCATACAAATGTACCAAATCATATCATATGCATCTGATATTATGTAATTATATATCTTTTGTATGTATGTGGCAAGCATAAAAGTTGAAGCTTTTTTCAATAGCACACACAATAAAGTCCTGAAGGTACCTACTCGCTAACGACCGTAAGATAACCGATGAAATCGAACCGATATTGACCCTACCAGATGGTTCAACACATGCATCATCACTATTACCAACTCTTCTATTTCAATTCCTAGAAGGCATTTTATTACTTAACACCCAATAGTCAAGGTAGTCTCAATGCCGTTTAGCCAGATCTAGTTTTCCTCTCACCCGGAACTCCGGAAGGTATCGGAAACATACCTTCAACAAACCAACACACATCCAACAGATACGCACTCTTAGAAGAAACTGAATAAAAACCTATAAAGAAGAAAGAAAATGAAAATTACAACATAAAATATGTACCAAATGAAAACAACAGTCAACAAAAAAATAGCAACTATTATCGTCAACAACAAAAAACACATATACGGAATTCGAAATCTGCACGAAAAATCTTAAATCAGATGCGACTTCAACAGAAAACCCGGGAAAAAAACAGAAAAGTTTACCACAACGAACGAAGATGTAAACGACTGTGAACGCAAAGCTGATAACAATTCTGCAATCACCAAAAAACACTTAATAAGAAAAGGAAAAAAACAATCAATTTAAATCAACAAAAAACAAAGCAAAAAAATACACACAAACAAAGAATGAAACTTAACCTAGAATCAAACCCTAGGTAAATCAATTAGATCGTTTGAAACTTAACCTGGGTCCGTAGTCGATCTGGAATGCAATTAAACCCACATCCACGAATCGATGATATAGAACCCATATCCATAGTAGACACTACCGAAAATCTAAATCGACGGTGGCGGTGGTGATGGCCGAAACGGTGAAGGTGACGATGATGGAAACAAAGGCGTCGGTGCAGTGATGATGTTGGAGACGCTGAAGGCGATGGTGATAATAACGATTTGGTGAAAAAGAGCGGTGGTAGAATATCTCGGGATTATGATGAGAGAGAAAACAAAACGTCGAAGATTTATCTGTCCAATACCACCAATATAGAAGACACGTGAAGCAGGTGAAATTACGTAAATACTCACGGTTACTGTTCCTAGAGCTCCGCTGATATAGTTTATTAAGAATAAGAATAAGAATAAGAATAAGAATAAACTTCTTATTCTTATTATGAAAAAATTTAACTGACTTCGATCGTACGTTATTAATCCGACTGATTTTAATATATATATATATATATATATATATATATATATATATATATATATATATATATATATATATGCGTGTTAATATAATTTGGTCCGATATACAAATGAAAAAGATGGTCATGGGCCAATAAGTATCGACACCTGTTTAAAATGGATTGATGGCCCAGGCCATATGGTATGTGGTCTAAGATGGTGAAATTGAAAGAAAAAAAATGAGATACCATGTTAAGATAAAAGAGTTTTTTATTTACGAGCCTCATCGGGTATTTTTTGTATCTTTTGTTGAAGACATTTTATGATACGGTTATTCGAGTCAACCGCGAACTCCAATGATAGTGGCCGATTCGAGATGGCTATTCTCCCAAGAACAATAGACTAAGAAGAGACTTTCGAATTGATCCACTTTTTCATAAATATCCCCTAAAACAAAGTTACATATATAGGGTATGTTTTACAAAACTAGCTGGAGCTGATAGCTGAAAGCTGGATGCTGTTAGCTGGATGCTGTAAGCTGAAAGCCGATAGCTGGTAGCTGGAGTTTTTTAGATGTATTTAAGTGTTTGGCGTAGTAGCTGAAGCTGTTAAAAAATGATAAAATGACAAAAATAAACACGAGTAAAAATCCCAAATTTACAACAAATCACTCTCCGATGTGTTTGTTCCTAGAATACCGGATAATTAGCTAGGTTTACCAAAAGATAGGGATTTCCATCTGTATTTATGTAACTCGTTAGTGAATGAAATACACACAGAAAATTACCCACTTTCATGGTATCGGGCCTCTTATACTTGTAACCAAATTACCTCGATCCTCAATCTTCTTTTTCTTGTGTTTTCAATGGCCTCCAACAAAATACATCATGCAATCATTGTCAGCAACATAAAAAACTACATCCCAATCACTCTGGAACTCGCCACCAGTCAATATACTTTCTGGGCATAACTATTTACCATCCATTGTCGAGCCTTTGACGTTCTTGACCATATCATCCCTCAAACTGATACCACCACCACCACTTCATCCACAAAACAACTATTACAACTCAAATCACTGCCGAAGACTGGGCCAAGCTCGATGCCATCGTCCTTCAATGTATCTATGGCACGATCAACACCGAGCTACTTCTTAACATTATGTCTCCAGGATCAACTGCTCAACAGACCTAGGATCGCCTCAAAGGGATTTTCACGATAATCAAAACTCAAGGGCTATTCATCTTGTAAATAAATTTGCCAATACCAAACTTGAAAATTTCTCGAGCATGCCGGCCTATTGTCAGGAGATGAAACATATTGTCGATCAGTTAGGCAGTGTTGGTCCCAAGGTTGAAGAAGACCGTTTAGTGCTTCAATTGATTTCTGGTCTCAGTGATAGCTACGATACAGTTGCATCTCTTCTTTCTCATCGCTCAAAGCTCCCAACTGTGACGCCCCGTACAAAACCATCATGTACTAATCGTTAACAACAGGTCCATTACACGGTATAATACTACATGCTGTTTTAAAACAAGTTTTGCATTCATGAAAGGATAACGTTTTACAAAAGATAACGTGAAACAAAGGTCGTTACAAAGCCATTATTTAATGCAAAATAAAAGTTCCATGATTGAGACATCTCTGAGTAATGCAGCGGAAGTCTAACACAGCGAGTCTGTAATAGCAAGTCTAACACCAAGACTATAACAGCAAGTATAACAGCAGAGGCAACGACGTCTAAGCACCTGAGAAATACATGCTTAAAAAGTCAACACGAATATTGGTGAGCTATAGTTTGTTTGTAATCAGTAATGTAATGTAGACCACGAGATTTCAGTGCTTCAACCAGCAATTCAATTCAGTATGATAAAGTATATGCTTAACCGTGGACACCCGGTAACTAACTTAACGTAATAATAGTACCCCCTAAAAGTACACTTGGCGAATGCGTATGTTCTCGAAGTATCAAACACCCGTTAAATGCTAGCGCGACTAACCTGAGTGGGGATGTCAAACCTATGGATCCATATCTAATATTCGCGTTCACCGGTTCAGAAACCAATGATTAAACGTTACCGTGCTAAGGGAATCTTTGTGCCGTTATATCACCCACGCATATATAAAGTTTAAGTATTCGTGTCTAGTATGTAAAACATAAAAAGCGCATGTATTCTCAGTCCCAAAAATAGTAAAGTAAAAAGGAAAGCTATAACTCACAGTGAATGTGCGGTAAAATCAATATGACAATGTAAGCAAGTAGTAAGTCGGTCCAAACAAGTAAGTTGGTCGATCCAAAAGGTCCTCAACCTAAGTCAAAGGTTACTAGGTCAGTAAATTTTCCCTAACAGTTTTAAAAGTGAATAAATTAAGTTTAAGTATCATCATCATCATTCGTAAAAGCTAAAGTAAGTTTTCAACAAAAATAGAGATCGAAACAATAGGTTGACTTCGGACAGCTGTTACGACCTCTATACAAATCAAAAAGACGTGTGGTCAGTGTCCAAGGATCCGTATGTAAGTCCTCTAACCGCTAACCAATTTTTAGATCCTAACTCGATGTCGTTTGACCGTGGCGACGGTTCAAGCGAGAGTAGGTCAGAATTTTTCAGCACGTCGTTATAAAGGCGTAGTGATTTTCAGAAGGCTATAAATCCTAAACCGTATATCGGATTTAGGCGAGTCCTAAACCAAAAGTCATATAATCGAAACGAAATATCTGAAAATCAATTTTCCAGAAGTCCCAGGAGCCTGATCAGATCCCGAAAAACAGTAAACAAGTGCTCCGGTGGGTTTCTTGGTGCTTGATGCTCATCACGGTTCTCATCCTTGATGCGTGTAAGCTTCAAGTGTACAACTCTTTGATGTTTTAGCATCACTTTGACCAAGTTTCAACCATCAACACACAACTAAGAGTACAAGTTTTGAACATCAAGGTTGCCTCTTTATTGCATAAACACAATAAAGCTTCAACCTTTGCCCTTTTGACACAAGTTTATGCATCTTCATCATATGAGATGATGAAGACTTGATCTTTATCATCACAAAAATCACAAAAACGTTCCAAGTAAGTGAGATTTACAAAAATAACTTAGATCTCAAGTATTAAGAAAACCCTAAGCTAGAAAGCTTGGATCTTTACAAGATTAATGAGACCATAAGCTAGAAAGCTAAGATCTAGTAAAAGTAATGAGACCATAAGCTAAAAAGCTAAGATCTAAACAAAATAATGAAACCCTAAGCTAGATGTAGTGACCCGAACTTTTTCATGTTTATATATATTAATTGAGATTGATATTTACATGATTAAATGTTTCCAACATGTTAAGCAATCAAACTTGTTAAGACTTGATTAATTGAAATATGTTTCATATAGACAATTGACCACCCAAGTTGACCGGTGATTCACGAACGTTAAAACTTGTAAAAACTATATGATGACATATATATGGATATATATATAGTTAACATGATACTATGATAAGTAAACATATCATTAAGTATATTAACAATGAACTACATATGTAAAAACAAGACTACTAACTTAATGATTTTTAAACGAGACATATATGTAACGATTATCGTTGTAAAGACATTTAATGTATATATATCATATTAAGAGATATTCATACATGATAATATCATGATAATATAATAATTTAAAATCTCATTTGATATTATAAACATTGGGTTAACAACATTTAACAAGATCGTTAACCTAAAGGTTTCAAAACAACACTTACATGTAACGACTAACGATGACTTAACGACTAAGTTAAAATGTATATACATGTAGTGTTTTAATATGTATTTATACACTTTTGAAAGACTTCAATACACTTATCAAAATACTTCTACTTAACAAAAATGCTTACAATTACATCCTCGTCCAGTTTCATCAACAATTCAACTCGTATGCACCCGTATTCGTACTCGTACAATACACAGCTTTTAGATGTATGTACTATTGGTATATACACTCCAATGATCAGCTCTTAGCAGCCCATGTGAGTCACCTAACACATGTGGGAACCATCATTTAGCAACTAGCATGAAATATCTCATAAAATTACAAAAATATGAGTAATCATTCATGATTTATTTACATGAAAACAAAATTACATATCCTTTATATCTAATCCATACACCAACGACCAAAAACACCTACAAACACTTTCATTCTTCAATTTTATTCATCTAATTGATCTCTCTCAAGTTCTATCTTCAAGGTCTAAGTGTTCTTCATAAATTCTACAAGTTCTAGTTACATAAAATCAAGAATACTTTCAAGTTTGCTAGCTCAGTTCCAATCTTGTAAGGTGATCATCCAACCTCAAGAAATCTTTGTTTCTTACAGTAGGTTATCATTCTAATACAAGGTAATAATCATATTCAAACTTTGGTTCAATTTCTATAACTATAACAATCTTATTTCAAGTGATGATCTTACTTGAACTTGTTTTCGTGTCATGATTCTGCTTCAAGAACTTCGAGCCATCCAAGGATCCGTTGAAGCTAGATCCATTTTCTATTTTCCAGTAGGTCTATCCAAGGAACTTAAGGTAGTAATGATGTTCATAAAATCATTCGATTCATACATATAAAGCTATCTTATTCGAAGGTTTAAACTTGTAATCACTAGAACATAGTTTAGTTAATTCTAAACTTGTTCGCAAACAAAAGTTAATCCTTCTAACTTGACTTTTAAAATCAACTAAACACATGTTCTATATCTATATGATATGCTAACTTAATGATTTAAAACCTGGAAACACAAAAAACACCGTTAAACCGGATTTACGCCGTCGTAGTAACACCGCGGGCTGTTTTGGGTTAGTTAATTAAAAACTATGATAAACTTTGATTTAAAAGTTGTTATTCTGAGAAAATTATTTTTATTATGAACATGAAACTATATCCAAAAATTATGGTTAAACTCAAAGTGGAAGTATGTTTTCTAAAATGGTCATCTAGACGTCGTTCTTTCGACTGAAATGACTACCTTTACAAAAACGACTTGTAACTTATTTTTCCGACTATAAACCTATACTTTTTCTGTTTAGATTCATAAAATAGATTTCAATATAAAACCATAGAAATTTGATTCATTCAAAACGGATTTAAAATGAAGAAGCTATGGGTAAAACAAGATTGGATAATTTTTCTCATTTTAGCTACGTGAAAATTGGTAACAAATCTATTCCAACCATAACTTAATCAACTTGTATTGTATATTATGTAATCTTGAGATACCATAGAAATGTATACAATGTTTCAACCTATCATGTTGACACATCTATATATATTTCGGAACAACTATAGACACTCTATATGTGAATGTTGGAGTTAGCTATACAGGGTTGAGGTTGATTCCAAAATATATATAGTTTGAGTTGTGATCAATACTGAGATACGTATACACTGGGTCGTGGATTGATTCAAGATAATATTTATCGATTTATTTCTGTACATCTAACTGTGGACAACTAGTTGTAGGTTACTAACGAGGACAGCTGACTTAATAAACTTAAAACATCAAAATATATTAAAAGTGTTGTAAATATATTTTGAACATACTTTGATATATATGTATATATTGTTATAGGTTCGTGAATCAACCAGTGGCCAAGTCTTACTTCCCGACGAAGTAAAAATCTGTGAAAGTGAGTTATAGTCCCACTTTTAAAATCTAATATTTTTGGGATGAGAATACATGCAGGTTTTATAAATGATTTACAAAATAGACACAAGTACGTGAAACTACATTCTATGGTTGAATTATCGAAATCGAATATGCCCCTTTTTATTAAGTCTGGTAATCTAAGAATTAGGGAACAGACACCCTAATTGACGCGAATCCTAAAGATAGATCTATTGGGCCTAACAAACCCCATCCAAAGTACCGGATGCTTTAGTACTTCGAAATTTATATCATATCCGAAGGGTGTCCCGGAATGATGGGGATATTCTTATATATGCATCTTGTTAATGTCGGTTACCAGGTGTTCACCATATGAATGATTTTATCTCTATGTATGGGATGTGTATTGAAATATGAAATCTTGTGGTCTATTATTATGATTTGATATATATAGGTTAAACCTATAACTCACCAACATTTTTGTTGACGTTTTAAGCATGTTTATTCTTAGGTGATTAATAAGAGCTTCCGCTGTCGCATACTTAAATAAGGACGAGATTTGGATTCCATGCTTGTATGATATTGTGTAAAAACTGCATTCAAGAAAATTATTTTGTTGTAACATATTTGTATTGTAAACCATTATGTAATGGTCGTGTGTAAACAGGATATTTTAGATTATCATTATTTGATAATCTACGTAAAGCTTTTTAAACCTTTATTGATGAAATAAAGGTTATGGTTTGTTTTAAAATGAATGTAGTCTTTGAAAAACGTCTCATATAGAGGTCAAAACCTCGCAACGAAATCAATTAATATGGAACGTTTTTAATCAATAAGAACGGGACATTTCACTAGAAAGCTTGGATCTTTGATGTTTTTGAAGATCCTTAAAGCAAAAAGCTAGATCTACAAGTTGCATAAAGATCATAAACACAAGTTTTGATCTTTTTAACAAAATAAAGAGATCATAAGCTAGAAACTTAGATCCAACAAAGTAAATGAAGATTCTAAGCTAGAAAGCTTGAATCTTTCATGTTCTTGAAGGATTCAAATCAAAGTTTGAATCTTCAAGATATAACAAGATCAAGAAGCTAAAAAGCTTGATCCTTTAATGATGATGATGATGTCGTGTAGAAGAAGAGAAGAAGAAGAAGAAAATTCAAAACTTACCATTTTTAGAGTGAGAAATACTAGAGAGAAAATAAGAGAGTAAGTGTGTGTAAAATGAGAATGAGATTAAGTGTGAAATGAGAGAAATAAGGCTTGTATTTATAGTGGTGGAGGTGGTGGGTTGTGTCTCAAAACCGTGGGTATTGGGGGGGATAAGGGGACACCTTTTTGCTTTTTGATTAGTGGTGGTCTAAAGGTGGTGCTTATTGTTAGGATCCCATGCAACATATGTGATAATGGTTTACAAAAATGCTAGTATGTTGTCTCTTATAAATGGTTTTTGTCCTACATCTTAATGGGTCATTAATCCACAAAAAATGGGCTAATTAAATGGTTCATTAGCTAGAGTAGGGTGGGCTAAAGTCCAACAAGGTAGAAAGTCCAACAAGACTAACTAGTGTGCATTGGTAAATTACTAAGCGTAAGTAAGCATCCAATAACCCAAGTAATTGTTATTAGAAAATAACAATTAGTATTACGTAGTCATAATATTCCGATTACGACAAAAGTTAAACGTGTACCAAAGTACATAGCTCGCTTTAAACGTCAAGTGACACTAACGGTCGTAAAAGCATTCGAGGACCAAGTTAAGTGATTAAACACTTAATAGCACGTTGTAAGGTATTAACGGAAGTAATTAATCATGAAATAAGATCCCAGAGCATAAACTAGCTCAGTACGCACAAATACGCAGTTTCGTGAAAGTATAGAGCACAAAACTATAAGTCGAAAAAGTCGGGTCGTTACACCAACCTTCTGTGAGGCTCGATCGGCCTTGATTCTTGAAGAAACCCACAAAGCAAAGCAATCACCTGTTACGGAAACCACTGCACTCGTTACCGCTACACTCTCTCCACCTCCACGAGCTCAGGCACCAACCCAATTTTTCAATCGTATAACCTCCAATCATGGTCATCAAAATTACAGGGTTAACAGCCGTGGTCGCGGCTCTTCTGTGACACCGCTAAATTTTTTTATATATATACGTGGCGGAAGCATAATATTAATTAAATACGATATCAACATTTGTACAAACCGACGTCACATGTCATTAAAACAAATTACATATTAACAGGAAAAGACGTAAATACACTCTGTTTTCAAAAGTACACGGTTCATATTCTAAAAGACCACATCAAAGTTAACCCTGTCAAACATAACATCGTCGTGCCCGTCTTCTCTCCAAAATGCGACATTTACAAAAGCTAATAACCTGCAGGGAGGATATGGAGGGGAATTAGCACGAAGCTAAGTGTGTACAACTAACTACAGGCCATAGCATACACAAGTGTTATACTAATCATGTCACATAGCCTAACACACAAACATCACCCAAGTGCCGTCTACAGAGACTCTGGCGGCTCGGCCAAACCATTAACCACCAGCTAATCGGACTGGGGCTTACCAGAAGTTCCTCCACCACCGTATGTATATACATAATCCACACGCGACGGACGCGTCATTCACATATATATACACCACGGCTGTCTAGGCTACCACAGAGGAACCCAACCCGCAGGTTGATCTCTCCTACCAAGGCTACCACACAATAGGGACGCACTGGGCTCCAGCAGACAAGCATCAACTAACATGCAGTCATCACAAGTACTAACTAACCACAACAATAAATGTATCTAACAAGCATGGCAATCATAATATAACATGCTTCTATATATTATATTCTCCAGTTAGTCCCACTCACCGATTACCAGCAAACGAGAAGGTATTCAGCTATCTAATCACTGAACCTTCTCTTTCTCCTTTTCTCATGAGAAAGACATATACCCAAGTTAGTTTCTGTCCGTTAACACAAAACAACACAATACATAAATTTTTGTCAGAAAAAGTGTCCGCTAAAATTTTTTGACCTAAATTACACAATTTGTAAAAACTAACACAAAAACTCAATTTTCTCAAAGATTAAAGCATGAAAACTTGTGATTCTTACCTTGATAGAATCAGTAAATCACAAGGAACAAGATAATGTAATAGATTTGAGCTCAAGAACAAGGATTCAAGATTAGGGTTTGATGAGTGTGAAAGTGTAGGCACGGTGTATTTGAGAAGAAAGGTCTAGAAAAGGGAAGAAGGACACAGCACTAGTCTTTTAAGTGAGGTTAATTCTCACACTGTGCAACACACGGGTATTTATCAGTTATCTGATATCTTTTGTACATCATTTGGCAACCCAAACGAAGTCCAAATTAAATAAATAAACCTGTTCTGTGACCCTTGTCACAAACTGGTCCTAACCACATCATCAAATAATAATAAATGTTAAATTAAAATAAAAACATATAATAACACAATACTAACTTAAGGGCAAAATAGTAATCTTACAACTAGGCTCGATTGAGGCTGTTACATCTTCTAATCATGGGCGTAGGCGTATGAATTCCCAATCCAGTTATCATCAGTACCCTAATAACTCACCTCCATGGGCTTATGGCCTAAATGCTTGGCAGACTCCTTCTTGGGTTGTCCCTCCATGACCATACCCTACCACGAATTGGACTAGGCCCAACTATACTGCTAATCAAGCTGGGCTACTTGGTCCACGTCTACAACATAATTGTGCTCAGTCTGTTGCTTCTACATTTACACCAACTGATATTGAAGAGGCATTACACACGATGACGCTCAATCCTCCTGATGAAAACTGGTATTTGGATACCGGAGCTATTTACACATGACATGTAATCAAGCTACTCTCACTTCTTATTATCCAACGAGGTTACCTTCACCTATTATAGTCGGTAATGGCCACGGTCTTCCTATTCAGGGCTACGACTCCTCTGTTTTTCCCCTCAACCCAACTCGACTACTTTATCTTTAAAATATTCTCCATTATCCTAGGTTAATTAAAAATCTTATATATGTACTTCGCTTAACTACTGATAATAATAATTCTATTGAATTTGACCCTTTTGGTTTTACTTTGAAGGACTTTCCGAAGGGGACCCCTCTAATGCGGTGCAACAGCACCAGTGATCTATATCCGCTCAAGCCTTCCTCCTTGCTGCCAACAAACACTCATTCCGCATTTTCTCCTTTTTTCTCAAGACTTATGGCACAAACACCTAGGACAACCGGGCGCATATATCATCAAGTCTCTTAGGAATAAAAATTGATTTATTGCAATTTTAGTAATAAACGTACATTTTGTCAATCTTGTATTTTTGGCAAACATATACGCCTACCATTTCATTCATCTTCTAGTAATACTATTGCACCATTTGATATTATTCATAGCGATTTATGGACCTCTCCAGTTACTAGTTGTGGTGGTCATAAGTACTATATTCTGTTTCTAGACAACTTTTACAAACTTCTTATGGACTATACCAATTAGCAATAAATCACAAGTTTACAACATATTTTTTAACTTTCACAAAATGATACAAACTCAATTTGGCAAGAATATCAAAATATTTCAATGCGATAATGGAACCGAATATAATAACCATAAATTTCATCCTTTTTTTGCTCAAAATGGCATGCTTTTTCGCTTCTCTTGCCCTTATACCTCACCACAAAATGGCAAAGCCGAACGCAAGATTCGTGCCATTAATAAAGACTCGCAGTCCCGCCAGCCCACCCTCTACTTCTGGCCTAACAAGCCCAACTGGGCCGCCCCACATACACTACCGACAGATAATAACAGCCCATCTCATTCTAATTATGTTTCGGGTCCATTAACTCACTCACCTTCTGTTTTTACTCCAACTAATTTGAATCCTACTCCAACACCTACACAAGTCAATCCTACTGTGTCTCATCCCATGACTACACGTGGTAAAGCAGGTATAGTTAAACCCAAAATACTTTTCAACCTTTCTACTTCCACGAACATTTCTCCTATTCCTGCTAATCCAAAATATGCTCTTTCTGACCCTAATTGGTACCGTGCCATGACCGATGAATACAAGGCCCTTTTGGATGATGAGACGTGGACCCTTGTCCCTCGTCAATCTCACATGCATGTCAAACGTTCTAGGTAGATATTTAAACATAAAACACGCTCCGATGGTACATTTGAGCGATGTAAGGCTAGGTTAGTAGGTGACTGTCGAGCTCAACAATTTAGGATTGATTGCCATGAAACTTTCAATCCGGTTTTCAAGCGAGCGACCATTCGTACCGTGTTAAGTATCGCAGTTTTGAATAATTGGTCCATACACCAACTTGACGTCAAGAACGCTTTTTACATGGTCACTTATCCAAAACAGTTTACATGCAAACATCACCCCAATCACGTTTGTCAACTAAAACGGTCTTTATATGGGTTACCACGCGCTTGGTATTAACCGTTTGCCGATTTTGTATTCATTATTGGTTTTGTACATAGTAAAAGTGACCACTCCTTATTTGTCTATCGTCATGGCCAAGACACAACATACCTACTTTTATATGTTGACGACATAATATTGGTTACATCCTCCGATAACCTTCGATGCTCACTTTTGGTTCTTCTAGGTAAAAAATTTACAATGAAAGACCTAGGACCTTTCCTAGAATGCTGCATAGTTAGCTAGGTTTACCAAAAGATAGAATTTATATTCGTATTTATCTAACTCGTTGGTGAATGAAATACACACAGAAAATTACCCACTTTCAATAAGTTACAACAAAACATAAAACTTAACAAACAATGTAAAAATGATGCACATGTAGTATAATTAGTAATAATATTACTCCGTAATAGATAAGATGAATAAATATGGTATACATTTATAAACACTACATACGGGATATATAGATGATGGTTCGAGATGAAATTAATATTTATAAATTATATATTTAATAATACTAGTATCAAAAAGTGGGTATCTCTATTGTATATTGGAAATATATATATATATATATATATATATATATATATATATATATATATATATATATATATATATATATATATATATATATATATATGTTAGGACCCCGAAGTTGTATAGTGTTAATGTGAAACATGCTTAAATGAAGGTTCCTTAGAAGAGGGCTATATAAGGAACCTAAGTAGTCCTAATTAGATAGCCATTGTATTGTAACTGAGTTCTAGAAGCTGTGGAATGTAAATTGTACCGATTCTCTCTCATACCGAATCTCCTTCTTACTTACCAAATCTCATTCTATCTTATCATTTCTCTCAATCTCAACATGATCTGACCTATCATTTGGTATCAGAGCTTCCAGGGAGTGATTCTACATCACTATATCGATCCAGAGATTGTAGATTACAGAATCTGAATACTCTCGGTAGAATTGAATCAGATTCGGTATTATCGAATTTGATAATCAGAAGTTCAGATTCTTGTGATAAATTCAGCGAAGGTGTATTAGGTCTATTAGAAAGAGTTTCGATCATCATTACAGCTTTTTAACTTCAATTATGGAGAATCAAGTTGATTTTTAGATTTTGTGGCTAAAACTCTCGGTATTGCTTAATTCAAGCTTGATTATGGATTTTTGTGAAGATTTAAAGATTCAGTTGTGTTCGTGAGGTGTTAAATCACATTTCTGACTGTTCAATTTCTTCATTTCTTCAAGTTTTGAAGATTTGATCAACACTCGGTATCGTAACCGTCATACCGAGTCTGCTTCATTACTGAAAATTCATCTTAATTGTTGCATATTGTTGTGTGTTTGTGATTCTATCACATTCGGTTTGATTATACGCAGCTAATTGGTGTGGTTTGAGAAAGGATTCTGTTATATTTCTAAGTTTTAAACTTAGACTCGGTATTGTCAACTGCTACAGTTGACATTCGGTATCCTGAATCTTCAGTATCATTGATATTCTATTTGTTACTAACTTGTTTTCTTGTGCAGCAAGGTTACCAAATCTAGTTCAAAGGAATTGGATTGTGTTTAAACATAATAGTTTACAGAATTTGACTACTGAGTCATTTACCGAACCAGAATCTTTGTTTCATTTAATTCTTTGGTTTTAAGTGTTCTGAGGCTTCAAGTTGTGTGGTTACCGAATCCATACCGAATCTGGGTGTATTACTTGTGATTCTTATCAGTTTCTGATACAGAATCTGGTTTACCGAATTATTACCGAATCTGCTACAGTACCGAACCACTTACCGAGTCTGCTACAGCACCGAATCTTTACTGAATCTGTCATTCTTGTTAGATTTTGTACTGAACCCTGATCCTAGATTGTGTTTAATACCGAATCTTCCTCAATTTAAGATGTCTACTCAAGATACTCTTATCATTGGATCAGATTCCCGACCTCCAGTGTTGTTTGATGGCAAGTACACTCAGTGGCTTCATCGTATCACTCAGTACATAGACTATAAGGGTGAGAAAGCTAAACACATATGGGCTTCTTTGAGAGATGGTCCAGTTGCAGAGTTTCATCTGGATACTGGTATGCCAATTCCAGTCTATGAACTTTCTGGTGATAAACGTGAAAGAGCTCAGGGTGACATAGAGGCTAAGAATATTGTCATGCAAGCTATCCCATATGAGCTATTTGAAAATGTTGATAGCAACACTGCTGCAAAAGATATATGGGATGAGATCAAACGACAACAAGAAGGTTATTACATGTCAGACGTTACTAAATTGAATAAGGCTCTGGGATTGTATGAAGATTTCAAGCAGGAACTAGAAGAACAACTCAAGGATACCTACCGTCATTTCAATGGTGTTCTCAATGAGTTGAAAAGGTGTAAGATTGTAAAGGTGAATGCAGAAGTCAACATGAAATTCCTCAAAAATCTCAATGTTGATTGGCTTCCCTATGGAACCATTGTTCGATCAACTAAAGAGATTGACATGATGACAATTCATGAGCTTGTTGGAGTTCTTATGCATTATCAACCTGAAGTGTCTAAACTTCAAGAGGGAAGGAAAGAGGTGTCTCCAAGTGATCCTCTTGCTTTAATTGCCAAAAGGAAGAGCAAATCATCTACTTCTTCTAAAAGTTTATCCAAGAAGTTCTTGTTGAAGAATCTTCTGATTCTGATGACTTGAATCTTTCTGATATTGATGATTCTCATCTTGACTTAGTCAAAATGGCCGCCATGTTCACGAAAGCCTTGAACAAACACAAGTTCAAAGGAAAATCAAGCAATCAACGCAAAAACTCATCTTCTTCCTCCTACTATAAGAAACCTGATCAATCCAAACAACAACGTGCTGATGATTCCAAGAAGGAAGATTCAATCTGTTTCAATTGTGGTAAAGCTGGGCATTACTCTCGGGAATGCAAGATGCCTAAGAAAAAGGATGCTGCTTACTACAAGAAGAAAATGTTGATGGCAAAGATTGTGGAAACTGGAGGAGAGCTGAAACCGGTTGATGATACTTGGTTTAACTGGACTGATGAATCAGATTCAGAGGTGGATCATGCAAATGTTTGCAAAGTGACTAAGCTCATAAAGGCTAAAGAAGTGTTGGAGAATTCTGACTCAACATCTGACGATGATGAAGTACAATCAGCTGAAATCTCACCTGATTTTATAAAAATGCAAAATGACTTGATGAAGAATCTGGTCTCAATGTCAAAAGAAGCCAAAGGCTTAAAATCTGAAAACAAGGTTTTAAAAGATAAAATCAAACTTTCTGAGACTAAACCATCTTCATCCAAATTACAATCGGAATTGCAAAGGTTGACCGTCCAACTCAGCTCCACGAAAACTGAGTTGGAAGATCTTAAAAAATCAATTCATCCGATTAAAGTCGAAAGGACAGATTATCGTCTAAAATCAGAACGACTTGCAGAAAAAGTTCAATTTTTAGAAAAAGATCTTTCAGATTTGAAAAACCAACATGAACCTACACTTTCAAAGCTAAACAAGAAAATCATTCAATTGGAAAACACCATAATTGAAAAGAACACTGAAATTTCTTCGTTGTCAAAAGAGTCTTTTCAAATGAAAGCAAAACTTGCTCGATATGAGGAGAAACTCTATCGAACAAAGCAATCCAAAGCTATCATGGATATGGAACTTTCAAAACAAACGATTTTTATGAATAGACCAAAAACGATTCATGGTGAAAAGTGGGGGTTGGGTTATGAAGATCCTAAAGTTTTAGACGATGCTTCCAAAAAGATTCCAGGATTATATCATTCTGATTACTTTCAAGCTAGTTTACCATCACATTTTGTGCATGCTTCTGATGTTGATTTTGATGATATTATTGTTAATCGCAAATCTAGAAAATACCATCAAATTAGCTTAATGTATGAGAAAATTAATGCTAAAATGGGTAAATAAAATCCTGATTTCTTGAAGGAACTTGTTGAAACTGAAAAGAATGTGCAATGTGCTAATTATGTGTCTACACGTAGATTGGTTTACATTCCTACACTCATGCTAGAAAAATACATTTTAATGCTTGAGAATGAAGTGTTTAACAAACCTAGTTCTAGCATTGTTAACATAGATGAGGTGTTTGATGAACCCACTTTTGATGTGAAACCAATTCTACCTAATTACCTGCATGTTCTGATAATATTTTCCGTGAAGACGTAGCACATGAACTAACTGTCTTCTTTGAGACAGAATCTCTAGGTCAAAATTCTTTAGATGAAAACGTAGAACCTCATAATGAACCAATCATTGAACCTTTGATAGATTTTGAAAGTCAACTTGTGTGAAGACCTGTCCTAATCCATCCGGACAACGTCCATATCGATTATAAATGATTCACAACAGTTGATTACATCGCGAGGTACTTGACCTCTATATGATACATTTTACAAACATTGCATTCGTTTTTGAAAAGACAATCTTTCATTGCATCGAAAGTTGACGACAGGTATACCATTTCATAATATAACTAACTATAATTGACTTAATAATAATCTTGATGAACGCAACGACTCGAATGCAACGTCTTTTAAAATATGTCATGAATGACTCCAAGTAATATCTCTAAGATGAGCAAATGCACAGCGGAAGATTTCTTTCATACCTGAGAATAAACATGCTTTCAAGTGTCAACCAAAAGGTTGGTGAGTTCATTAGTTTAACATAAATAATCATTTCCATCATTTTAATAGACCACAAGATTTCATACTTCAATATACATCCCATACATAGAGATAAAATTCATTCATATGGATTGAACACCTGGTAACCGACATTCACAATATGCATATAAGAATATCCCCATCATTCCGGGATCCTCCTTCGGACATGATATAAATTTTGAAGTACTAAAGCATCCGGTACTTTGGATGGGGCTTGTTAGGCCCAATAGATCTATCTTTAGGATTCGCGTCAATTAGGGTGTCTGTTCACTAATTCTTAGATTACCAGACTTAATAAAAAGGGGCATATTCGATTTCGATCATTCAACCATATAATGTAGTTTTGATTACTTGTGTCTATTTCGTAAAAACATTTATAAAAATTGCGCATGTATTCTCAGCCCAAAAATATAAAGGGTAAAAAGGTAAATGAAACTCACAGTACTGTATTTTGTAGTAAAAATACATATGACGACATTGAACAACTGAACAATGCAGGGTTGGCCTCGAATTCACGAACCTATATCATTCATATATATATTAATACATATACCTGTTTTCGAACGATTATATATATATTATTTATTATTCATATAATGTTTTATATTATTAATTTATATATTTCATTGTTACTATATAAAAATATAACTTTAGTTATGTTATAAGTATCAAATATTTTATATGTATATAATACATCTGATTGTTAAAATAGTAATTATAATAATACTAAAATAACATTAGTAGCGATTAAATTAGTGATGATGATAATACTAATATTAATAATAATGATAATAATATTAATGATTTTATTAATAATAATATTAATGATAGTTTTAATAATAAATCTTATGATAATAACAGTAGTTTTTAGTAAAATGAAAAGTTTAATAATAATCATAGTGAAAATAATAGTTTTGATAATGATACATTGGTTTAAATAATAATAATAATAACAATAATAACAATACTAATAGTTACAAAATTGATACTAATACTAATATTAATGAAAGTAATAATAATCCTTATTACTTTCATAACAATCTTAATAATAATCATATTTGTTTCTAACATTATTTTAGTACTAGATTATATCTTTTATAAATACACTTTTATTAGTAATAATAATAATAATGATGATGATATTTATAATACTAATAATAATTATAATACTAGTAAAAAAATAACACTAATTAATAACAATAATAACCATAGTAATAACAATCTTGATAACAACAATAATTATAATTATAATCATAATAATACTAAAACTAATAATAATTATAATGATAATAATAATAATAATAATAATAATAATAATAATAATAATAATAATAATAATAATAATAATAATAATAATAATAATAAAAATAAAAAGAAGTGTATACCCTTTGGAAAGTCATTCTAAAAAGAATTGCCCGAGACCGGACTCAAACCCATGACCTCTCGCTCACCCATAAACACATCATACCACTCCACCAATTCATATAATCTGGAATAAAAGGAAACCGAAATATATATATCTTAAGTCTTCTGTTTTCTCTATTCTTATTCTTCATTTCAATATAATCGGCCAACAATTTAAATCATTATTACAATGATTTAAATTCATCCATATAATCATAAATAATCAGTGTTTAACTAATTGTATTAATAGAAGAAAAAAAATTAAACGGAAAAGGGCTGCCGTCGTTCGTGACTCAGGAAAAAAAAATAAACATTGATTTTGATTTAGAGATTGTTTTACATAATATTTACAAAATGAAACATGTGGTAAATCATCGTTAGAAACTTTGTGGATCGTTAATTTCAACAGAAACATCAAAACGAACACGAATTTTTGTGATGAACAATTAGTTTGACTTTTTGATTTTAAACTTTGACTCAACAATTTGGATTCGTTATGAGGAATTGGTTCTTGAAATTTTACAAAAAGTTTAAGTACATCATTCCTAACAACACTGTATTATTAGATTTTGATAAATTATTTGAAATCAAGCTGTTGAATAAATGATAGTAAAAACAGAGAACGTACCTGATGTATCTCTTATTTCAGTTTAATTCGCCATATTAAAGTAATTATAATTGATAACTGATATAGATAGGATAATGTCGTGTTGTTTAACATAACTCTGAGTAATTTAATCGTTATATAAAAAGTTGTGGGTCTCGATTTGGATTTTAGAGCAGAAAATAAAGAAATAAATAAATAGATGAAGAAACTGATTGAAAACAGATTTTGGGTTTGTTCCTAAAATCCAACACTGATTGGTACTACTCAATTGACAAAAAAACAAAATCAAAATAAAGCAGGATGGACATGTAACAGATTTGAAAAGAATACACAGATTTTTGTTCTATCATTAATATTAATAATTAATATTAATAATTAATATTTATTAATAAAAATAACAATATTATTTTTAATATTTTTAAGGATAATATAAATAAGTAAGATAATAATAATTAATAACAATTATATGAATGATAATAATCATAGTATTATTTATAAATTAATAATAATGATACATCTAAAATAATGGTATTAATATGATGATATTGATAATAAAATGATAATTTCAATAAGTTTAAAAAAAATTGATAATAATATTATTAATAATACCAATAATGATACTAATCCTAATAATATTAATATTATGTAATATTTCATAGTGTATATATATAATATCATATTTTGAATATTTAATATTTATACAATTTATTATATTATAATATACATACAATTAACAACTATATATAGAAATTATATATATATATATATATATATATATATATATATATATATATATATATATATATATATATATATATATATATATATATATATATATATATATATATATATATATATATATATATATATATATCAAATTACAATATCTACAATAATATTTTATCAAATTTTATTACATAGATAAGTATATTAAATATATATATTAAAACAATAAATTTAAAGTATACAATTATATTTGTATATATATAAATATTTATTTACAAATAATTGTTCGTGAATCGTCGAGAACAGTCGAAGGGTAATTGATTACATGAACACAATTCAAAGTTTTTGAAAACATCAACATTACAGACTATGCTTATCGTATCAAAAACATATAAAGATCAAGTTTAAATTTGGTCAAAAATTCCCGAGTCATCACAGTACCTACCCGTTAAAGAAATTTCGTCCCGAAATTTGAGTGAGGTCGTTATGGCTAACAATAAATATGTTTTCCTGACGAATATGAGCTGATAAATAAAGTTTTATCAATATTGAATAATACAGATAAAGTAATTCGATTATTCGAAGAGCACGAATGAAGCTATCACAAAAGATTGAAATGAGGAAAATAAGATTCTCCTTAACTTTTGACGTAGTCAGGGTTGAATTTAGAAAATAAGGTGCGTTTTAGCTTTTGACGTTGACTTGGTTGAATTTCGGAATTCAAGGGATTTTAAGAAAATCTTCAAAATCTTAGAGATTTGATTCTTCGGCGAATAAGGAGATTAAGATTTCTATAATTAAATACGGTGATCTGCCTCGATTACTCTATCTGATATTTCCATTATAGATTAAACTCCTCCGTTCCATTATTCTCACCATTCCTGTACTTTCTTTCTTAGTTCATACATCCAAAAGATTGTGAAAATGCTTAATCCAGTTCGAATCATTGATATTTTTCCTAATTATCCTTTCTGTCATCCTTCTTTTTAATCTTCCACCAGAAGAATCTGTTTACTTCTACTATTACCTTGGGATGATACTATTCTTAATTCTACCATGTCTTTATATTGCTATTTGTATTAATATCCACGGTTTGTAATCTCCGTGTTGTTATTGGGCTTTATATTTTCTCTTATATTTCGGTGTCCCTGCTTCTGTCTCCTATAATTATTGTCATCCACAGTTAATGCTCTCTCTTATTTGCTGCGATTTATACCCCCTTTCTATTTCGAAGCTTCATGCTTTTGTTTTCTTTTCGCAAGTATTGGTCCAGAATTTGTAGGTATGGAGTTCCGAATGAACTTAATGTTTTAAGCAAGAAAGAACGTAATAGCACGATTTGATTTGTCAAATTACCAAATTCACTGAGAATAGGATTATCAAGAATATACTTTCTTGATATGTTCAGAAGTTAAGCAGAATGACAGAGTTATGTAACATGGCACATGATGACGTTATGATCTGTGAATTATCATGTCCCATTAGAAACTCAGCATGACTTACTGTAATATAATCACGTTGATCAAGTGTCATTATATTATACTAACTCATGCATTAATTTCCAACACTACTCCAGAAGTCATTCATAATTTAAACTCGATTTTAAAGAAATTTAGAAACTAAAATGGTTTCCTTTATGATGTAATACAAATAGCACGAAGAGATACTAATTTCGGACAAGAAGAGTTATGAAAATATCCTCAGAAATATCGAAGATATTTATGATGATATTTTGGGATTTCTAAGTTCGATGATTGATGAAGAAAGATTTTACGCAAGATTTTAACATGAGTACGGAGCAAGATATTCGTTGAAAGTTTCATCGGATCCAGAATTACCTAGATTCTTTGAATATATGGTATGGTCCTGGTATTTGGCCTTGGTCTCCTTCATGGTTTGCTCAATCTGTTTTTCAGTACCAAATTTTCTATCGAGCGTTCCCAACATTCCATTCTTTATTATCAAACTGCTGGCCGTTTAGACCATCTATGATTTTGCTGTTTCCTCTGCATTTAATGCTACCATATCTGAATCATTGGTTATCAATTCGAAGTGGTTTCAAGAGAATTATGTTTTTAGATGATTAAACGCTGATGGTAACATGGTGGAATATGAAAAGTTCCCCGGTAACGATGACGAAAGGTAAACTTATATATCAAAGTTATAATAAGGTTTATTCAAATGAAAAGTTAAAATTGGTTTGCTGAAGCTGTGACATAATTGGCTACTTTGAAAAAGAATTGTATGGTTATTTTTGGTAATAGCAATGCCGAAGGAGCTAGCACAGATGCGTGTTAAACGTTTACTCAGGGTTCCGAGTATTTTTCAGGTGCATAACTATATGCATAAATCTTTTCTTCCGTAGGTGAAGTGCGGTTGGTTCATCCTCTCGATTGAGGTGTTTTCAAGAATTACGAAAGGTTTGAACGCAGATTGTAATCGTCAAGATACAAATGAGGTTTAAGATGAAATCAAGTGGCAAACTTGAAGAATTGTTTAGTTTCATATATTATAATCAATATTTTAATATTTTAATTCATTTTATTTGTCCAATCTTATTAGTCCACAGTCGATAGTCCACGGTTGACAGTCCAATAATTCATATAAAGTTTAATATATAATATTCGAATTAATTAATACGTATCGTGACCCGTGTACATGTCTCAGACTCGATCACAACTCAAAGTATATATATTATTGTAGAATCAACCTCAACCCTGTATAGAGAACTCAATCATTACTGCATATGGAGTGTCTATGGTGATTCCAAATAATATATATATGCGTCGATATGATATGTCAAAACCTTGTATACGTGTCCCGATATTTAAAGTGCGTAAAATAAATACAGAAATTAAATGACGATAAATAAAATTGCGAGAATGTAAATTGCGATAATTAAATTGCGATAAATAAAATGTAATCAGTTAGCTAGGAACAATTAGCTAGGAACAGCTAGCGTGGATTCTTAACAAAATTCATCATAGTTAATTTGTTTGTTTCTAACAAATTTTATTTTGTCAAATGTTTTCTTCATTATGCCACTTGTTGAATTCTGATAAATCAAATCCAAATATGAAATTGGATGAATATGGTTATTCTGTGGTGAATGGATTTGTATATCGGTTGATGTAAGTAGGATAGTAAACGACTGTTGAATCAGCTTCGAAGAATGTACATTGTAACTTATTAATGTGAAATCTGAATATTCCTCGGGTATTACCTACCCGTTAAAATATTTTCACAATTAACACTTTGTACAAAAAAAAATTTAATTACAATCTTTATGAAAATACATATACATATATATTTTCTTTAGATGTAATCATGGATTTAATGAGTTATTATGATATTAATCTCATTTGATTTATGGTTAGAACTTAGAGTATATAATCTCTAAAACATTAGAGATTACAAAATCGCCATGTCGAACGGAGATAAATGATGTAGAACGATATATAGAACGAAGATATTCGATGTAGAATGAATATGTAGAACGAAGATAACTGGTGTAGAACGTCACGTAGAATAAGATTATGCTTGAGGTACAGATTGTGAGATTGAAGCTTTTGATGCAGATGTTGTCGCTTGTGTTGCTGGTGCTGATGCTGGTGGTGTTGTTGATGTCGGTGATGTTGCTGAAGCTGGTAATTTTTGCACCATAATTTCCAAGGCTACAACTCGGGCTCGAAGCTCGTTGACTTATTACTCCGGAATGATTGTCGGTAGGAACGAGCGAATGAATAAAGTTTTAGAATTTTTGATATCATATTATCATTGCGTGGTATCCTGGAAATGAGTGTGAAAATGGTGTTTCGGACAGGTTCACCAGTAAGTGCTTCAGGTTCTTCACCAAGAGGTGAATTTGGTTGATGGAAAGGATCGCATTCTTCGCGTCTCCATGGATTAAGTCGACTACGAACCCATTAGATGAATTGAGGATAACTGATTGGTTGATTCATTCTGGTTATACTGCTTTCGGAGTTCGAGTGAAAATCCATATCGGAATAGCTATCGGAATCTGAGGGACTCAAACTGGTTGAGGGATTCATCTCGTACGATCAGCTGAAGGATTTTCAATAAGAAATAGATTATAGGATGTAGATTAGTACCCTGAAATACATAAGTTACATAAGCATATATAATACTAAAATTTCATAAGTTACGGAGGAATCTACGGAATCTGTCAGGCAAAGGTAACAATAACAGATACGCTAAGATATGAATTTTGTCTATACACTATTTATGCAATCAATGCAGTAAGATGTGTCTAGACTAAGAACGATAAGCAAGTGATTCCCTAAGATTGATAAGTAGATGATTTCCGAATAGAAATGATAAGCAAAACTTTTGACATGCAGACACGGTCGAAGTCCAGACTCACTAATGCATCCTAACGACTATCAGTTAGACTCACTAATGCAAGACCTGGTTCGCTAAGACCACCGCTCTGATACCAACTGTGAAGACCCGTCCTAATCCATCCGGACAACGTCCATATCGATTATAAACGATTCACAACAGTTGATTACATCGCGAGGTACTTGACCTCTATATGATACATTTTACAAACATTGCATTCGTTTTTAAAAAGACAATCTTTCATAGCATCGAAAGTTGACGACAGGCATACCATTTCATAATATAACTAACTATAATTGACTTAATAATAATCTTGATGAACGCAATGACTCGAATGCAACGTCTTTTAAAATATGTCATGAATGACTCCAAGTAATATCTCTAAGATGAGCAAATGCACAGCGGAAGATTTCTTTCATACCTGAGAATAAACATGCTTTCAAGTGTCAACCAAAAGGTGGGTGAGTTCATTAGTTTAACATAAATAATCATTTCCATCATTTTAATAGACCACAAGATTTCATACTTCAATATACATCCCATACATAGAGATAAAATTCATTCATATAGATTGAACACCTGGTAACCGACATTCACAATATGCATATAAGAATATCCCCATCATTCCGGGATCCTCCTTCGGACATGATATAAATTTCTAAGTACTAAAGCATCCGGTACTTTGGATGGGGCTTATTGGGCCCAATAGATCTATCTTTAGGATTCGCGTCAATTAGGGTGTATGTTCCCTAATTCTTAGATTACCAGACTTAATAAAAAGGGGCATATTCGATTTCGATCATTCAACCATATAATATAGTTTTGATTACTTGTGTCTATTTCGTAAAAACATTTATAAAAATTGCGCATGTATTCTCAGCCCAAAAATATAAAGGGTAAAAAGGTAAATGAAACTCATAGTACTGTATTTTGTAGTAAAAATACATATGACGACATTGAACAACTGAACAATGAAGGGTTGGCCTCGGATTCACGAACCTATATCATTCATATATATATTAATACATATACCTGTTTTCGAACGATTATATATATTATTTATTATTGATATAATATTTTATATTATTAATTTATATATTTCATTGTTACTATATAAAAATATAACTTTAGTTATGTTATAAGTATCAAATATTTTATATGTATATAATACATCTGTTTGTTAAAATAGTAATTATAATAATACTAAAATAACATTAGTAGCGATTAAATTAGTGATGATGATAATACTAATATTAATAATAATGATAATAGTATTAATGATTTTATTAATAATAATATTAATGACAGTTTTAATAATAAATCTTATGATAATAACAGTAATTTTTAGTAAAATGAAAAGTTTAATAATAATCATAGTGAAAATAATAGTTTTGATAATGATACATTGGTTTAAATAATAATAATAATAATAATAATACTAATAGTTACAAAGTTGATACTAATACTAATATTAATGAAAGTAATAATAATCCTTATTACTTTCATAACAATCTTAATAATAATCATATTTGTTTCTAACATTATTTTAGTACTAGATGATATCTTTTATAAATACACATTTATTAGTAATAATAATAATAATGATGATGATATTTATAATACTAATAATAATTATAATACTAGTAAAAAAATAACACTAATTAATAACAATAATAACCATAGTAATAACAATCTTGATAACAACAATAATTATAATTATAATCATAATAATACTAAAACTAATAATAATTTTAATGATAATAATAATAATAATAATAATAATAATAATAATAATAATAATAATAATAATAATAATAATAAGTGTATACCCTTTGGAAAGTCATTCTAAAAAGAATTGCCCGAGACCGGACTCAAACCCATGACCTCTCGCTCACCCATAAACACATCATACCACTCCACCAATTCATATAATCTGGAATAAAAGGAAACCGAAATATATATATCTTAAGTCTTCTGTTTTCTCTATTCTTATTCTTCATTTCAATATAATCAGCCAACAATTTAAATCATTATAACAATGATTTAAGTTCATCCATATAATCATAAATAATCAGTGTTTAACTAATTGTATTAATAGAAGAAAAAAAATTAAACAGAAAAGGGCTGCCGTCGTTCGTGACTCAGGAAAAAAAAATAAACATTGATTTTGATTTAGAGATTGTTTTACATAATAATTACAAAATGAAACCTGTGGTAAATCATCGTTAGAAACTTTGTGGATCGTTAATTTCAACAGAAACATCAAAACGAACACGAATTTTTGTGATGAACAATTAGTTTGACTTTTTGATTTTAAACTTTGACTCAACAATTTGGATTCGTTATGAGGAATTGGTTCTTGAAATTTTACAAAAAGTTTAAGTACATCATTCCTAACAACACTGTATTATTAGATTTTGATAAATTATTTGAAATCGAGCTGTTGAATAAATGATAGTAAAAACAGAGAACGTACCTGATGTATCTCTTATTTCAGTTTAATTCGCCATATTAAAGTAATTATAATTGATAACTGATATAGATAGGATAATGTCGTGTTGTTTAACATAACTCTGAGTAATTTAATCATTATATAAAAAGTTGTGGGTCTCGATTTGGATTTTAGAGCAGAAAATAAAGAAATAAATAAATAGATGAAGAAACTGATTGAAAACAGATTTTGGGTTTGTTCCTAAAATCCAACAGTGATTGGTACTACTCAATTGACAAAAAAAAAAAAAATCAAAATAAAGCAGGATCGACATGTAACAGATTTGAAAAGAATACACAGATTTTTGTTCTATCATTAATATTAATAATTAATATTTATTAATAAAAATAACAATATTATTTTTAATATTTTTAAGGATAATATAAATAAGTAAGATAATAATAATTAATAACAATTATATGAATGATAATAATCATAGTATTATTTATAAATTAATAATAATGATACATCTAAAATAATGGTATTAATATGATGATATTGATAATAAAATGATAATTTCAATAAGTTTAAAAAAAATTGATAATAATATTATTAATAATACCAATAATGATACTAATCCTAATAATATTAATATTATGTAATATTTCATAGTGTATATATATAATATCATATTTTGAATATTTTATATTTATACAATTTATTATATTATAATATACATACAATTAACAACTATATATAGAAATTATATATATATATATATATATATATATATATATATATATATATATATATATATATATATATATATATATATATATATATATCAAATTACAATATCTACAATTATGTTTTATCAAATTTTATTACATAGATAAGTATATTAAATATATATATTAAAACAATAAATTTAAAGTATACAATTATATTTGTATATATATAAATATTTATTTACAAACAACTGTTCGTGAATCGTCGAGAATAGTCGAAGGGTAATTGATTACATGAACACAATTCAAAGTTTTTGAAAACATCAACATTACAGACTTTGCTTATCGTGTCAAAAACATATAAAGATCAAGTTTAAATTTGGTCGGAAATTCCCGGGTCATCACAACTTGATCCTTTGCACGATTATTATTTGCATTTACCTGCTGTACGTAATTTGAATTGTATAGTAGCTCAACTAGAACAGGAGAATATTGACTTGCAACTTAAGTGCCAATCATTAGAACAAATGCTTGCTTTGTGTGATAAATTGCCTTCACTGCCTAAGAAAGAATGTACTTATGCTTTTAAGGAGGGTGAAGTGATAGTTTCTGCTGAAGAATTATGTCTTGAGATTAAAAGCTTAAAACAAAAGATAATTCAACTGAAACAGGCTAACACACTTAAGCAATCGTCTAATGTTGCAACCAATGTGCTTGAATGTATTGGAGGGATTACTAAGAAGGGGAAGGGAACAACAACATCTAAGGATGTAGAACCAATTACTATTCTTAAAAATCCTCTACGTTCTCAATTTGGCAATCGTGGTTCAAAAGTTGTTTCTACAACTCAATATGTTGTCAAAAAGGTTCATTCTTCCGATGGTTCTATGTCAACTGAAAAGATTCCTTTGATTCCAATCTCAAAAACTTCAAAAGCGAGTCTTTTAACGATATCAGTTAAGTCCACACAACACACAAGTCCTAAACCTGATTTAAGTGAGTATGATACAAAAGAACGTAAAATCAAATTGAAAATTTTGCAAAATCAATCATCTCATGTGTCAACTGAAAAGTTTGGACGTCTAACTAACAGAGGTGTTTTTCGTGTCACAGGTTATAATCCAAACTTGAATTACAAATCTGTATGGGTTCCTAAGTCCATGACTAAGAATGTAGCAACCAAGCCAACACAATCTGCTAGTCGGCCTAGGAAATCATCACATGTTTTTTGATTTTCGTCTGTGAACAAAACATCTACTTGGAATAAATTGTGTGTTAAGACTTCTAATAATGATGTAAAACTTGATATTGCGTATGATGCTTCATGTAATGTGGTTTTAAATGATGCTTTGTTGTCTAAATTGCATGTTGCTTTACGTGATTATCTTGTTGATGATCCAAAGTTTATTGTTGGTACTAACCGAAGAGGACCCAAGAAACTTTGGGTACCTAAACTCTAGAAAATTCACATTTACAGGGTTTCGACGTCTGTGTTTGGTATATCGATTCCGGTTGCTCTCGACACATGACGGGCGATAAATCCTTGCTTGTCAACTTCATTGACAAATTCCTAGGAACGGTTACTTTTGGAAATGATGAGATTGTAGCGATAACGGGTTACAGAGATTATGTGCAAAATGGCATAACAATCAAACGGGTTTCATATGTTGAGGGTTTGGGGTGCAGTTTATTTAGTGTGAGTCAATTCTGTGATGGAGATCTCAAAGTTCTGTTTGAACGTCGACAATGCTCGGTGCAATCCACCAAAGGAACTGATCTTCTTGTTGGTAAACGTTGTGCTTCACTATATACTATTGACCTCAATGATGCACCATCACATGTAACCATGTGTTTGCTACTCGTTCTACAAAAGAAAATTCCTGGTTATGGCATCATCGGATGTCACATCTGAATTACAAGGGTATCAATCGACTAGTCTCTAAAGACTTAGTTGATGGTATTCCAACCTTTCAATATGATAAGCATCATGTGTGTCCATCATGTGCGATGGGTAAGCTGAAACGGACTAATCATCCGCTTAAGCAAAACCCTAGTACTTCATCGTCTTTGCAATTATTGCATATGGACTTATGTGGACCCATGCGTATTTCTAGCCTTGGTGGCAAGAAACATGTGCTTGTCATTGTCGATGACTATACCCGGTTTACATGGATTTTTCTTATGCGAACTAAATCAGAAACCCCCGCCATTATCATTGAGTTCATTAAAAAGACTCAACGCTCTTTCAACAAACATGTTAAGAGCATTCGAACTGATAATGGGACGGAATTTAAGAATGACCCGCTTGATAGTTATTTGAAAGACCAAGGCATTGAACATCAGTTCTCTGCTGCTCGAACCCCACAACAGGATGGAGTAGTCGAACGACGTAATCGTACGTTGTGCGAAGCAGCTCGAACGATGCTTGCTTACTCCAAACTACCTCCAAAAATGTGGGGTAGGCCATCTCAACTGCATGCTATACCCAAAATCGTTGTATTGTTAATAAACGTTTTGATAAAACTCCATATGAGTTACTATATGGTAGACGCCCGAATGTCAAATATTTCCGTATTTTTGGTTGTATATGCTATGTGCTTAACGATTTTGACAGCCTTGGAAAGTTTGATCCGCATGGCGATCAGGCCATATTTCTTGGTTATTCTTCGAACAAAGTTGCTTATCGTGTATATCACAAACGGAGAAAGACGATTAAAGAAAGCATAAATGTCAAGTTCGATGAATTTTCGGGAATGACTTTTGAACAACTCAGTTCAAAACCCGATCCTAACCTGACTACTACTTCTTCCGCGCAAAACTCAATTTTCTTGAAGAAGAGTGTTCCTACGGTTACAACAGAGGAACTGGATATCTTGTTTGATAGTCTTTATGCTCCTCAACGGAATTCAAATGTTTAAGCCGTATCGGTTACACCGTCACAGTCAACTTCTGTGGAGACTCAACAAAGTCTTTTTGATAAAGATACAACACCAACTGATTCACCTGTTGCTTCTTCATCCTCCCTCCCACTTCCTGTTACTGATAATCTTGAACCAATTCAAGATTCATCAGTTGATACAACTCCAGCTGTTTCTCCAGATACTTACTTGCATCCATTAGACAGTGTTACATCAGATCAAGCGGATCAAGGCTCAACGTCAACAACGGTTGATGTTCCAATGGATACCACTGATGTACAACCTCTTCCACATAACCGATGGACTAAAAGTCATCCAATAGATCTTATTATTGGTGATGCATCTGCTCCAGTCTCAACTCAAAGGGCTACTCAGAATATGTGTCTATACACTGCCTTTCTTAGTAAGATTGAACCAACCACGGTTGCTCAAGATTTACTAGATCCGAACTGGGTGGTTGCAATGCAAGAAGAGATAAATCAATTTGAACGATCGAAAGTATGGCGCTTAGTTCCAAGACCAACGGGTCAACTTCTAATAGAAGTTAAGTGGATTTTTAAGAACAAGAAGGATTCTGATGGAATTGTGGTTCGAAATGAGGCACGTCTTGTGGCCAAGGGATATCGAAAACAAGAGGGTATTGATTATGACGAGACATTTGCTCCGGTTGCTAGGATTGAGTCTATTCTTCTTTTTCTTGCATTTGCTTCTCATATAAAGTTTACGGTGTTTCAAATGGACATCAAAACTGCTTTTCTGAACGGTCATCTTCAAGAGGAAGTCTATGTCGATCAACCAGAAGGCTTTGTCAATCCCATTCATCCAAACCATGTATACTACTTGGAAAAAGCTTTGTATGGTCTAAAACAAGCACCGCGTGCATGGTACAAGACCTTAACAAAGTATTTGCTGGACAATGGCTTCTCTCGTGGAACGATTGATACAACGCTATTCATCCGTAAAAACTACGGTCACATTCTCTTGGTTCAAATTTACTTTGATGACATTATTTTTGGTTCCACGTCCCCGGCCTTATGCAAAGAATTTGGTGACCTTATGGCCAATAAATTCGAAATGAGCATGCTTGACCAGTTAAATTTCTTTTTGGGGTTACAAGTAAAGCAATTACCAAACGAGATTTTTATCAGTCAAACAAAGTATATCAATGATATGCTAAAACATTTTAAAATGACTGCTTTAAAACCAATGACAACCCCAATAAGGACTTTACTGGATGCTGATACTAATGGGGAACCCTTTGACATTACGCTTTATCGAAGCGTGGTTGGTTCTTTAATGTATCTGACTGCAAGTCGACCAGACATTACACTTGTTGTAACTGTCTGTGCCCGATTTCAGTCAAACCCTAAGAAATCTCATTCCAAAGTGGTTGTTAGAATTTTTCAGTACCTTAAAGGTACACCTAACCTTGGGATATGGTATCCTCATGGATTCGATTTCAATCTCACTGCTTATACTGATGCGGATCATGGTGGTTGCCATGTTGATAGAAAGAGCACATCTGGATCAATTTAGATGTTGGGGAATAGGCTAGTTGGTTGGTCATCCAAAAAGTAGAACTGTGTATCTTTATCAACAGCTGAGTCTGAGTACATTGCTGCAGCTCACTGTTGTTCACAAGTTTTGTGGATGCAAATTCAACTTTTGGACTATGGCTTTCAGATTTCTAAGACCCCGATTTACTGTGATTCACAAAGTTCTATTGCAATAACTAGCAACCCGGTCCAGCATTCTAAGACTAAACACATTGATATTCGTTATCATTTTATTAAGGACCATGTAGAGAAAGGGGATGTAGAGCTATACTTTGTGCCTACCAAAGTGCAATTTGCTGACATGTTCACTAAGCCCTTAGATGAACTTAGGCTAAAGTTCTTGATTAAAGAGATTGGAATGGTAGAGTATAGTGCTTGATATTCCTTAGATCGGTTGGGACTGATTCTTGGGATCTTGTGTTTAGGAAGAGTAGATACTTTCTAGGGGGAGCAACTAATTTCATATGCTTTAGATATAATCTTTTAAGGGGGAGCCTTTAGATTTATGTTAACTTCCTAGATATACTTGTTCAATGGTTACATAAGGGGGAGGTAACTCATTGATATCATGTTTTAAGGGGGAGTTTATTCATTTTCTTGAGAATTTTATCAAAATGCTGATTTACTCACTTGTATATCACATTTTGAGGGGGAGAAAAAGGGAGAAAATTAAACAGAAAATTATTTTTCAAAAGTGAATTCATAAATTCT
This sequence comes from Rutidosis leptorrhynchoides, assembly GCF_046630445.1. Classification (NCBI taxonomy): domain Eukaryota; kingdom Viridiplantae; phylum Streptophyta; class Magnoliopsida; order Asterales; family Asteraceae; genus Rutidosis; species Rutidosis leptorrhynchoides. Next base: position 524,506,031 of record NC_092336.1, read on the forward strand.
TTGTTTTTTATCTGAAATAATTCACTAAGGCTTGTATATATCTCAGTATGCAACCCGTTTTAACAATTGGTATCACTGAAGATTTGTACTTTGTTCACAGTTCAAAGTTCTTTTAAGTATAAATCTTGTTTTGGAAAATTTATAAAAATTGGAAAAGATAAAATCCAAAAATATTTGAATTTTGCTGAATAAATGCTTATTTTAGCATTATACCGAATCTGACAACCAACAGTACAGATTCGGTAAGTTCAAAGTTTTCAATAATTGTCTCGGAAATTTTTTTCATAAAAAGATTGAAATGAATATTGAGAGGAAAAGTCAATTTGTCAAGAATTTGAAGTTAAATTGATAAAGTTTTGCAAAGTGGACTGTATTCGGTATAATAGGCCCATTCGGTAAAGCCCATTCGGTATTTTATCTTCGGTATCTATAAAAGGAGAATCAAAGTCAAATTTACTCTCTTACTGTTCTTAATTACCTACCGAATCTGACTGAACATACCGAATCTGCATAATCTACCGAGTCCGTTCTTCTGTTTCTTCAAATCTTTGGTAAATATTCATTTTAATCAATGCTTAAGATACATACTTGTAGATCTGAGATAATTAAGTGTTTATCAACCAGAAAAGATCAAAATAACTGGATTATGACTTTTAATTTTGAAATTTTGTTGATTATACCGAGTATGAGTCGTATTCTATTAATCTCTGATTAAACTCAATTGATTTGGATAATTAACATGAATTCTTGTCTAGTCTGAGTTAAATTGATTGATCTATCATTTGGCTGAGTCTGATTACATGTTTAATTGATTATTTGATGGATTCTGTATCTACCGAATGTGTTCTATCTACAGTACCGAGTCTGTTCATACGATTAACATGTGATTCTGCTTTTAATTGAGTGGTTAATTGATTATGGTTGTGATCTTACATGATATGTGATAGAATATGCATGTTTGAGTGATTTTATGTTAATTTTGAAGATACCGAATCTATTATTCTCTTGATACCGAGTCTGACTTTTGGTACCTCGAAGCTTTCTGATTTTTATCTTCAAACACTTAACATGTTTATTCTAGATCATTTTGATCTGAAAACTCAAGCTTATTTGGTTACAGAATCTTAAGTTTTCATGACTACCGAATCTGCTTGAATTGTGCTTAAAAATTGACTAAGTGTTGTTCTGATTCTTTGTGTTATATAATTGACTTTGCATGATGGATTTGTGCTATGCTGAATATCATATGGATGTCATGATTGTTAATTACTTGTTCATATTTGGAATAAAGGATTTTTATATCTTTGAAAAACCATAAAAATCATAAAATTTGAAAAATACAAAGGATTTCAAAGGAAAATAAGAATAGAGATATATGCTTTATGTTAAATATCTTGTGGTTTTCTATTTCTTATTTTTACAGCTAAATGACGAACAATCATTTTATCAATTCTGAAACCAATATTCCCTGCAATTACTGGACTGCAATTCTAGAGAGACACACACTGTGGCCTACTCTAAGCTCAACAGTCAGTGTACCTGTGATAGATCTAGCGCTACTGAACAGAACAATTAGGTTTGTGGAAGCTACACAACCTACCGCTGCTGATCCAGAGGGTACACAAGCTAGATTTGAGTTTGAGCTCAGAGAAGTTCAAGGGATGAGGAGTATCACTAAAGCTGATTTTAGAAGGATCTTCAGACTTCCTCTTGTACAGAATGCTCCTGCTTTCCCTGCTACTCAGCAGATGATGACATCAGTCTTCAATCTTGGTTATGTTGGAGCCGACAATGTTCCACCGACTAAGTTTCAGAAGAAATACCTGCACTCAAGGGGGTATGTGATCTTCTCAATCATCAACAGATGCTTCTTGATGACAAGGAGTGGATCCGACAGCCTGACCGTGCCAATGCTGAAGTTGTTCTACTCTTTCATAAGAGTAGAGGCTCCTGACTATGCAGAACTACTATGGGATTTGGTTCAGGCTCAAGTTGATAAGCCAAGGGGTTCATACTGTGACGACCCGGAAATTTCCGACCAAATTTAAACTTAATTCTAATATGAATTCGACACGATAAGCAAAGTCTATAATGTTGAGTCTCGAAAATTTTGGAACTATGTTCATGTATTCATTTACCTTCGACCAGTTTTGACGATTCACGAACCATTAATTGTAATTAGATGTGTGTGTGTGTGTGTATATATATATATATATAAATGGTAATTGAAAATATAATTTGAAATATTATATGTTATTGCTATTAAAATTTAATTATGTAAAATAAAATAAAAATAGAATATTATAATAGTTATTATTTAAAATATATAAATAAAGTATATTAAAAATAAATATTAAGTGATTGTAATACTTATTTGATGTTTCGATTGATATTAAGCAAGTTAAATTTAAACTTAAGTAATTTTAAAATAAAAGATGATCTGAAAATGAGTTTTACAAACTATAGGTTTATTAAAAATGTATTTAGAAACTATTTGTTAAATTTTAAAACTTTTTATATTTTACTTGGGGTTGGGAGTGAATAATTAATGTAAATTTTATTTAATAGTTAATAACCAAATTTTATACCATAATGACTGAAATAAATAAAGATGATTAAAATAAAAATTTGGAATTTTTCCGAAGACTTTTATTCGTCACTAAAATTAATCACGGAGTACGATTTAGCACTCCGTGACTGTCGGTAACTAAATGTTAATGAAAGAGGCTGATTTACTATTTGATAACTATGCATGCACGTTTCTTTTCAATTTGATAATGTAAGTACTACTGTGCGTGTATCATTAATTGATCACTTTTTCTATTCTATTCTATTTTATAATTATATATTATATACATATATTTTATGCAGATAAAAACTTACATTAACCCACATCCCTCATTCATCTCTCCACAAAAATCACAACTATCTCTTCTACATAAAAACATACATACTTATGCCTGATTAAACAATCGAATAAACGTATTCATCAAACCCATATCGATCATCATATTTTTTTTTCTCAATTACCATCTCTAAACCGAAACCCACATACAACCATCGTCTCTTGTTCGATGGACAAAGACCACAAAACCCTTGTGGTTCACTGCTATACTTGAACTACTATTATCCTTCGGTCTATAGTATTTAACTCGAACATCCATCATTTGCTATTGTTCAGTTTACTTTGGCTACTATAATTGAAGGCAATAACCAAACCAACACCATGTAAGTTCGTACTGTATCTGTTTTTCTATTACTTTGATCATCTCCTAAAACCCACCACCTTATTGAATACATAAATCAAGAGCAAACCCATTTAATTTATTAGTTCTCGGTCCACCTTACCACCACCCTATCGCCCGAGAATCCACCACCTTAGTCGCCATCTTAAACCACCAACTTGCAACCATCGACAAATATCACCACAAACTGTGCTCTATCACCACCTCAAAAATCCCACCACTTTATTTATTTCTACCAATTGTGCTCCTGTTTCCCCAACGAGCAAGACCAACACAAATCATCATTCCCTCTATTTATGCTCCTGGTACACCATAGAACCATACACAACCGCCACACCATTATTACCATAATCACCTTTTCTTCATTCTCTCTTTTTCTTCTGTTTTATGTTCTATTTCTATTCAAAACGCACATCAAATAACTGTTATAACTACTATCGCGTAATTGTTTTCTTTCAATTATTGGCGGACAATATATAACAGAAGTTAATTAGGATGTGTTGATAATGTTATATTAAGAAAAGGTGATGAAAGTGTATTACAACAAATGATGATGATACGTTTGTATTGCTTGTTCCCCGATTCCTTGACTACAAGATGACCCACTTGTTGAATTGTGATTTATTTATTAAATAAAGATAAGGGTGAAGAGATGTTGTTGTGTAGCTGTACTGCATTCTCGAGTTCTTTCCTTTCTGTTTCCAGCGGATATGGTGGGATACAAATGGGGCCACCTATAGGGACGTTCGAAATATTTTTTTTACATAATGATGATCAGGATATTATAATACGAATAGAATAAATAGTTGGTGAGATAAACTTGCTGTGAATAAGATTCAATTGAATTCTCTGTGCAAACCGAATGGGCCATGCTAAAAATCAAAATTTGCTGTAACCAGGCTTCAAATTATCTAATTGATAGGCCATATAAAACCCATTTGATTCATAACGTCCAGTTGTTGCAACCTCCTATCATTTGAATTTTTTTTCCTTACTTCTTGATTTCGTTCAACCAATTAATCACGATACCACAGAATGATGACGATGAGCGTGCGTAAGTGATGAATAAGATGGTGATTAGATGATGTAAGTGATGATGTTTACGGTTTAATGAGGATGATACTATTAAGGATGATGATAATGATAATATCATGATAATGATTATGATTGCTATTATGAATATGAATTATGATTATGATTTTGAGGATAACGAATCACAATGATGATGGACTGATATCATATACGAAGATGATGATGGAGTGAAAATCGTATGATGATGATGTTCGATAGTATTATGATGATATTGGGTTGATGTTATTAATAAGGAAATAGAATTATGATAATAAAAAAAAAGTTAACAGAATAAAAGGTGTGAGTTAAAACAGAATATATGTACTGGAGCAGTAGTTTGGGCGAGTTTCGGGTTAGCGGGACGTCGCGGGTTCAAACCCGGACTTGGCAATTTTTCTAGGACTACTCCTTTGAGGTAGTTATTTAATCTATTCCCTTATCAGTATTATTATTCTTATCATTATTATCATTATAGTTATTAAAATAAATGTTAGTATTATTATTATTAGTAAAATCATTATTTTTATAGTTATTATTATTATTAGTAGTATTATTATCGTTATTATTGTCATTAGTATTATTATTATGTTTTTTTATTATTATTATAATTATTATTATTAATATTATTATTATTACTATTAATAGTATTATTATGATTACTACTTTTATATTAACAATATTATTATAACAAATAATATTTTTCTATATTTTCTATATAAAAGTATATATATTACAATTATCATAACATTACATATAACTAAATATATTAAGATTACTTATATAATTATTTACATATAACAAATCATTAATTTTTAAATATAATATTAAACTATATAGATATTAACTATTTTAAATATATACAAACTAAATATATAAGATATATAATTTAAAATATGATATATGAATTTATTCGTTCACAATTATATGTGTTAATATAAATATAAATGATATAGGTTCGTGAATTCGAGACCAACCCTACACTTGTTCAATGACGTCATATGTATTTTTACTACAAAATACAGTAGAGTGAGTTTCATTTGCTCCCTTTTTACTCATTACATTTTTGGGCTGAGAATACATGCAAATGCTTTATTAACTGTTTTACAATAATTATATGCGTGAGTTTCATTTGATCCCTTTTCACTCTTTACATTTTTGGGCTGAGAATACATGCAAATGCTTTATTAACTGTTTTACAATATTTATATGCGTGAGTTTCATTAATCCCTTTTTAAATGCTTTTGCAATATATATTTTTGAGACTGAGAATGCATGCGCTGTTTTTTATAAATGTTTTACGAAATGGACACAAGTGATTGAAACTACATTATATGGTTGAATGATCGAAATCGAATATGCCCCTTTTTATATAGTCTGGTAATCTAAGAATTAGGGAACAGAAACCCTAATTGACGCGAACTCTAAAGATAGATCTATCGGGCCCAACAAGCCCCATCCAAAGTACCGGATGCTTTAGTACTTCAAAATTTATATCATGTCCGAAGGAGGATCCCGGAATGATGGGGATATTCTTATATGCATATTGTGAATGTCGGTTACCAGGTGTTCAATCCATATGAATGATATTTTTGTCTCTATGCATGGGACGAATGATTATGAGAAATGGAAGTATGAAATCTTGTGGTCTATTAAAATTATGAAATGATTCTTTATGATAAACTAATGAACTCATCAACCTTTTGGTTGACACTTTAAAGCATGTTTATTCTCAGGTACGAAAGAAATCTTCCGCTGTGCATTTGCTCATATTAGAGATATTACTTGGAGTCATTCATGACATATTTCAAAAGATGTTGCATTCGAGTCGTTGAGTTCATCAAGATTATTATTAAGTCAATTATATTTGGATATATTATGAAATGCTTTACATGCCTGTCAACTGTCGATGTAACGAAAGTTTGTCTTTTAAAAACGAATGCAATGTTTGTAAAATTTGTCATATAGAGGTCAATTACCTCGCGATGTAATCAACTGTTGTGAATCGTTTGTAATCAATATGGACTTCGTCCGGATGGATTAGGACGGGTCTCTACAGTTGGTATCAGAGCGGTGGTCTTAGCGAACCAGGTCTTGCATTAGCGTGCCTAACTGATAGTCGTTAGGATGCATTAGTGAGTCTGGACTTCGACCGGGTCTGCATGTCAAAAGTTTTGCTTATTATTTAGTGTCGAAAATTATTTGCTTATCATCCTTAAAGTCTAGACACGTCTTACTGCCTCTATTGCATAGACAGTGTATAGATAAATTCATATCTTAGTGTATCTGCTAATCCATATCTTAGCGTACTTGTTACTGTAAACTTTGCCTGTCGTATTCCGTAGATTCCTCCGCAACTTATGGGATTTTAGTATTATATATGCATATGTAAATTATGTATTGCAGGATACTAATCTACATCCTATAATCTATTTCGTATTAAAAAGTCCTTCATCTGATCGTACGAGATGAATCCCTCAACCAGTTCAAATTCCTCGGATTCCGACAGTTATACAGATATGGAGTTTCACTTATCAGTGTCACCAGAATGAACCAACCAATCAGGCATCCCCAAATCATCTGATGGGTTCATAGTCGACTTAATCAATGGAGATGCGAAGAAGATGATCCCTTCCACCAACCGAATTTACCTCTTGGCGATGAACCTGAAACACTTACCGGCGAACCTATTTGTAATACTATTTTCTCTCTCATTTCCAGAATATCTCGCCACGACTATATCATAACTCATATTCTAGACCTTATTCATTCGCTCGTTCCTACCAACAATCATCCCGGAGTAATAAGTCAACGAGCTTCGCACTCGAGTTGTAGCCTCGAAAAGTATGGCGTAAAACGTACCAGCTTCAGCAACATCACTGGCACCAACATTACCACCACCAACAGCAACATCCGCATCCCACACCTCAACATCACAATCTGTCCCATGAACATCAACATCATACGCATCATAGATACCAAGGAGTACCAACTACAATTAACAATGAAGTATTGAACCATAATTTCATTAATATTCTGTGAAAAATATGTGGATCCTACTAGTTTTAGAGATTTCTTATTCTAGCTCAAATCGAAAATCAAATGAGTCTAATATTATATTGACTCATTAAATCCATGATTACATATAAAGAAAATATATATGTATATATATTTTCATAGGGATTGTGAATAAAAATTCTTTCGTACAAACTGTTAATGGTGAAAATATTTTAACGGGTAGGTAATACCCGAGGAATATTTAAATTTCACATTAACAAGTTACACTGTATATTCTTCAATTCAGATTTAGCAGTCATTAACAACACTGCTCAAATTCACACATATACGTATCCGCTCACTAAAGAACAACAATTTTCATCCAAGTTCAATTTCATATTTAGATTTTAACCTATCAGAGTCCAACAAGTGGCATAATGAAGAAAACATTAGACGGAATAAAATTTGTTAGAAACAAACAAACTAACTATGAGAAATTTTGTTAAGAATCCACGCTAACAAAATCCTAGCTAACTGTTCCTAGCTAACTGTGGACTAATCAACTGAGGGCTACCAACAGTGGAAAATTAAAATAAATTAAAATATTGATTATAACATATGAAACTAAACAATTCTTCAAGTTGCCACTTGATTTCATTCTTAAACCTCATTTGTATCTTGACGATTATAATCTGCGATCAAACCTTTCATAATTCTTGAAAACACCTCAATTGAGAGGATGAACCAAACGCACTTCATCTACGGAAGAAAAGTTTGATGTAAATAGTTATGCATCTGAAAAACACTCGGAACCTGAGTAAACGTTTAACACGTAGCTGTGCTAATTCCTTTAGCGTTATTATTACCGAAAATAACTTTTCATCTATTGTTCGAGATAGCCAGTTTTGTCACAGCTTCAGCAAGACAACTTCGACTTTTCGTACGAAACAACCTTATTATAACGTTGATATATACGCGTGCTCTTTTATTGTTACCAGGGAACCTTTCATATTCCACCATATTACCATCAGCGTTTAATCATCTAAAAACACAATTTTCCTTAAACCACCTCGGATTAATAACCGATGATTCAGATATCATAGCATTAAATGCAGAGGAAACAGAAAAATGGTAGACGGTCTAAACGACCAAAAGTTTGATGATAAAGAAAGGAGTGTTAGGAACACTTGATAGAAAATTGGGTATTGAAAAACAGATTGAGCTACCCATGAAGGAGACCAAGGATAAATATAAGGACCAAACCCTATATTCAAAGGATTTAGGTAATTCTGGATCCGTTGAAATCTTTAGAGAATATCTTACTCCGAAGTCATGTTAAAATCTTGCGGAAAATCTTTCTCCATCAACCATCAAACTTAGAAATTCCAAAATATCATCATCAATATCTTCGATATTTCTGAGGATATTTTCATAAATATTTTCATCCGAAATTATATACCTCCTCGTGCTTCCTGTGTATCATTATATTGGAAACATTCAATAGAAAATTTAGTACCAAAAAGCGGATTATGCGAAACTATGAAGGAAGCCGTGGACAAATCACAAAGAATAAGTTCAAAGAATCTAAATGATTCCGTTTCTGATGAAATCTTTAGCGAATACCTTGCTTCCGAATCTAAACCCTTACGGATAAATCTTCTTCATCATCCATCGATGTTAGAAATTCCAAGATATCATCGTATCTTTCATTATAAATATCCTCCATATTTCTGAAGATATTTTCATAACTATTCTTATCTGAAATCATTAATCTCCTCCTGATATCAGTGTTACATCATATAGAAACTGTTAGTTTCTATATTCTGTAAACTTTCGAGCTTAAAATATGAATGTTATTGAAGTAATGTTGGGAACTGATGCATGAGTTAGTATAATATAATGACACTTGATCAACGTGATTATATTACAGTAAGTCATGCTGAGTTTCTAAATGGAACATGATGATTTACAGATTATAACGTCATCATGTGCCATGTTACATAACTCTTTCATTCTGCTTAACTTCTGAACATATCAAGAAAATATATTCTTGATAGTTCAATTCTCAGTGATTCAGGTAATTTGACAAAACAAATCGTGCTACTATTTTCCTTTCTACCTTGTATATTACGATAATTCGAAACTCCATACCTATGAATTCTGGACCGTTACTTGCGAAAAGTAAACAACAAGCATGAAGCTCCGAAATAGAAAGGGGGTATAAATCGCAGCAAATAAGAGAGCACATTAACTGTGAATGACAATAATTATAGGGGACAGAAGCAGTGTCATTGAAATATAAGGGAAGATATAAAACCCAATAACAACACAGAAGTTACAAACCGTGGATATTAATACGAATAGCAATATAAAGACACGGGAGGATTATAAATACAATAATCCCTAGAGCATAATAGAAATAAACAGATTCTTCAGGTGGGAGTTGGAAAAGAAGAACGATCATTACGATAGTTAGAATAAGAACAAGGATCAGAACAGGGTTAAGCATTTTCATAAATCTTTTGAATTTGGGAATTGAGTATAGAAGTGGTGAAAACAAATGGGAAGGAAAAGGTAAATTTATAATGGAAATATCAGATAGAGTAATCGAGGCAGATCACCGTATTTAATTATAGAGATCTTAATCTCCTTATTCGCCGAAGAATCAAGTCTCTCAGATTTCGAAGATTTTCTTTAAATTCCCTGAATTCCGGAATTCAATTGCGACTACGTCAAAAGTTATGGAAAATCTCCATTTTTTCATCTCGATCTTTGTGATAGCTTCATTCATACGCTTTGATTAATCGAATCATTTTATCCATATTACTCAATGATGATAAAACTCTATTTATCAACTCATATTCGTCATGAAAATATTTTTATTGTTAACCATGACCACCTCACTCAAATTTCGGGACGAAATTTCTTTAACGGGTAGGTACTGTGACGACCCGGAAATTTCCGACCAAATTTAAACTTAATTCTAATATGAATTCGACACGATAAGCAAAGTCTATAATGTTGAGTCTCGAAAATTTTGGAACTATGTTCATGTATTCATTTACCTTCGACCAGTTTCGACGATTCACGAACCATTAATTGTAATTAGATGTGTGTGTGTGTGTGTGTGTGTGTGTATATATATATATATATATATATATATATATATATATATATAAATGGTAATTGAAAATATAATTTGAAATATTATATGTTATTGCTATTAAAATTTAATTATGTAAAATAAAATAAAAATAGAATATTATAATAGTTATTATTTAAAATATATATATATAAAGTATATTAAAAATAATTATTAAGTGATTGTAATACTTGTTTGATGTTTCGATTGATATTAAGCAAGTTAAATTTAAACTTAAGTAATTTTAAAATAAAAGATGATCCGAAAATGAGTTTTACAAACTATAGGTTTATTAAAAATGTATTTAGAAACTATTTATTAAATTTTAAAACTTTTTATATTTTACTTGGGGTTGGGAGTGAATAATTAATGTAAATTTTATTTAATAGTTAATAACCAAATTTTATACCATAATGACTGAAATAAATAAAGATGATTAAAATAAAAATTTAGAATTTTTCCGAAGACTTTTATTCGTCACTAAAATTAATCACGGAGTACGATTTAGCACTCCGTGACTGTCGGTAACTAAATGTTAATGAAAGAGGCTGATTCACTATTTGATAACTATGCATGCACGTTTCTTTTCAATTTGATAATGTAAGTACTACTGTGCGTGTATCATTAATTGATCACTTTTTCTATTCTATTCTATTTTATAATTATATATTATATACATATATTTTATGCAGATAAAAACTTACATTAACCCACATCCCTCATTCATCTCTCCACAAAAATCACAACTATCTCTTCTACATAAAAACATACATACTTATGCCTGATTAAACAATCGAATAAACGTATTCATCAAACCCATATCGATCATCATATTTTTTTTCTCAATTACCATCTCTAAACCGAAACCCACATACAACCATCGTCTCTTGTTCGATGGACAAAGACCACAAAACCCTTGTGGTTCACTGCTATACTTGAACTACTATTATCCTTCGGTCTATAGTATTTAACTCGAACATCCATCATTTGCTATTGTTCAGTTTACTTTGGCTACTATAATCGAAGGCAATAACCAAACCAACACCATGTAAGTTCGTACTGTATCTGTTTTTCTATTACTTTGATCATCTCCTAAAACCCACCACCTTATTGAATACATAAATCAAGAGCAAACCTATTTAATTTATTAGTTCTAGGTCCACCTTACCACCACCCTATCGCCCGAGAATCCACCACCTTAGTCGCCATCTTAAACCACCAACTTGCAACCATCGACAAATATCACCACAAACTGTGCTCTATCACCACCTCAAAAATCCCACCACTTTATTTATTTCTACCAATTGTGCTCCTGTTTCCCCAACGAGCAAGACCAACACAAATCATCATTCCCTCTATTTATGCTCCTGGTACACCATAGAACCATACACAACCGCCAAACCATTATTACCATAATCACATTTTCTTCATTCTCTCTTTTTCTTCTGTTTTATGTTCTATTTCTATTCAAAACGCACATCAAATAACTGTTATAACTACTATCGCGTAATTGTTTTCTTTCAATTATTGGCGGACAATATATAACAGAAGTTAATTAGGATGTGATGATAATGTTATATTAAGAAAAGGTGATGAAAGTGTATTACAACAAATGATGATGATACGTTTGTATTGCTTGTTCCCCGATTCTTTGACTACAAGATGACCCACTTGTTGAATTGTGATTTATTTATTAAATAAAGATAAGGGTGAAGAGATGTTGTTGTGTAGCTGTACTGCATTCTCGAGTTCTTTCCTTTCTGTTTCCAGCGGATATGGTGGGATACAAATGGGGCCACCTATAGGGACGTTCGAAATATTTTTTTTACATAATGATGATCAGGATATTATAATACGAATAGAATAAATAGTTGGTGAGATTAACTTGCTGTGAATAAGATTCAATTGAATTCTTTGTGCAAACCGAATGGGCCATGCTAAAAATAAAAATTTGCTGTAACCAGGCTTCAAATTATCTAATTGATGGGCCATATAAAACCCATTTGATTCATAATGTCCAGTTGTTGCAACCTCCTATCATTTGAATTTTTTTTCCTTACTTCTTGATTTCGTTCAACCAATTAATCACGATACCACAGAATGATGACGATGAGCGTGCGTAAGTGATGAATAAGATGGTGATTAGATGATGTAAGTGATGATGTTTACGGTTTAATGAGGATGATACTATTAAGGATGATGATAATGATAATATCATGATAATGATTATGATTGCTATTATGATTATGATATTAATTGTATTATGAATATGAATTATGATTATGATTTTGAGGATAACGAATCACAATGATGATAGACTGATATCATATACGAAGATGATGATGGAGTGAAAATCGTATGATGATGATGTTCGATAGTATTATGATGATATTGGGTTGATGTTATTAATAAGGAAATAGAATTATGATAATAAAAAAAAAGTTAACAGAATAAAAGGTGTGAGTTAAAACAGAATATATGTACCGGAGCAGTAGTTTGGGCGAGTTTCGGGTTAGCGGGACGTCGCGGGTTCAAACCCCGACTTGGCAATTTTTCTAGGACTACTCCTTTGAGGTAGTTATTTAATCTATTCCCTTATCAGTATTATTATTCTTATCATTATTATCATTATAGTTATTAAAATAAATGTTAGTATTATTATTATTAGTAAAATCATTATTTTTATAGTTATTATTATTATTAGTAGTATTATTATCGTTATTATTGTCATTAGTATTATTATTATGTTTTTTTTATTATTATAATTATTATTATTAATATTATTATTATTACTATTAATAGTATTATTATGATTACTACTTTTATATTAACAATATTATTATAACAAATAATATTTTTCTATATTTTCTATATAAAAGTATATATATTACAATTACCATAACATTACATATAACTAAATATATTAAGATTACTTATATAATTATTTACATATAACAAATCATTAATTTTTAAATATAATATTAAACTATATAGATATTAACTATTTTAAATATATACAAACTAAATATATAAGATATATAATTTAAAATATGATATATGAATTTATTCGTTCACAATTATATGTGTTAATATAAATATAAATGATATAGGTTCGTGAATCCGAGACCAACCCTACACTTATTCAATGACGTCATATGTATTTTTACTACAAAATACAGTAGAGTGAGTTTCATTTGCTTCCTTTTTACTCATTACATTTTTGGGCTGAGAATACATGCAAATGCTTTATTAACTGTTTTACAATTATTATATGTGTGAGTTTCATTTGATCCCTTTTCACTCTTTACATTTTTGGGCTGAGAATACATGCAAATGCTTTATTAACTGTTTTACAATATTTATATGCATGAGTTTCATTAATCCCTTTTTAAATGCTTTTGCAATATATATTTTTGGGACTGAGAATGCATGCGCTGTTTTTTATAAATGTTTTACGAAATGGACACAAGTGATTGAAACTACATTATATGGTTGAATGATCGAAATCGAATATGCCCCTTTTTATATAGTCTGGTAATCTAAGAATTAGGGAACAGAAACCCTAATTGACGCGAACTCTAAAGATAGATCTATCGGGCCCAACAAGCCCCATCCAAAGTACCGGATGCTTTAGTACTTCGAAATTTATATCATGTCCGAAGGAGGATCCCGGAATGATGGGGATATTCTTATATGCATATTGTGAATGTCGGTTACCAGGTGTTCAATCCATATGAATGATATTTTTGTCTCTATGCATGGGACGAATGATTATGAGAAATGGAAGTATGAAATCTTGTGGTCTATTAAAATTATGAAATGATTCTTTATGATAAACTAATGAACTCACCAACCTTTTGGTTGACACTTTAAAGCATGTTTATTCTCAGGTACGAAAGAAATCTTCCGCTGTGCATTTGCTCATATTAGAGATATTACTTGGAGTCATTCATGACATATTTCAAAAGATGTTGCATTCGAGTCGTTGAGTTCATCAAGATTATTATTAAGTCAATTATATTTGGATATATTATGAAATGCTTTACATGCCTGTCAACTGTCGATGTAACGAAAGTTTGTCTTTTAAAAACGAATGCAATGTTTGTAAAATTTATCATATAGAGGTCAATTACCTCGCGATGTAATCAACTGTTGTGAATCGTTTGTAATCGATATGGACTTCGTCCGGATGGATTAGGACGGGTCTCTACACATACATCCCTTGCGAAAGGTTTTTCTGTATTTTTATCCATGATGCTATAAATGCTTGCAGAAATGCAAATATATTTGTACCAGGTACACATGGATTACAGATGAAACGATTTGGGGAGCTGAAGATGAATACCCCGACGGTGTCTGACAATCAATTCACTTCGCCGATTCCAAATTGGCTAGTGAGGCTAGCTGAACCCCAAGACGCTCGAATGTGTTCTTACTTTGAGGCTGTAGGAATACCTCTTCCGAACCCGGTACAACAAGAACAAGTTGAACCCGCCGCGGTTCCAGCCCCAGAGGTTGTAGAGGAACCTGTAATACAACCACCCGGACCAGCTAATCCTCCACCTAGGGTGAACCTTAAACCATCTAGGGCACCACACAAAGCTCAACCTGTGAGGATCAGGGAACCTAGTCCAACTAGGATTGAACCAACCCTTTCCACAACACCCGAAGTGAGCAGTGACATCGACACATCAGCAACTGAATCATCTCCCGAACATTCTCCTAAGAGACCTCGATATATACCTGATGAGATGATTCAGACTCCGCCAACCCAACGAGTAACTAGATCTAGGACTTCGACACCTATCGTCCGCCAAACAATTACTACAACCGTTGGTGATACGGACCAAGACCTAGAACCAATTAGGTCACCTACACCCAAATCCGTATCACATCCAATAATAACAGTAAGCCCTACGCTAAATGAAGCGCAAGCTACGATAGGCAAGAGATTTAAAAGCACGGATGGTAAAAAGACCACTAAGCCCATCCAATCTAAACAGGACTTAAGAATAAATCCTACTAAGCAAGGTGCTTCGGAATCTAAGGAAGTAAAGTCTTCCTCTGCAGTAAAGTCTGCGTTGACTCAATCGATTGAGGAAACTCAATCATTGAAGTCTAGAACGGCCGAAGGGGAGCCAAAAAATCTTGAAAAGGCACCATGCGTATCGGCTGGAAATCCTCTTGTGCCTCAACGTACAACAGGGTCTGGAGGTCCGGCTTATCTTGATGAGGGAGATCTGCCGCGTCCCATGGAAACGAGTCAACATGACAATCCTTTGGGATATTTATCAGACTTCCAGCAGACTGTTCCTTTGGTTCAAGAAATCGATCCTCTGGTTCAAACCACTTCTCTTTCGGATTCTGAAACTCGGAGTCTGGGGGAAAAGTCTTTAACTGAAAGAGATGTGCCACCTCATGGTATATCGATGATTTTAGGAGTCGGAGATAGCAATATCTCTGCGAGAGCTAAACCGACGGGTAGTTCTGCTACTCTGTCAGAGTTCCATGAGACTAAAGTCATGGAGGCGGATGCTTCGAAAGAATCTTCGCCGGTGACAACTCCGGTTGTTGCCCAACCTCCATCAGAAGGGGATATCACAAATCTGATTAGTAGTATGTACAACCCTACATATAAGAATAATACCGCACAATCATCCTTACCTGCCCTCACGGCAACTCACACACTTCCACCGACATCGCCTTCAACAGATGCTGCTGCTACTCATGGTTACACTATTGTTTCACCAATTGGGTCACCCACCCGGATTTCGAATAAATATGGTTTTAGATATCTCTCTGATAATGTGATTGAGGAGCTCTATCTTGCTGAATTTTCACGAAGAACGGATCTTGACGAAATTCGTGAAACAATGCTGCTTTATCTCGAACAAGCAAGGGTAGTGTATCCTCTTTCTCTTTGTAAATCACCTGACACACTTTATATGCCTGAACATGATGATTTCGGTCCCGATAATCTTCATGAGGGGGAGAATAGATATGGTTCACGTTCACGATCAGGTGCTTTTCATCAATCAACTTATGAAGCTGGTGGTTCGTCTAGTCAACATATGGGAAAAGATGATATAGTTGATATCTCCGAATCTGAAAGTGATGAAATTGAGGAGATTCAATGTGAAAGTTTTCTAGATGAAACAGAAGAACAGAGAGAGGGTGACTCAGGGATGTTAATGATTATGGATTCAGCTGATCAAACAGAGAACAAGTCAACTCAAGCGGACAATCAAAACTTTGACAATATTGAAGATATTTTGAAGGGGTCGTCGAGTGTCGCCAATGAATTCAATGATCATAAATTTGTCAACTTGTCATCTCCAACTGATGAATTTGGAATACACTTCGAAAATGAGATTTTCTCTAATGGCAAGGAAGATACTATGACTCCTCCTGATTTGAATGTTCCATTTCAAACTGCAGAGATTGTTCTTGAGCGTGATGCTGATTTCCAACTAAGTGAGGATGAAGAGAAGATGATTCTTCATTTACCATTCATTGAACAACAAGCGTATAGAATCTATGGTGATTCTGATCTCGTTCTTTCTGCATCAATGAGTGTTCTGGGTGCTTGGAAATATCATAAGAAACCAGAATATCTTAAAGCTTATCTGAATGTTCGCGACAAATTCAAATTGAAGAATGAAGAGAAACTTCAAATACAGCGGAATTCAGGAATTAAAAGTATTAACAGAATTTTGATGATCAATAAGGATAGAGTGAAGATGTCATTGTTTCAAGTTACAAGAATGGATGATGAGGATTATGAATTCTCAGAAGCGGATTTTGATAGACTAAAGATGGACGATATTATCTTCATCTACAATTACCTGATAGACATGAATGAATCTGCAACAACTTATCATGCTACTGCAATGAAGGCAGTTTACAGATTTATTCTTGATTCGATGAGATGGATGTCCGTTCATGATTTTCAGATGGGATTAGAATCTGGACATAAAAAGCTCGGAATCAAACTGCCAAATCAAGTGATTGAAGTGCTAAGATACATGTCCTTACTTGAAGTGAGCGACTGTCCATATGGGTTTGCATTTGTCAATTCTTACTATACAAAGGTCTTTATCAGAGTTTCAGACTTCAGAAGATATTCAGACGGAACGTTGATGTATGCTTTCAAGTACTTACGATGGAGACTGATCAACAACTGTTATTCAACTGAAGATAATGAGATTGTCAAATACATTCTCACAAGATTGAAAAGTCATCTCAAAACAAGAGTGAACATACGAAGATATGAGAATCTTAAAGGATTCAAATCCAAAGTTCACTTCAGAGGAACAAAGTTCCTTTAGATTTCACAATAGGATTATATTGTAAATTTCACAATTAACACTAAGGGGGAGATTGTTAGGACCCCGAAGTTGTATAGTGTTAATGTGAAACATGCTTAAATGAAGGTTCCTTAGAAGAGGGCTATATAAGGAACCTAAGTAGTCCTAATTAGATAGCCATTGTATTGTAACGGAGTTCTAGAAGCTGTGGAATGTAAATTGTACCGATTCTCTCTCATACCAAATCTCCTTCTTACTTACCGAATCTCATTCTATCTTATCATTTCTCTCAATCTCAACATGATCTGACCTATCAATATATATATATATATATATATATATATATATATATATATATATATATATATATATATATATATATATATATATATATACTAGTTAAAGGACCCGCGATTTCGCGGGATTTTTAAAGGTGCTAATCATTTAAGCTATAAAATTAAATATATAAATTAAAAAACTATTATTATGTTTAGATGAACATGAAACTAAATGTTTTTTAGGGGCTTAAAATTTTTTAAGTTTTAAAATGTACTAACGAACTATTATTAAGTCTATGATGAACATTAAACCAAATGTTTTATAGGAGATTCAAATTTTTAAAATTTCAAAATGAACTAACGAATAAATAAAAAACAAAATTTTGATTCAAATTAAATAAATCATCTTCGATATCGTGATGTAGTTTTAGGCGATTGAATTAAGAATTGTGGATGGTTATCTCAGATATTCATTGTATTTTTCCATATATTCAACAATGTAGTTATTCTTGTTAGATAATCATGAATTGTGAATAATGTAATAACTCTTTGTCTTGTTGTTAGTACTTTGTGCATCCCTGAGAAAAAATTCTTTCGTAATTCGTCAGCCTATAATGAGTTGAAACATTATATTTGTAATAAAATGCATAATATTGTAATATTTTTTTTAAATAAGATGTATGAAGTTTATGATTTAGTATATCTCATCCATAAAGTTTTGCATAATGGTAAGCTTTCCAACTAAAAATAACATAGAATTGTGATAACTTGACATTGCCGCTTCGTCTCCTTTATTCACAAAATATTTCTCTATTAAAGTATTTGATATTGTGGCTTCTAAATTTCTAAATTTTGTAGAAAGTGCAATCTCTTCGTTCGTAATTTCAGATGTTAAATATTCCATTGTTTCAAGTTTATGTCCAAAAACTTCAATATGATTGTTGATTAACTGTCACAATCAAGATTAAGTTAATGTATGTTAATCTCGAAATTGAAATATGAAAAAGTAGTTAATATAAAACCAATAATAATAAATAAGGTAAAGAAATAGTTTCGCGTACTTGTCTGTAGCATATTAGTTGACGTAATCCATCAATCCACATTATACCTTGCTGAGTAGGACACATCCAAGTACCATATGTAATAATAAAGACATCAAATTTAGTAGCAAATTTTTTCATATTAAATAAGCTATAGAAATGTGATAATATGTTTTCGATAATCGGTAGAATGTCGTCTTCAATGAATTCTCCAATCAATCTTCTACATAGTTGTAATATACGTTGATGATGTTCAGTAAACCAATCATATACTTTTTGCTAAAGTTAATCGGATCTTTAGGAAATATTTAAACAAAAACTTATAAGGTATACATAGTATTGTTTTATAAAAAAATCGAAGTATATAAATTATATTAAATTAAGATGTACCACGATTGAGGTCTTGGTTCCTGGCAATCTGTAAATGTGATATAAGACTTTAGCAATGTAATTGTACATGGATTGAGAATTGAAAGTCATAAATTCGTATATTTTCTATTTTTGGTGAACATATATTAAAAAAGTACTTTTTGTAGTAATTCATTTTTTAGTTGTATTTCCTTGTTCAGTTGTATAACGTTTTCTTCCATCTTAGTGAAGTACGTGTACAATAAAAAATATAATTATACGTTAATTATAACAGCTTAAAATTAACAATTACTATTGTCATTTTACCAGAGTATATATTGTTCATATATCTGTGGCCTCCTATATATTATGTACTAATACTCCTTCTACCGATCTTAATTTTCTACCGGCAATTCAATCAACATATCTCGCTCCCTAAACAATAAACCCTAAATCTAAACCTTAAACATACCAACCCTAAACTCCAAACCTTAAACCCTAAACCCTAAACCTTAAACCCTAAATTATAAAATCTAAACCTTAAACCCTAACCTGAAACCATAAACTCTAAACACTAAACCCTAAACCCTATACATTAAACCCTAAATCTAAACCCCAAACCCTAAACCAACCCTAAACCCTAAACCACCAACCCTTTACCCTACACACTAAATCCTAAACCATAAACTCTAAACCCTAAACCTTATACCCTAAATCCTAAATTCTAAAATCTAAACCCTAAACCTCAAACTTTAAACCCTAAACCATAAACCATATACCCTAAACCCTAAATTCTATACACTAAACCCTAAACCCTATATCTATACTCTAAATCATAAATTGTAAAAACTAAACCCTATACCTTAAACCATAAAATCTGAAATCTAAACCTTAAACCTTAAATTCTAAATACACACTAAACCCTAAACCCTATACACTAAACTCTAAACTCTAAACCTTATATACTTATACTCCAAACCCTAAACCCTAAATCCTATACACTAAACCCTAAACCTTATATCTATACTCTAAACCATAAATTGTAAAAACTAAACCCTTAGCCCTAAACCATATACCGTAAACCCTAAACCATAAATTCTAAAATCTAAACCTTAAACCTTAATGTCTAAACCATAAACCCTAAACACTAAACCCTAAACCCCCTATACACTAAACTCTAAACCCTAAACCTTATATATATACTCCAAACCATAAATCCTAAACAATAAACCCTAAATCCTATACACTAAACCCTAAACCCTATATCTATACTATAAACCATAAATTGTAAAAACTAAACCCTAAGCCCTAAACCCTATACCGTAAACCCTAAATAATAAATTCTAAAATCTAAACCTTAAACCATAAAGTCTAAACCATAGACCCTAAACACTAAACCCTAAACCCTATACACTAAACCCTAAATCAACCCTAAACTCTAAACCACCAACCCTTAACCCTAAACCCTAAACCCTAAACCCTAAACCCTAAACCTTATACCCTAAACCCTAAACCATAAATTCTAACATCTAAACCCTAAACTCTAAAACCTAAACCCTATATCCTATATCTAAACCCCAAACACTAAATCCTAAACCATAAACCATAAAACCCTAAACTCTATACCATAAATTCTAAAAACTAAACCCTAAACTCTAAATCCTAATAAACCCTAATCCTTTAATCTTAAATCCTAAACCCTAAACACTAAACCATAAACCCTATACACTAAACCCTAACCCCTAAAACATGAATTCTAAAATCTTAACCCTAAATCTTAAACTATAAACCATAAATCGTAAACCCTAAATAGCAATTCCTAAACCTTAACTATTAACTCTCAACGTTAATCATTTTTATCCATTAAGCTTATATTAGTTGTCAAAATGAATTTAGTTTGTACTATAAGTATATATATAATTAGAGATGTACAAAAAATATTTAAAGGATATTTAACCATAGAACATTTACATCTCAGTCAAATACGTCTCAAGACTTTCTTACAAACAACATTCTTGGTGATATTTGGATCATTCCCATTATTGTCCAATATGATTGGTTTTAATCTGTTTTTTGTAGTCAAATACGCATGTCTGCAATGATTGTTTATTCATTTTATTGAAAGAAGTAAATACATATTAATAATTTTTTTAATATGATGTATATGCTACATGACAAATGTAATGTGTCATTACTCTTTTTTTTTTTTTTTTTGTCATCACAATGTAGGATGGAAAGTATGGTGTAGAAAAATGTTCTAATTGAGAAAAATGTATTCGGTCATACGAAACACAACATCGGGCAGAATGTGTTAATGTTGGTAAAAAGTTAGATTAAAATGTGTTGAATGTCATTGATTAATTCATTAGACCAGGATGTAAAATAATAAACATAAACTCATGTAAATACACGGAAATACACTACAATAATAGTTAAGCATATATAATATGTTGGTTTAATTAAAAAAATGACAATAAATGTTAATAAAGGAGTATATATGGTCAATTAAGTATACAGTAAACATAAGAAGAGCGCGAACCAAAACACGATTAATAGATAAAAACTAGTTTTCGAACCCTCGCTTCGCGCCGGGAGTTCGATTTTTAATGTATTTTATTGTGTTTAGTTACGGAGCCTGCGAGTGAAAAATCAACATATATGAAAAGTACCCTAAATATTTAGCGTTTTTTTAAAAGTGTCCGTTTTGCGTATAGTTAGTGACATTGTGTTCATAAAATTATTTCGAGTTTAAGGATGGTGTCGGAAAAATTTAACTTGTTGCGAGTGAGAAGATATGACATGTTGAATATTTGAGTGGAGTTTATTTAAGATATTTTATGAAAATTTTGATTTGACGCTTTAACTCCCTGTGTTGGGGGTCGATTTTAATTTTTGAACAAAGTTTGGGGGGGCTTTTGTGGTGTTACTTGAAAGAAAGAAGGGAAAAAAAAGGTGAAAAGACGAAAATACCCCTGATACTATTCATAAGTTTTGTCTAATAGTTAAGACTAGTTATTGAACCCTCGCTTAGCGCCGGGGGTTCGATTTTTAATATATTATATTGCGTTTAGTAAAATTATTTTGTGGCTAACGATGATGTCGTTGAAGCGCAACTCGAGTCGAACTAAAAGAAATAACCCGTGAGAGATTTAAATGTTATTTTAAATTAACAATATATGTGCATCTCCGCGTTTCGCTATGAAATTGTCGACTTTTAAAAATTTAACGCAAAATCAACGTGTATGAAAAGTACCCCAAATATTTAGCGTTTTTTATAAAGCGTCCGTTTTGCGTATAGCTAGTGACATTGTGTTCCTAAACTTATTTCGAGTTTAACGATGGTGTCGCAAAAATTTAACTCGTTGCGAGCGAGAAGATATGACCCGTTGAATATTTGGGTGGAGTTTATTTAAGATTTTTTATAAAAATGGTTATTTGACACTTTACCCCCTGTTTGGGGGGTCGATTTGAATTTTTCATAAAAGTGTGGGGGCCTTTGTTGGTAAAATGAAATTTAGTTAAAATTAAAAAAAAAAGGTGAAAAGTTAAAAATGGTCTTGGTACTATTTATAACTTTTGTCTATTAGTTAATATGTAAATATATTCGAGTTAAATCGTAGCCTCGGTATACACCCCTATTTTGAAGATCATTACCCCATCATATACGCGTATCCTATCCCAGTTTCGTAACTGACCCCCACATTCCCCATCACTACCGGCCTGCATGCTTGTGCTATTTGCAAATGCAATACAGCATATTCGATTATGTTACAACTTAATTCAATAAATTTATCATACATGACATTATTTTGTTTTTAACATACTCGATTCCATTTAACTTTTTAGCTAATGTAACCCATCTTGTTGTTACATGGTAGGGAATAAGGTAGACTTGGGGAATTTAATATCTATAGTCAGAATAACACATCTAAAAATTAGTGAATCTAAGCATATTTTGTTAACCAACATAACTATTGTGTTTAATTTACCCTTTCGAACAACTATTATTGTGTGTGCACTTACTGATCCTAATAGTTGCATTATGATGGGAAAAAGTTTTCTATCGTGAAAAATGAAGCTAATATATGAGCATGTACCTGCAAGATTGCTC
Organism: Rutidosis leptorrhynchoides; assembly: GCF_046630445.1. NCBI lineage: Eukaryota > Viridiplantae > Streptophyta > Magnoliopsida > Asterales > Asteraceae > Rutidosis > Rutidosis leptorrhynchoides. Next base: position 524,529,567 of record NC_092336.1, read on the forward strand.
ATCTAGTTGGCAAAATTGCAAGTACGCTTACAAAAATTTGTCCCCAACAATAAGTCCAAGGAATTGGAAAAGCATCACGAGCGTGACAATGAATCCGACAAAAAAGAAAAACTTAAGGGGCCTCTACACCTGAAAATCGGCACTGAACTTCTTTCGACTGATGGATCTGATCTGATATCACAAACAATGAAATCATTTTGTGTAATTTGATATTATGAGGGAGTTAAAAATACATAATGAGAGTGATTAGGCTTCAGTACCTTCAAGATAACTATAACAGCAAGAATTACCAGCCAAAATAGACCATAGACATGTGACTGTTGAAGTTTTTCTAATTAGTATTAGTATACAATAAAAGTAGAGTGAAAATGTATATTTCAGAGAGGTCACAAAATGGGTAGGCAAGTGGTTGATATAACAGGTTAACATGAAAAAAAGTTTTCTTTATCAGTTTTGTTGATTATTATTATTACAATAGTAGTATATACATAGTACAAACTTTTGTCGACTTTCAACACGTTTAACCCGTTCAACCTATTTGAGATGTTCTCCTTTTGGCCAACTTGTCGAAATGGGAATGATCTAAAGCAGGAGAAAGTTCAATGTTGTATCCTGCCTTTCTGAACTCAATTTCACGCCTACGTCCCGATAACTGAAATAACAAAATCTATCTATCTATCTATCTATCTATCTATCTATCTATCTATCTATAACCTATAATAATTCGTATGCATTTGCCACGTGTATCCCTACAAATTACCCTACAGCCTGCTCTATTTCACTATGCTCAGAGGATGCCATCTGTCAAACTACAATTCGTCCCTTTTTAAACCACATCACAGCATACGTTTCTCACTTTCTTTTCCAACCCTAATGTTTTCTCTTTCATTTGCAGGTAACCGTCTCTCATCTTCCACAAAGGAATTAGGGTTACCAAAATCGAGTTTTATCGTCATCCACACACACGCAAAATTAAGGTTCCGAATTTTACCAGCGTTTCTTTCTTTCAGCAGCACAATTCGATTGAAAAACACAAAATTAGGGTTTCTCAAACGCAGATTAGGTTTCCTATTTACATCTTAGTGACGATAATTGGAATGATTCAGGGTGATTTCATCAAATTGATTTCGGTTCCAAGACAGGGCATCAAGTATATTTATATAATTGATCGTTAAGAATAATATTTTATGTACATATCTAATTGTATATGTTTTTAGTACATACTAATTGCATTATATCAAAATTTCAAACGAAGCAGAAGAGACATACATCTAAATAAGAATGATCAAATAACCATTTTAACTTCAATTGATAATATGAGCCCGTGCGTTTATATACTATTTTACAAATATTATATTAACTGAAATTTTTAAATTTATGCTTAAACTGTAAATTAATTTTATATTATATATAATATCATTCGTTAATAATATTATAATATTAATTACGAATTATCTACTTCTACTTTATAATTTATATTACAATAAAAAATATCGTCAATAATTTTTCAATATATGAACATTTTATATATATAAATCTTATTAATATATATATATATATATATATATATATATATATATATATATATATATATATTAAATTAACATGTATCGTTTAAAAAAATATTATTTATTTATTTATGATCATTTAAAACAATTTCATAATAATAATATAATATATAATATTAATATTAATATTAATATTAATTATAATTGTTAATATAATATTATATGATAATATGATATAATATAATATTTTAGGTAATAAAATCTGTATATTAAATTAAATTAGGAAATCTAATAATTCGATTAATAAATGGAAATAATGACACGTGGCGGGAATAAATGATGAGTTGACACGTGGCAGAATTTAACGAGGAGTTGATACGTAGGATATCACAGCATACGTTTCTCACTTTCTTTTCCAACCCTAATGTTTTCTCTTTCATTTGCAGGTAACCGTCTCTCATCTTCCACAAAGGAATTAGGGTTACCAAAATCGAGTTTTATCGTCATCCACACACACGCAAAATTAAGGTTCCGAATTTTACCAGCGTTTCTTTCTTTCAGCAGCACAATTCGATTGAAAAACACAAAATTAGGGTTTCTTAAACGCAGATTAGGTTTCCTATTTACATCTTAGTGATGATAATTGGAATGATTCAGGGTGATTTCATCAAATTAATTTCGGTTCCTAGACAGGGCATCAAGTATATTTATATAATTTGATTTCGCTTTCTAATCAATGGTATCATCAAATTTAATTTTTTTTTATGTTTATAGATAGATTAACTCTATATATTCAAACTTTAATTGTTTATTCCGATTGTTATGAAATTTATGTTATTCAGGATTTTTAATCGACCGACTTTAACTAATTTCACCTTTGATTATGGTTTTCGACATAATCTAATTGCTTACATATATACCTGTTTGGTAATATTCTAATACAAACCGATACAAACTCCTTTTGGTACTAAACAATGATACGAAACTGATTAGTAAAAATATTTTGTTGGTTGTTATTCTGTGTTGTATAACTTATTGGTGATTCTGGAAATTTTGATAGTGGTTCAGAGGGTTTTAAAATTTCTAATATATCATTACCTCTGATTCTCAAGCTGTTTCAAATGGTGAGTTTCTTTCAATGTAATATTTGTGGCATTTAGCAGCTGTTAAGTTTTATGATTGTGTTTTGTACTAAGCTATTTTGATTTTATTTTTTAAGTTGCAGCAACTAATATTGAATGCCCCTTGTAGTCATCCGTTTTATAGCGATCGTATTTACCACAAAAATAAGTTAGAAAGAAGACGTGATAAAAGGACAACCACAAAAATAAGTTACATATGGTGTATCAAAATTTCAGTATGTATGCAAAGCCTCTAAATAAGCATATTTTATGTGTCCATTCACTAATATATACAATACTGTTTGCAGTGGTTTTAATGGTGTCATATGTGTAGGTTAGCAATCTCTTTTTTTCTTGAAGGTATGCTTCCTTTCCCCGATTAGGTATTTAACAGTATTAATTTTGAATGTTATTTTTTCACTTATTGAATCAATTTATGTGTATTGTAAATCGGCTTTAACGACTATCAAAACTATAATCATCTTTTGTGTATCGTTATTTTTTACACTTATTGAATGTTATTTTTATCTTATTCTTATGGTTATAGTTAATGAGGGGAAAATAGATTCGATTTTATAGTTTTGCCTGGACTGTTGAATGTATAATTGTATATGATGATATGAATTCTACTGGGTTACATTTGTTGACATAGCCATTGTTTCCTTGCTTACACTGTGCTACAAATATGACTATTTTTTCACTTCATTTTGTTGCTTGATTGCTCAATTTTTTGTTTACTTGTGTTGACTTTTGGCCTGACCTTTTGAGGTAAATGTGTACAGATGGCGGACGAAGTGTTTCATGTATATCCTATGAATAAAATAGGAGTAAAAATTATGATGACAAATAATGAAGAATTGTTTAAACATGGTCAAACTGTCAAAGTAGTTTCTTGCAAGCATTTAGATTAAGCTTTAAGAATATTTGAATTTGCCTCTTTCCTATATGTTGTCGATGGCACACTTAGTTTTGTTGCTGCAGAAACTAACCCCCAGGTAATCAATATCAATGAGCCTATGTGAATTTGCCCGTGTTTGATGCAAGCATCATGATTTAAGATTTAATTTATAGCTATTAACAATGTAATATATGCAGGTTTTTGGTGGTGGTGGTTTTACTGCGGCGGTGGTAGTGGTGGTTTTACGCCGGCATCAGTGGTGGGTTTACGGTGGCTGTGGTGGTTACTTTCCTGGTTGAACCGATATCAAACGAAATGAAGGTGATGTAGAAGGTAAACTGAAATTGCGTTCTCTCTTTCATCGTCACAATATTCTTAGATTTTCATTTTCGATTAGTTTTGGCTGAAATATTGATTTTTTGTTGTATGAATTTTGTTATAATTTTACTAATGGTTTCGATTTTTTACTTTTGTGGTTGTTTTATGAAGGTTTGAAACACATTTCAAATTGATCAGTTTCTTGAAACAGGGTTGCCATACCCATAGTAGGTATTATTTCTATGGTGATCAATATCGGTTTGATTGGAAACGATAAAAAATATATTAGGTGAAACTTGCAGATATTATGATTGGTCCCTGTGTTTGCTGTTGTGGCACTGTAGCTACTTCTTACTGAATTCTACCTACTGCAACCAGCTATGTTGTCGTATGATATTGATTAGTTATATTTCTATCCTACACAACTACTGGCTCTTATGTATATAGATGACTGGTACCACATCAAGTTCGAGTTTAAAGTTGTTTAGGATGAGCTGCCTTCATATCCAACGTTGGCTATATTATGGTATTATAAAGTTAGTCTATTTTGATTATCATCAACGTATCATGTGGTGGTCTTTTGCTGCTAAGGTTCGTTTTAAGTGCAAATGGTTCATGGTTTACATGGGTGGCAGAGTTACAGTAGGTATTATCACTGGGTTTTTGGGAACATTCTTGTGATTAAGTGCAGGTATTTCTGTTGTGATGGAGTTCATAATACCAATTGGTCATGTTGGTGGTTTTTGCTGGTTCCCTTAGATTTCAATTATGCTAAAATGAAGACATCAGTTATGGTCTATGGGGGTTCTGTTCCAAGGAGACAAGTGGTATTTCATATGGGATTATTATCTTGGTGGCACAAAAAGCATAGACGAAAAGAATTTGCATGGTGTTAAAAGCTATCTCAACTGCATTGGCTTGAATGTTATTATGTGTTTTAGAAGATGTATCCTGATCAATGTCCTTTGTTTTGGTAATGTCCTTTGTTTTTGGTAATTCTAATATGTATCATAATACTTGAAATTGGGATGTACACTAGAGTGTCCTTTTGTTTTCTTCTGGTCATTCTTTACCATCTTTAGGTCATCTTGTATAAGTGTTTTGGTTGGTCACTAGAATCAACTCCTCAGGTATGCCCCTTGTATCTGTTCCATGTTTTTTTCTTTCTAATGGATTTTTTTTCAGGGCAATGTCCCCTTATCAAAAAAATTTAGTAGCACCTGGTTGTGTATAAGTTAGTTTTTTAACTGTATAGTAACATGGTGTGTTTTATATAAACTGGAATGAAAATTCATCTAACTTTTGTGTAATGCAACAGTTTGTGTTCTATTGTGAGTATGACACATTATTGGCCCTTTCATATAAACCCAAAGGCTTCCATGCAGTAATGGTAGAAAATATTACCAATTGTAATACCATTTTTTCATTCCAATGATTGTAGGTGTTATTATACTACAAATTCGATACACTTTATTTTGTAAATGGGTTGAAATTGCCACGTACTTCAATGGATGTTCTTGATGAAGAAATGTGTACTAATTGTTTTAGTCTACTCTTTGATGCTGTTCTTTTTACATTCAAAGTCAATGCTAAGAGGAGGAAGGCTTAAATAGGCTGATGAATCGTGTAGAATAACATTAGAAACAGTTGAATCCGCATTACAAATTAACTTGACGGATTTCATAACTTTTCTTCGTATATTAAACTTGAAAGAATTGTTAATAAGTATTTTAAGGTCATGTCGGGACCTTGTGCATATTTCGCTTTCGTGTGTTATACACAAATTTGTTTAGAAGCTAAGCATATTTTAGAGATAAAATTTTCTTCGTGTGTATTAATCGTTGATTTTGGTTTGGTTATTTTCTTAACTAATATATATAGTTTTATAGTGATATATTTGGACATACGGTATTTCTTTTACTTTGGTTTTTTATGCAATGCATTTGAATAAACAGCTAATTTCTATATGCCTTTCATTTATTCTTGATGTTTTTTCCTCAGGCATTTAACAACTGTTAATGACTTTGAACCATTTCTTATAGTATATGTAAATTTGTAGAAAAATCTTTGTATTACTTCTTACAAGCAAATTTTTTTTTTTTTTTTTTTTTAAGGCAAACTCACACACACCATTAACACGAATTTTTACAACCACGAAAATGTCCCAAGTGGGTTTTGAACATTCAACTTCTTGGTTGGAGGGCCACCACGATACCGTTGGTCTAAATGCCCTTTTGGTTTCTTACAAGCAATATTTTCATCAATCTCGATAGTTAAATTAAATCTAACATATATACTTGTGTTATTTGTGCATTTTTCTAATTCTCTTATATGTTAGCTAATAACTTTTCATATCTTGGAGCAGGCTGTATTAGCATAAATTCAATCCAACCTTCAGATTGACTCGATCTTCCTTCTACATAGTATGCACATTCACAACATTTTCATAATTGCCTTCTTGCCAACAAGCAGCACATCATCATATATATTCAAGTGTTTGAATGCACCCAGACAACTATAAATTCTCCTATTGTAAATAACTTCATCTCTGTATGCCAAACAGGTCAGTTTTGAACTTCTAAATTAACATACATACATGTTCCCTTAATGATTACATATATGCATCATAATATTACCAATTGAAATTTTAACTCAAACGTATCACAAATCAAAATATTATAATTTTATAACTTTACAAGTAAGATTTTCATGTCTGAAAGTTGTTGTTCTTGCATAATATATTGGAAAAAGTGTCAAACTTTTAACCGCTAATTCATGAGTTTATAGGAAAACGTTTACATGAATAACATTGATATTTTTTTGTCACTAACGATGTTTATGAAACATGCGTTACTAAATATATTGTAAGTTGTTGATATCAATTTTAAATCAACCGTGCAACGCATGGGCTATTAAGGCTAGTAATGAAGGATAATGCAAAGAAGTACATTACAGAGGCAACATATCCAATTAACTTAAAAATAATAAACATCATTTTTTTTTCTTTTTTTTTTTTTTTTTTGCAAAAAAATGAATACTCATATAGAAACGAGGTCGATTTCCAAAGGAAAACGCCCTCAACAAGGAATACAAATGGCCACGGGGGAAACGGGGAAGCTCGCACCTAGAAAGTAACCATCAAAGCTAAAACTATCTATAAACGAGCCTCCCTAACACCCCGCAAAAAACCTAACAAACAACTAACCAATGGAGTATAAATCAATACATACACAACAATACAATGAAATAAAATAACCGGAAAAAGATAACGGACCGTTATAATCAACCTCTTCTTTCCGGATCGATTCTCAATCTTGTAAGATAACACACAAGCGGAGTCGTTACCCGCCACGTTTCCCCCCGCCAACCGTGTCAAGCTGGTGATTTCAAATCATTTATTGATAATCGGTCAAAAATGTAGCCAACAGTAAGAGAAGTAATCATCTTATCTTTTTTTTATCTATAATTATATGATGAACCTTAATATTAAGAACATGACGATTATTATATAAAGATAAAGTTTTTTAGTCAACCATATGAAAAACTGTAATTACTAAATCAACAATAGGCAATTGAATATTAAAAATTCAAATTGTAATCTCACTTTGGTTAAGTTTTTACCATGAATCCTGAATTAGAATCACATCTGACTTCAATCTTCACGTGCACACTTACAAATCAAGTTCCATCCATAGCACTAATCACAATCGTTACAAAATCGAAGACTGGTTGATAACATAATATTTAACAGAACTGAAGTTAGAGAATGAAGAAAACAACCTTTAGGGAAATTTCGGTTTCTTGAACATATATGTATTGATAATACGAAGCTGGTCGTCATAATCGAATATCAATGCTTGATAAGAACACAATGGGTCCTTTATTTCCAACAGTATCTTTAACTAACGACTATTTTGATGCTCATGTTTGTTCTTATTGGTACCCGTGGTTGTACTTCCTATTGAAAGCATAAAACATACATAAGCCAACAGCAGGCATTGTATTAGCTATAACAATCTCAGATATGTACCTTCCTGTTCGATACTATCAATCCAAATACATTTTTAAGATCCACCCACGGACTTTGAAAACACTCCAGATTTTCACAAATATCCAAAAGATCACCATTTAACTCAATGTTCCAACTTCCATGAATGCCAAGATGAGTCAGAGACTTGGATTTGTTGACGATTTCAGAAAGACCCGAATCACCAAACTTTCAGTAAGTAAGTTTGATGTTCTTTAGACTTGGCATAATATCAGCAATGGTTTTGACTTCAGAGTCATCAATAGACAAACTACTAACTATGGTAAGGCATGTTTTTTTCAAGTGAACCAAAGATTTGGATTGGTTACCAAACGTTGCAACACCTTTAGCGGTGATTTGTAAGCAATTGCTGATATCTAAGACTGTAAGATTTGGAAGTGGCTTCATATGCTTTAGTATCATTTTGTCACTGATTACGCTCACTGGGATATGCAGCTCCTTCAGAAATCGTCCACTGCAAAAATATAAAATAATAAACTATGTAATTAATGTTCAATCTCTACCAAATGAAACACTTCAAATGTGTTCTCTTGGACTTAGTTACATAAAATCGGTCGATTTGAGAGGTGTTTAATCTCTCACGGGGAAGAATGTTTTGACAGGACTAATCGGGTCAAAAGTCGTCCAGAGTAATTTAAAATCATACATACCTTTCAGTCAACTACGATTATGGTTATCATAAAGATATATGGTTTTTATAATTCATAATATAAATTCATAATATAAATATAAATATAAATATAGTTATAAAACTTGGTGTAAAGCGTCGATGGGTCGGCCCAACCTGAGCAGACCTGTCTGGACAAGTGGCTAGTCCAGAGCCTTTGATCCACCCATTTCACCTCAAATTAAGAATTTTACTTAAGAAGCAACAGATGTAATACATTGATCTTCACTAAATGACCAACCCATTTGGACAGGTGTATTATCAGCCCGTTTGACATACTCATTACGCTACATTCAAAAAGGTTGCTTAGCCCAAAACAAAAGATAATAAGATTCCACATCAAGTTGATGAGGTTACCAGATTAGCCATCCTTGTGGTAAAATGGCTATATAAAAACGACAATAACTGGATTTCAAAACGTTTTATCTAGAACTCATTCAGTTAAGACTTGGGTACACAGGGTCAAAAGTTATCCAAAGTATCTTTAAATCATTGAAACCGCTGCATTAAATCACACAAGAGCTTAAAACTTACAGTAAAAAAAATTACAAAGAATAAAGCGGAAATAACCTACCTAGCATATACATCAACTGGCCAGACATTCCCTTTGACTTGGGGTGCGACTGATAGAAAAACTTGTAATATGCATTGACTTGCAAGGCCAAGCTATTATATGGAAATACATATAATAAATCATAAAAAACACTATTTCGAGCTTGCTCTTCAGGCTGAAAAAAGAATTCCATAAATGACATAACATGTGAACAAAAACAGAAGTTAGTGTTTTGCAACAAATTGAAATGTAGACACCATAACACGTTATCAAAAGCACTTTAAGACACCATAACAAATGCAAAGTTGAAATGTAGCAAAATACCGAACCGTTATCTTCAAGCTTTCTTGTTTCAGTGAGTAGCTTATTCTCATTAACAAATGGCAATTTGGCCACACCATGTTTCCCAGGAAAACAAAAAATTAAAATACAGAAGATCTCATGTAACTTAGCAAAGCAGTGAAACTAATCGAAAAACATTTTGTTAACAAACACAAAATTACCTGCCATGAAAAACGCTTTTCATTCATATGAATGCCAAAATCTACAAGTACATATAAATCTCAACATTATTTATACTGTTAACTTTCATTTCTCAAAAATTAAAAATAATCGAAATTACCAAAAGGGTAGATGTCAATTATAGGTGATGATGGGTCAGTCATCAATTTTCTGTATTTATCAGGTAGAGCATTTGAAACGTAGCATAAAACTTCAATTAATAAAAGAACAATCGACAGTAAAGGAAATTAAAGTAACGTTTAAGTTAATTAATCAATAATGAATAACCTTTATTTTTTATTGAGAAACTTCAAAAATAATTAATCGACAATCACCTCTAAAAAACAACCTTAAACATCTGACGGGGAATCCATCACTTCCGACTGAAAATCTGTCATCATTGGCAACCTGAAAAATTACATTGAAAGGAAATTAAACTGAAAAACGCTCGCAACCAAGAATCGGACCTGAAACATGTCGTAAAGGACGAAGATGACGACTGAAAAATAAGGTGGAAACCCTAGTAATTGTTCTGAAATTACTGGCTCATTTAATGAAACCCTAATTTTGTTACAAAGTCCCGTGTTTTTTTATTATTAGAAGGGTATTTTAAGAATAGGGATGATTCTAACACATCATTTTTGATCCTCACACACTTATTTTAACATTTTACTCTTCTAATAATACTTCATTTCTTTAAATTGGTGTATGAAGATCAAAAAAATGTGTGTGAGAATCATCCCCTTTAAGAATAGAGCGAATGTAAAATTGATTTATTAGCTAATTTTTTAATGGATGATTAAGAATCCTTGGATAAAAGGAATTAAGGGGTATTATAATGTAATTTTCTAATCAAATGGTAGTTAATTAGTTTTTGAAAATATTTATTAGCTAATCGAGACTCTCTTTTAATGTATATATATAATATATATAGTGATAGTGATATATATATATATATATATATATATATATATATATATATATATATATATATATATATATATATATATATATATATATATATATACCTGATAGTGCTCCAAATGAACATATATTTAGTAGTAATATCCTCCCAACATGTAAATTATTTAGTTGTAATTGTCCTATTTTAAGTTGTAATCGTTTATATTAAATAAGTGCGAAGACAAAAGGCGAAAACGACGGTTTGAAGACGCAAATAACCAAAAAGCTCAAATGTACAAGATACAATCCAAGTGGTTCAATTTATTGATAAGAAACGTCTAAAAATGACAAAAGTACAAGTTGCGGAACGCAAAGTACAAGATATTAAATTGTACGCAAGGACGTTCGAAAATCCGGAACCGGGACATGAGTCAACTATCAACGCCCGACGCAACGGACCAAAAATTACAAGTCAGTTATGCACAAGAATATAATATAATATATAAAAGGTCACGAATTCTGCGAGTAAAAATAACATAATAATAATAATACTCTGTAGTATAATATAAATAAATATATATATAGTATGTATATATATATATATATATATATATATATATATATATATATATATTAGTGTTATATTAGATTAGTTTGGGTTATGTAAAAGTTATTTTTACGGGTTTTTGAAGTCGAAATTCTGTCCGTGTAACACTACGCGATAAATACTCAATGTAAGTTATGTTCTCCTTTTTAAATTAATGTCTCGTATTTAAGTTATTATTATGCTTATTTGAGCCAAAGTAATCATGATGTTGGACTAAATATTAAAGACGGGGTAATTGGGCTTTGTACCATAATTAGGGTTTGGACAAAAGAACGACACTTGTGAAAATTAGACTATGGGCTATTAATGGGCTTTATATTTGTTTAACTAAATGATAGTTTGTTAATTTTAATATAAAGATTTACAATTAGACTGTGATGACCCGAAAATTTCCGACCAAATTTAAATTTAATCTTCATATGTTTCCAACACAATAAGCAGAGTCTGTAATGTTGAAATCTTAAAAACTTTGAACTGTGTTTAATATATTCATTTAACCTTTGACTACTCCCGACGATTCACGAACAATAAATTGTGAATAGATATGTGGGTATGTATATATAAATAATAATTCAAAATATAATTTGAAGTATTATATGTTATTGTTATTAAAATTTAATAAAATAAAAAAATAGGATATTATAATAATTATTATTTAAAATATATCTCGGTATATAAATACAGTATACTAAAAGTAAATATTAAATGATTGTAATACTCGTTTGTTGTTTCGATTGATATTAAACAAGTTAAATTCAAACTTATGTAATTTTAAAATAGACGGTGATCCGAAAATGAGCTATATAAATTTTAGGATTATTAAAAATATATTTAGAAGCTAATTGATAAATTTCAACCCTTTTTATATTTCACCCATAAATGAGAGGGACAGTTGATGTAATTTTTGTTTAATAATTTATGATCGAATTTTATACCATAATGAACGAAATAAATAACGTTACTTAATTTAAAAATTTGAGACTTTTCCGAAGACATTTATGTGACACTAATTAACAACGGAGTACAATATAATACCCCTATTAAACTGTCAGTAAAAAAAAAAAAAAAAAGCACGGCGGCTAACTATTGTACACTATTGCACATGATTGGAATTGGATTACTATTCTTGGATCCAATAATAATTTGATATAATATTGTAGATAAAGATAGTATATGTATATTCTTATTCTTATTGTGAACAATAAACTAAAAACCACAAAAACCATCCCCTAGCATCCTCCATCACATATCATCCTCACTCAACCGGCCACCATCACCACCGTGCAGCCACCTTCCTTTATATTTCTGTTTCACGATGTAACCACCACCACCGGAATCAACAGCCACCACCTTGCAAACTTTCATCACCTTCGGCCACACCACCATCGGCCATAATCACTCCATTACAACCACCAAGAATCTTCCATCTTGGGACACCATGATAAGTGCTACTAATTCCTGTTTATGTTTCATGTTACTAACGAACAAACGCCACACTCACTAACCACGGTTCCTACAACCTTTCACCACCACTCTTTCTATCTCTCTCTCTAATCTCAATCGAAAACCACAACCCACCATGACCATCATCGATCTACTATTTTTCTCTCCCCCATTCTTGCCCGAGAACACCACTTCCATGATCACTACTACTGCAGCTATTACATTCTTTCTGTCCAAGCAAAACCATCGCAAATCACCCTTGTTTCTGCTATAAATGAGTACTTTTAAACATTTGTTTATCGCTACTTTGTTTCTGTTTTAAACTGTCGCCAATCATCACTCATTTAACCACATATCAACACCACAAAACAAGATTTGATCAAACCTTGAACCAAACCTTCGCCCACTTTTATTTTCATGTCCATCACCACCTTCGTCACTTTAACCCAGCTGCACCCTCTCTATTTTCTATTTAATTCGAACACCATTAAACCACCACCTTTTCACTGCTATTCGTTATATTTTTTTCTCTTCTGTTTCGGTTGAAACCCACAAACCCAAGATAACCCCATCGCTATATAGCTGCTACTCATTTCTGTTTTGGCAGCCATGAATCACCTCCACTTCGCCATTGCTACTTTCCTGTTTCGTTTCCTAATGTTGCTCGAGATTTTTCTTGTTGTAGCCATAGAATGTTGCTTCACTTCTGTTTTCTTATAACAACGAAATTAATGATAATAAACATTGATTTAGATGATGAGAAAAAAAAAGTGATTTTTATGTATTATAAAGATGATGAAAAATGATGAAATAATAGTGGAGGATAATGATGAATAGACCTACGTGTTCTTTTCTATTTTTTTTCTTCTGAATTCTTGTCGACAAGGAATGCAAGAAATGGGATGGTGGATCAGGCCGTAAAAATCTTTTTATTAGATTGCTAAATGGGCTATTAAATCGATTTCTTTATTGGGCTCCTTCATTATACAAACCCATTTGAGTTCTCTGTTATGGAACAAACTATACCCCCTTTGGGTTCGATCAATCTTATCATCAGTTGCAATTCGAGTGTTTATTTTGTTGTTGTTATTCGATGATGCACAAGAATGATGTTAGTGGAAGTTAAAATGTTGATATGATGAGAGAATGTAAGAATGAAGATGATGATGTTTTCAATTGATGATGATTAGATTATGTCATGATTCTTTAATGATCGTGAGTGATAAAGATGATGATTAAGATGATGAGATGCATGATGATAGTGATGATCATAATAATGATTATGATTATGATGATGGTGACAGTGTATGATTAAGTGAAGAAGAAAATGGAAACTGAAACAAACGGGTTAAATAAAATTAAGTTATGGTTTTAATCAGAAAAACTGGGACAAAGAGATGGTTAAGGGTATGAGTCTTTAAGCGAGAGGTCGCGGGTTCGAGCCTGGGCGCAGGCAGTTTATTTATTTTTTGAAGCTCTTCCCATTAAGGTAGTTATTATTAGTATTAGTATTATCTTTGTTTTTATTATTATATTTATCAATATTATTACTAATATTATTATCATTATAAGTATTATTATTTTTAGAATCATAAGTATTATTATTATCATTATTATTATTTTCACTAACATGATTTTTATATAAAATTTTAATTACATTATTTTTATTATCATTAATATTATTAGTATTACAGTATTTTTATTGCTACAAACAAAATGGCTATTATTATTGTCAAAATTATTATTTTCATTATCACTATTAAGATTATATTATTAATGTACTAAATAAATAAATATTATATATATAAGAAAAAATATATTTACTACATATAACATAACTATACTAATACTTTTATAATAAATATTAATATATGTAACTAATTAGGTTATTAAAGAATCACATAATTAAAATAACGATTAAATCACTAATGATATATAAGTTTGTTCAATTACCATTTTACGTGTTAATATATATAAATGATATAGGTTCGTGAATCCGAGGCCAACCCTGCATTGTTCAGTTGTTCAATATAGTCATATGTATTTTTACTACAAAATACATTAGGTGAGTTCATTTGCTCCCTTTTTACTCATTACATTTTTGGGCCGAGAATACATGCAAATGCTTTATTAACTGTTTTACAATATTTATATGCGTGAGTTTCATTTGCTCCCTTTTTAAATGCTTTTGCAATATATATTTTTGGGACTGAGAATACATGCGCTGCTTTTATAAATGCTTTACGAAATAGACACAAGTGATCGAAACTACATTCTATGGTTAGATTATTAAACCGAATATGCCCTTTTTATTAAGTCTGGTAATCTAAGAATTAGGGAACAGACACCCTAATTGACGCGAATCCTAAAGATAGATCTATCGGGCCCAACAAGCCCCATCCAAAGTACCGGATGCTTTAGTACTTCGAAATTTATATCATGTCCGAAGGAGGATCCCGGAATGATGGGGATATTCTTATATGCATATTGTGAATGTCGGTTACCAGGTGTTCAATCCATATGAATGATATTTTTGTCTCTATGCATGGGACGTATGTTTATGAGAAATGGAAATATGAAATCTTGTGGTCTATTAAAATTATGAAATGATTATTTATGTTAAATTAATGAACTCACCAACCTTTTGGTTGACACTTTAAAGCATGTTTATTCTCAGGTACGAAAGAAATCTTCCGCTGTGCATTTGCTCATATTAGAGACATTACTTGAAGTCATTCATAACATATTTCAAAAGACATTGCATTCGAGTCATTGAGTTCATCAAGATTATTTAAAGTCAATTATAGTTACATATATTATGAAATAGTATGCCTGCCGTCAACTTTCGATGTAATGAAAGATTGTCTTTTCAAAAACGAATGCAATTTTTGTAAAATGTATCGTATAAAGGTCAAGTACCTCGCGATGTAATCAACTGTTGTGAATCGTTTATAATCGATATGGACTTCGTCCGGATGGATTAGGACGGGTCTTGACAGTTGGTATCAGAGCGGTGGTCGTAGCGAACCAGGTCTTGCATTAGTGTGTCTAACTGATAAGTCGTTAGGATGCATTAGTGAGTCTGGTCTTCGACCGTGTCTGCACGTCAGAAGTTTTGCTTATCATTTTGTGTCAAAAATTACCTGCTTATCATTCTTAGAGAATCACTTGCTTATCATTCTTAGTCTAGACACGTTTTACTGCATTGACTGCATGAATAGTGTAAAGACAAAATTCATATCTTAGCGTATCTGCTACTTCATATCTTAGTGTATCTGTTACTGTAACTTGTCTGACGTATTCCGTAAATTCCTCCGTAACTTATGAGATTTTAGTATTATATATGTATATGTAAATTATGTATTACAGGGTACTAATTTACATCATATAATCTATTTCTTATCGAAAATCCTTCATCTGATTATACAAGATGAATCCCTCAACCAGTTCGAGTCCCTCAAATTTCGATAACTATTCCGATAGTTATTCCGACAGCTATTCCGACATGGATATTCACCTAAGCTCCGGAAGCAATGTCACCAGAATGAATCAATCAATCAGCCATCTCCAATTCATCTGATGCATTCGTAGTCGACTTAATTAATGGAAACGCGCAGAAGGCAATCCCTTCCACCAACCGAATTCACCTCTTGACAATGAACCTGAAGCGTTTACCGGCGAACCTGTTTGAGACACCATTTTCAGTCTTATTTCCAGAGTAACTCGACAAGATTATATTCTATCCACAATTCTGAACCTTATTCATCTGCTTGTTCCGACCGACAATCATCTTGGAATAATAGGAGAAGTCAACGAACTTCGCGCTCGAGTAATCAATCTGGAAAATATGGTACAAAATGTACCAGCTTCAGCAACATCATCGGCACCAATAGTACCATCAGTAACAGCACCAGTACCATCAACAATCCATGCCTCAACATCTCATTATGTACCCCGAGTATAATCATCGTTCTACATCGATTATCTTCTTTCTTCATGACGATTAAGTAATCTCTAAATGTTTTAGAGATTATGTATTCTAGTTCTAATGGTAAACCAAATAAGTTTAATATCACATTGACTCATTAAATCCATAATTACGTCTGAAGAAAATATATATGTATATATGTTTTCATAAAGATTGTAATTAAAATTTTTATTGTACAAACTGTTAATGGTGAAAATATTTAACGGGTAGGTAATACCCGAGGAACATTTAGATTTCGCATTAATAAGTTACACTGTACATTCTTCGAATCTGATTCAACAGTCATTTACTATCCTATTTACATCTACCGATATACGAATCCGTTCACCACAGAATAACCATTTTCATTCAAATTCAATTTCATATTTGGATTTTGACTTACCAGAATCCAACAAGTGGCATAATGAAGAAATAATAAACACAATAAAAATTGATTAGAAACAGACTAATTAACAACATGAAATTCTATTAAGAATCCACGCTAACAAAATCCTAGCTAACTATTCCTAGCTAACTGTTAATTCCTTATTAC
This sequence comes from Rutidosis leptorrhynchoides, assembly GCF_046630445.1. NCBI lineage: Eukaryota > Viridiplantae > Streptophyta > Magnoliopsida > Asterales > Asteraceae > Rutidosis > Rutidosis leptorrhynchoides. The sequence continues at coordinate 524,546,654 of NC_092336.1, forward strand.
CATTTAATTTATTTATCGAAGTTTAATTATCGCAATTTATATTCTCGCAATTTTATTTATCGTCATTTAATTTCTGTTATTTACTTTACACACTTTATTTATTGTCATTTAATTACTGTATTTATTTTTCGCACCTTAAATATCGGGACACGTATACAAGGTTTTGACATATCATATCGACACATTTATATATATTATTTGGAATAACCATAGACACTCTATATGCAGTAATGATCGAGTTCTCTATACAGGGTTGAGGTTGATTCTACAATAATATATATAATTTGAGTTGTGATCGAGTCTGAGACGTATACGGGTCACGACACGTATTAATTAATTCGAATATTATATATGAATTATTAAAATGCTAACTGTGGACTAGTAACTGTGGACTATCAACATTGGACAATTAAAATGAATTAAAATATTGATTATAACCTATGAAACTAAACAATTCTTCAAGTTTGCCACTTGATTTCATCTTAAACCTCATTGTATCTCGACGATTACATTCTGCGTTCAAACCTTTCATAATTCTTGAAAACACCTCAATCGATAGGATGAATCAACCGCACTTCATCTACGGAAGGAAAGATTTATGCATATAGTTATGCACCTGAGAAACTCTCGGCAACTGAGTAAAAGTTTAACACGTAGCTGCGTCAGATCCTTTGACATTTATTAGCAAAAATAACTTTGCGATCCCTTTTCAAAGTAGCAAATTTTGTCACATCTTCAGCAAATCAACTTCGACTCTTCGTTCGAAACAACCTTATTATCACCTTGATTTATATGTATGTCCTTTTATTGTTACCGGGGAACCTTTTATATTCCACCATATTACCGTCAGCGTTTAATCATCTAAAAACACAATTCTCTTAAAATCACCTCGGATCGATAACCAATGATTCAGATATAGTAGCAGTAAATGTAGAAGAATCAGCAATCAGTATTTTGAATCTCGTAGCAATTCTACATCAATAGTTATATGTATACATATAACAATTATCTCCTAGAATTACGATCTTCAATTCTGAAATTTTGAAAAGGCACCCAGTTTACGAATCGATACTCTGAATGTTGAAAAAGCTGAATGAAGCAGCAGAAACTGTAGGCAACCGTAAACGACTTTAGTCGTCGGAAGTTTGATGATAAAGAATAATATGTTGGAAAAGCTCAGAAACGTTGGAACTGGAAAACGGATAGAGTTAACCATGAAGGAGACCAAGGACAAATACAAGGACCAAACCCTATATTCGAAGGATTCAAGTAATTCTGGATCCGATGAAACCTTCAATGAATATCTTGCTCCGTACTCATGTTAAAAAAAATCTTGCGGAAAATCTTCCTCATCAACCATTGAACTTAGAAATTCCAAAATATCATCATCAATATCTTCGATATTTCTGAGGATATTTTCATAAATATTCTCGTCCGAAATTATATACCTCTTCGTGCTTCCTGTGTATCATTATATTGGAAACATTCAATAGAAAATTTAGTACCGAAAAGCAGATTATGCGAAACTATGAAGAAAGCCGTGGACGAATCACAAAGAATAAGTTTGACTTCAAAGAATCCAAATGATTCAATGTCTCCTAAAGTCTTTAGTGAATATCTTGCTCCTTACTCTCAACCTTTGCAGACAATAGTTTCTATCATCCTCTGATCTTAGATATTCCGAGATATTATCGTATCTTTCATTATAAATATCCTCGATATTTCTGAGAATATTTTCATAACTAATCTTATCTGAAATTATTAATCTCTTCGTGCTATCAGTATTACATCATATAGAAACTGTTAGTTTCTATATTCTGTAAACTTTCGAACTTAAAATATGAATGTTATTGAAGTAATGTTGGGAACTGAAGCATGAGTTAGTATAATATAATGACACTTGATCAACGTGATTATATTACAGTAAGTCATGCTGAGTTTCTAATGGGACATGATGATTCACAGTAGATCATAACTTCATCATGTGCCATGTTACACGACTCGTTCATTCTACTTCACCTCCGAACATATCAAGAAAATATATTCTTGATAGTTCTATCTTCCGTGATATTGATAAATTGACAAATCAAATCGTGCCATTACGATTCCCTTCTTAGAACATTAACAATGTTCATTCCGAAGTTTATATCTGCGAATTCTAAACCATTACGAGCAGTGTTTAATCGCAAGAAGAAGAAACGAAGGGACAAAGCTCCAAAATGTAAAAAGAAAATATAAAGCCCAATAACAACACGGAGGTTACAAACTGTGCATATTAATACGAATAACAAAAATAAAGACATGGTGTAATTAAGAATAGTATTACCCCAAGGTAATAGTAAGAGTAAACAGATTCTTCTAGTGGAAGATTTAAAAGAAGGATGACAGAAATGATAATTAGGTATTAGGGATTAGAACTGGACTAAGCGTTTCCACAATTTTTTGAATGTATGAACTAAGAAAGAAAGTATAGGAATGGTGAGAATAATGGAACGGGAGAGTTTATTTATAATGGGAATACCATACAGAGTAATCGAGACAGATCACCGTATTAATTATAGAGATCTTAATTTCTTTATTCGTCGAAGAATCAAATCTTTTAGATTTTTAAGATTTTCTCTATATCCCTTGAATTCTGGAATTCAACCAAGAGAATGTAAAAAGTTAAAACAAAACTTCATTTATTCACTTCACTCTTTTGTGATAGCTTCATTCGTACTCTTCGAATAATTGAATTATTTATATCCATATTACTCAATAATGATAAAACTCAATTTATCAACTCTTATTCGTCATGAAAACATTTTTATTGTTAGCCATGACCACCTCACTCAAATTTCGGGATGAAATTTCTTTAACGGGTAGGTACTGTGATGACCCGGAAATTTCCGACCAAATTTAAATTTAATCTTCATATGTTTCCAACACAATAAGCAGAGTCTGTAATGTTGAAATCTTAAAAACTTTGAACTGTGTTTAATATATTCATTTAACCTTTGACTACTCCCGACAATTCACGAACAATAAATTGTGAATAGATATGTGGGTATGTATATATAAATAATAATTCAAAATATAATTTGAAGTATTATATGTTATTGTTATTAAAATTTAATAAAATAAAAAAATAGGATATTATAATAATTATTATTTAAAATATATCTCGGTATATAAATACAGTATACTAAAAGTAAATATTAAATGATTGTAATACTCGTTTGTTGTTTCGATTGATATTAAACAAGTTAAATTCAAACTTATGTAATTTTAAAATAGACGGTGATCCGAAAATGAGCTATATAAATTTTAGGATTATTAAAAATATATTTAGAAGCTAATTGATAAATTTCAACCCTTTTTATATTTCACCCATAAATGAGAGGGACAGTTGATGTAATTTTTGTTTAATAATTTATGATCGAATTTTATACCATAATGAACGAAATAAATAACGTTACTTAATTTAAAAATTTGAGACTTTTCTGAAGACATTTATGTGTCACTAATTAACAACGGAGTACAATATAATACCCCTATTAAATTGTCGGTAAAAAAAAAAAAAAAAGCACGGCGGCTAACTATTGTACACTATTGCACATGATTGGAATTGGATTACTATTCTTGGATCCAATAATAATTTGATATAATATTGTAGATAAAGATAGTATATGTATATTCTTATTCTTATTGTGAACAATAAACTAAAAACCACAAAAACCATCCCCTAGCATCCTCCATCACATATCATCCTCACTCAACCGGCCACCATCACCACCGTGCAACCACCTTCCTTTATATTTCTGTTTCACGATGTAACCACCACCACCGGAATCAACAGCCACCACCTTGCAAACTTTCATCACCTTCGGCCACACCACCATAGGCCATAATCACTCCATTACAACCACCAAGAATCTTCCATCTTGGGACACCATGATAAGTGCTACTAATTCCTGTTTATGTTTCATGTTACTAACGAACAAACGCCACACTCACTAACCACGGTTCCTACAACCTTTCACCACCAATCTTTCTATCTCTCTCTCTAATCTCAATCGAAAACCACAACCCACCATGACCATCATCGATCTACTATTTTTCTCTCCCCCATTCTTGCCCGAGAACACCACTTCCATGATCACTACTACTGCAGCTATTACATTCTTTCTGTCCAAGCAAAACCATCGCAAATCACCCTTGTTTCTGCTATAAATGAGTACTTTTAAACATTTTTTTATCGCTACTTTGTTTCTGTTTTAAACTGTCGCCAATCATCACTCATTTAACCACATATCAACACCACAAAACAAGATTTGATCAAACCTTGAACCAAACCTTCGCCCACTTTTATTTTCATGTCCATCACCACCTTCGTCACTTTAACCCAGCTGCACCCTCTCTATTTTCTATTTAATTCGAACACCATTAAACCACCACCTTTTCACTGCTATTCGTTATATTTTTTTCTCTTCTGTTTCGGTTGAAACCCACAAACCCAAGATAACTCCATCGCTATATAGCTGCTACTCATTTCTGTTTTGGCAGCCATGAATCACCTCCACTTCGCCATTGCTACTTTCCTGTTTCGTTTCCTAATGTTGCTCGAGATTTTTCTTGTTGTAGCCATAGAATGTTGCTTCACTTCTGTTTTCTTATAACAACGAAATTAATGATAATAAACATTGATTTAGATGATGAGAAAAAAAAAGTGATTTTTATGTATTATAAAGATGATGAAAAATGATGAAATAATAGTGGAGGATAATGATGAATAGACCTACGTGTTCTTTTCTATTTTTTTTTTTTGAATTCTTGTCGACAAGGAATGCAAGAAATGGGATGGTGGATTAGGCCGTAAAAATATTTTTATTAGATTGCTAAATGGGCTATTAAATCGATTTCTTTATTGGGCTCCTTCATTATACAAACCCATTTGAGTTCTCTGTTATGGAACAAACTATACCCCCTTTGGGTTCGATCATGTAATGACCCGCACTTTTTCGATCGTTCTATACTTATAAGATTAATATTTACATAAATTAAACCTTACCAACGTTTTTGAAATGAGTTTTACACAACGTTTGACCGTCTAGTTTGACCGATGATATCACGAACTATATAACATATGATAATTATACGTTTGTGTATATATATGTATATATACATATTTAACATGATCTAAGGATGTTTTAATATCTCATTTTGTATTAATAACAATAAGTTATAAGTATATTTTGAAACTACTAACTTAAGTTTTCAAAACGATAACCATACGTAACGTTATTTGACATAAATACTTATAACATATAATGTTTATACATATATCGTATATGTAATGTATTTAATCACTTTTAAAGACTTAAATACATAAAACAATATAAGTATATTCACAAAAGATAGCTATATTTGAATTCTCATTCCATTTTTCACAAGATTTTCTATACGTATATCTAGAGTATATGTACTCGTATCATACCTAACCTCTATACATATTTACTATTGGTATATACACATCAAATCACCACCAACCAGCCCTTGTTCAATGCCTTATGTATAAGGTAACTACTTTTGTTATCTAGTATGACAATTTCACATGATTAAAAGATTTTTTCACAAAATTACAAACTTATACACCTTTTACACCACCATTTATACTCCATTCCATTTTCATTTTACTACACATTTCTTTAACCAAAAACACACTCTTAAGAAACTCCATAACCATTCAGCTAGTATCCATGAAGATCTAGCCATAAAAACATCACTTAAACACCATAAGAAAAACCTTACAAAAACACTTCAAGAATCCTTTCAAGAACACAAGTTTACTTCCAATCTTTCATCCAACTCCATCACTCTTTTGGTTCTAGATTTTTTTACTTCTCTTTTACAGCAATCTTGTCCAAGTAACTTGAGGTAGTAACTTTGTTCATAACCTTATTCGATTCATATATATATAGCTATCTTATTTTGTGGTATAAAATTTTAACAACAAGAACATAGTTTGAATGTTTTCAAAACTTGTTTGCAAACTAAATAGATCCTTCTAACTTAACTTTTAAAATACTTCAAGACCTGTAATATAACATAAATATATGCTAATTTAACAAGGTATAACTTGGTTTTTCAAAGAACACCTTAAAAACTGTTTTTACGACGTCGGAGTGCAACCGGGGGCTGTTTGGGGTTGGATAATTAAAAACCATCTTGAACTTTGAATTGGAGGTTTATATTCTGGAAAAATGATATTTCTTATGAATATGTTAACACATAAAAATTTCATGATTTAATTCAAAGTATAAGTGTTTTTAGAAAAATGATCATTAAATGATATTTTTGTAACAAAAATGATTAACTTCATGTGTTTCACCAAAGTTTTACCTTTGATCTGTGATTTCGAATATAAACTAAGGTATTTACAGTTCTTATTCTTAAAGTGGGACTCGATCCAAGGAAGTGGCAAGTTGAACCAATGAAAACGGAGTTGTAACGAAGAAACTATGACCAAAACAAAATCGGATATCCAAGACTTGTTTAGTCACGAAAATAATTGGAGAAAAATTAAATAAATCACATCTTTTTAAAATAACATGATATTTTATATATATGTACTCATAATTTAATTTTATATGGTTCAGGATCACCCGTAAACAACACGAGAAGATTAATCATAAGATTCCCATGATTGTACGCAACACGTCATTTGACAACACCGGTACTTTATGTACGCAACACGTCATTTGACAACACCGGTACCATGGGTCAAGATTAATCTCGACCAATACATATACGATGGGGGTTTTTATTTATTTCATTGGGGGTTTATTAAACACCTAAAAATGAACCATTAAAATTGAATTACTAACATCGGACTGCTAACTACGGACTAAGAAATTATTAAAACTATTAAAAGTATAATAAGTATATATATGTGACGATTGTTTAAAATGGAAATATATTGATAAACTATATATGGATAGGTTCGTGATATCAACCGGAGACCAAGTCAAAATATATATATCTTCAAGGCAAAAGTGAGTATATAGTCCCACTTTTAAACTCTAAATATTTCGGGATGAGAATACATGCATTTTATGATTTACGTTATGGACACAAGTGATTAAAATATATATTCTACGTTGAGTTGTACCACTGGCATACTTCCCTGTAGCTTGGTAACTACTATTTACATGTGGTATTGTAAACGCGAATCCTGTTGATAGATCTATCGGGCCTGACAACCCCAACCGGACTGGACGACCAGTATTCAACGGTTGCACAGTACTTCGTTTCGTAACTACACTTGGTACGGTGTAGTAAGATTTCATAATAAAGGGAATATGCGACGTGATTAAATGTTAAGTATGGTTACCAAGTGCTCAACCACTTAGAATATTTTTATTAAAATGTTTATATATGAAATCTTGTGGTCTATATATATATTGCTGCCGGCATTAAACCTATATCTCACCAACTTTATGTTGACGTTTTAAGCATGTTCATTCTCAGGTGATAATTAGAAGCTTCCGCTGCAACATGTTGAATTTAAACAAGATCTTGAGTATGCATATTTGTGTCAAAAATAAAACTGCATATCGGAGGATTTGTAATGTAAAATATGCTAGAAATCGTATTGTTATCATCACATGTAAAGTTTGTAAGTCTAAGATTATCGCTAAACGATAATCATCTTTATATTGTCTAAAGCTTGTATTATCATAAGAGTTATGGTTTGTAATGTAAAATAAATGCAGTTGTTCTTTTAAAAATGTCGCATATAGAGGTCAATACCTCGCAATGAAATCATACGTTATCTAACACGTTCTTATGGTTAAGGACGGGTTATGACATGTGGTATCAGAGCGGTGGTCTTAGCGAACCAGGTTTGCATTAGTGTGTCTAACTGATAAGTCGTTAGGATACATTAGTAAGTCTGGACTTTGACCGGGTCTGATTTAAAAACCATTGCTTATCATTGTTGGTTAAAATTTATATGTAAATATTATGTAGTACTAATGGGTTAGTTGTTGTGTGATAGATGTCGGGCTCAAAACTTGTCATCACATTCAGCGACTCCGAACCAGAATCTTCAGATGGTGTTCCAGTCATTAACCTATCCGATGACGAAAATAATATATTTGGGGAAGACTCACAAATTCCGGATGAACCAACTATAGAGAACCCGGAAAGTGAACCCGAGGAGGAAAGTGAACCCGAGGAGGAAAGTGAACCCGAGGAAGAAATACAGGAAATTACAAAAGACGAGTTCGAACTAGGAAAGAAACGAAAGGCTAATGAATTAGAAAATTCAAATCCCGAGTTTAGTAAGGATGATGTGGCACCAACTCCACTAGACACTACCACCCCTATTCCCGCTATTCCTATTCGTTCTATCCCGGCATCCAGTTCTTCAGTCCCACAGCCAAAATATAGGCAGACAGCCAGGATAAGCGTTAAGCGATTCTTTGAACCTAAACGTCCTAGAAAATAGACCAAACGATGCGCTGCCGTATTAAACCATGGGATCATATAATGTTTTGTATAATATTATTAGTGTGGTTTGCTTAATGTTCGATGTAAGATAAGCATATGTAAAATAGTGAAGTGTGAAATGCAATAATTTTCCATGGTTAAGTATTATTTAGATGGTAGTAATTGATTCTGTACTAAGCTATTAAGTATGGACATTAACGGGTAGGTACCACCCTAGATATAATTATAAAACGCTAATAAGAAGAAAAGGCTTTTATAATAATACCTGGTTCATATTATTAATAAGCTATAATGTACTGTAAATATACACTACATCTATAATATTCCATGTGAATAATTATTTTCTTTTCATTCTTATAGAAGAATATGGCGCGATTGAACCGAATGACGGAACAAGAAATCCAGGAACTCATCAATCAGCGAGTGAACGACAGAATGTTATGGGTCGAGGCTGCAAGAGGTGCTGCAGTTAACCCAAATCCTCGTGTGGGGTGCACTTACAAAACTTTTCAAGCTTGCAAGCCCTCATCATTCAGTGGAATAGAAGGACCGATCGGTTTAACCCGGTGGATAGAAAAGGTGGAGACTGTGTTTAAAATAAGTGGTTGTGTTGAAAAGGACATGACCAAGTATGCATCGTGCACTTTACAAGATAGTGCACTCACGTGGTGGAAAAATTATGTGAAGGCTGTAGGAGGAGATGTAGCTTATGATACTCCTTGGGAAGAATTCAAAACAATGTTAATCAACGAGTATTGTCCAAGGAACGAGGTTAGGAAGTTGGAAGATGAATTACGAAGTCTGAAGGTTATTGGTACTGAAATCACCAACTACAATCAGCCATTCATGGAATTAGTTTTGCTATGTCCTGAATTGGTTCCAACCGAAGAACGGAAAATTGAAATGTACAAAGATGGTTTGCCCAAAAAGGTCAAGGCAAATGTTACAGCATCGAAACCTAAGACAATTCATGAAGCTATAACCATGGCAAACGAGCTAATGGATCAGGTCATCATGGATAAGAAAGTATCCAATACTGATGAGAAGGTATCAGGTAACAAAAGAAAGTGGAATGGAAATTATGATCGAGGTAACCAACAACAATCTTTTAAGAAACAAGAAATCATGCAAGGTGCGGGTAGTGGTTTAAGCTTTGGTTATAAAGGACAAAATCCTTTATGCAACCGATGCCACAAACATCACTCTGGTTACTGTAATGTGGTATGCAACAAATGTAATCGAAAGGGTCATCTTGCTGAAGATTGTAGGGCTCTCGTTACAAATACAAATGGTACCAAGACTCCTGCCACTAATGCAAATAGAACTGCTTTGGCTACTGTTACTTGTTATGGATGTGGGAAACAGGGTCATTATAAGATCCAGTGCCCGAATCCAGAGAAGAATATCGGACCTGCACGAGGGAGAGCATTTGTTTTTAATGCTAGAGAGGCGTGTGAAGACCCGGAGCTTGTTACGGGTACGTTTACCATTAATAACTTATCCGCATCTATTATATTTGATACTGGTGCTGATAGAAGTTACGTGTGTAGAGACTTTCACGCTAAATTGAATTGTTCATCATTACCTCTAAATGCTAAGTACATGATTGAGTTAGCTAATGGTAAACTAATTAAAGCCGATAAAATTTGCCGTGATTGTAAAATAAATTTAGCTGGAGAAACATTTAAGATTGATTTGATACCCGTAGAATTAGGAAGTTTTGATGTAATAGTCGGCATGGACTGGATGTCCAAAATAGGAGCTGAAGTTGTGTGCGCCAAGAAGGCAATTCGCATTCCTCGTAAGGATAAAACGCCAGTAATGATTTATGGAGAGAAGGGTAACTCAAAGCTAAAACTCATTAGTTATTTGAAAGCTCAAAAGTGCTTGAAGAAAGGGTGCTATGCTATCTTAGCACATGTTAATAAAGTCGAAAAGAAAGAAAAAAAGAAGTGCATCAATGACGTGCCTGTGGCAAGAGATTTTCCTGAAGTATTTCCGGAAGAGTTGCCGGGATTACCTCCATTTAGATCTGTAGAATTTCAAATAGATCTTGTACCAGGAGCTGCACCGGTTGCCCGTGCTCCATATAGACTTGCACCGTCCGAGTTAAAAGAACTTCAGAGTCAGTTAAAAGAATTACTGGATCGTGGATTCATACGACCAAGTACTTCACCGTGGGGAGCTCCAATTTTATTCGTCAAGAAGAAAGACGGATCTTTCCGAATGTGTATAGATTATCGTGAATTAAATAAGTTAACTATCAAGAATCGGTATCCACTACCGAGAATTGACGACTTATTTGATCAACTCCAAGGATCATGTGTGTACTCGAAAATTGACCTAAGATCAGGCTATCATCAATTACGCGTCAAAGAAGAAGATATACCGAAAACTGCTTTTCGGACACGTTACGGTCATTACGAATTTTTGGTCATGCCGTTTGGATTGACGAATGCGCCAGCTGTATTCATGGACCTCATGAATCGAGTTTGTAGTCCATATTTAGATAAGTTTGTTATTGTTTTCATTGATGACATTCTTATCTATTCCAAGAGTGAGCAAGAGCATGAGCAGCATTTAAGGTTGATATTAGAGTTGTTGAGAAAAGAACAGCTATACGCTAAATTTTCTAAGTGTGCTTTCTGGTTGAAAGAAGTGCAATTTCTTGGTCACGTTGTTAGTAGCAAAGGAATTCAGGTTGATCCAGCTAAAATTGAGGCCATTGAAAAATGGGAGACTCCTAAAACACCAATGCAGATACGCCAATTTTTGGGTTTAGCCGGTTATTATAGAAGGTTTATTCAAGATTTTTCCCGAATAGCTAAGCCGTTGACAGCATTAACGCAAAAAGGGAAGAAATACGAATGGACCTCGGAGCAGGAGAACGCATTTCAATTACTGAAGAAGAAGTTAACTACGACGCCTATTTTATCGTTACCTGAAGGGAACGATGATTTTGAAATATATTGTGACGCTTCGCGACAAGGTTTTGGTTGTGTTCTTATGCAACAAAAGAAAGTTATTGCATACGCATCTCGACAATTGAAGATTCACGAGCGGAATTATACGACGCATGATCTAGAACTGGGAGCAATCGTGTTTGCGTTAAAGATATGGAGACACTACTTATATGGGGTTAGATGCACTGTGTTTACTGATCATAAAAGTCTTCAACATATTTTCGATCAGAAACAGCTGAACATGAGGCAACGTAGGTGGGTCGAGCTGATAAACGACTACGATTGTGAGATTCGCTATCATCCCGGGAAAGCGAATGTAGTGGCTGACGCATTAAGCAGAAAGGAACGAGAACCAATTCGAGTACGAGCGATGAACATAAAAATTCGCATGAATCTCAACTCACAAATCAAAGAAGTTCAACGAGAAGCACTTACTAAAGAAAACATAAGAAATGAAATAATGAAGAAGTATGAGAAGCAACTCGTTATACGGGAAGATGGAATTCGATATTTTGCAAATCGTATTTGGGTACCGAAGTTGGGTGGATTAAGGAAGTTGTTATTGAACGAGGCACATAAGACAAGATACTCGATACATCCTGGAGTTGGAAAGATGTACCAAGATCTTAAGACACGTTATTGGTGGCCTAATTTAAAGACAGACGTTGCAACATATGTTGGGGAATGTTTAACTTGTTCCAAAGTCAAAGCTGAACACCAAAAGCCATCAGGGTTACTTCAACAACCAGAAATCCCAGAATGGAAATGGGATGGTATTACCATGGATTTCATCACGAAGTTACCAAAGACTGCCTGGGGATACGACACCATTTGGGTGATTGTTGATCGTCTCACCAAGTCTGCACATTTCTTGCCTATAAAGGAAACGGATAGAATGGAGAAACTATTACGATTGTATATAAAGGAAATTGTTTCAAGGCATGGAATACCTATTTCCATTATATCCGATCGTGATAGTAGATTTACCTCAAAGTTCTGGCAATCACTACAGGAGGCCCTAGGAACTCGTTTGGATATGAGCACCGCATATCATCCGCAAACTGACGGGCAGAGTGAAAGAACAATTCAGACTCTTGAAGACATGCTCAGGGCATGTGTGATCGATTTTGGAAACGGATGGGATAAGTATTTACCGTTAGCAGAATTCTCGTATAATAATAGTTATCATGCGAGCATTAAAGCTGCGCCATTTGAAGCACTGTATGGGAGGAAGTGTAGATCTCCTATCTGTTGGAATGAAGTAGGAGATCGACAATTAACTGGTCCCGAGATCATACATGAAACTACTGAAAAGATAGTACAAATTAAGGAGAGATTGAAAACAGCCCGTAGTCGCCAAAAGAGCTACGCTGATGTTCGAAGGAAACCATTAGAGTTTCAGATCGGTGACATGGTTATGTTAAAGGTATCACCATGGAAAGGTGTAATACGTTTTGGCAAAAGGGGTAAACTGAACCCAAGGTACGTAGGCCCGTTCAAGATCATCGAACGCATTGGACCGGTAGCTTATCGACTCGAGTTACCGCAACAACTCACCGGAGTACATAATACCTTTCACGTCTCAAACCTTAAGAAGTGTCTTGCAAAGGAAGATTTCACCATTCCTCTTGAAGAAATCCATGTCGACGAGAAACTACAATTCGTCGAAGAACCAATCGAAATCATGGACCGTGAAGTTAAACAGCTCAAGCAGAGCAACATACCGATCATTAAGGTTCGTTGGAATGCTCGAAGGGGTCCCGAGTTTACTTGGGAACGAGAGGATCAGATGTAACAAAAGTATCCACACTTGTTTCTCGATGACGCAAAATAGGTACAATTTTAAAATTTCGGGACGAAATTTATTTAACGGGTAGGTACTGTAATGACCCGTACTTTTTCGATCGTTCTATACTTATAAGATTAATATTTACATAAATTAAACCTTACCAACGTTTTTGAAATGAGTTTTACACAACGTTTGACCGTCTAGTTTGACCGATGATATCACGAACTATATAACATATGATAATTATACGTTTGTGTATATATATGTATATATACATATTTAACATGATCTAAGGATGTTTTAATATCTCATTTTGTATTAATAACAATAAGTTATAAGTATATTTTGAAACTACTAACTTAAGTTTTCAAAACGATAACCATACGTAACGTTATTTGACATAAATACTTATAACATATAATGTTTATACATATATCGTATATGTAATGTATTTAATCACTTTTAAAGACTTAAATACATAAAACAATATAAGTATATTCACAAAAGATAGCTATATTTGAATTCTCATTCAATTTTTCACAAGATTTTCTATACGTATATCTAGAGTATATGTACTCGTATCATACCTAACCTCTATACATATTTACTATTGGTATATACACATCAAATCACCACCAACCAGCCCTTGTTCAATGCCTTATGTATAAGGTAACTACTTTTGTTATCTAGTATGACAATTTCACATGATTAAAAGATTTTTTCACAAAATTACAAACTTATACACCTTTTACACCACCATTTATACTCCATTCCATTTTCATTTTACTACACATTTCTTTAACCAAAAACACACTCTTAAGAAACTCCATAACCATTCAGCTAGTATCCATGAAGATCTAGCCATAAAAACATCACTTAAACACCATAAGAAAAACCTTACAAAAACACTTCAAGAATCCTTTCAAGAACACAAGTTTACTTCCAATCTTTCATCCAACTCCATCACTCTTTTGGTTCTAGATTTTTTTACTTCTCTTTTACAGCAATCTTGTCCAAGTAACTTGAGGTAGTAACTTTGTTCATAACCTTATTCGATTCATATATATATATAGCTATCTTATTTTGTGGTATAAAATTTTAACAACAAGAACATAGTTTGAATGTTTTCAAAACTTGTTTGCAAACTAAATAGATCCTTCTAACTTAACTTTTAAAATACTTCAAGACCTGTAATATAATATAAATATATGCTAATTTAACAAGGTATAACTTGATTTTTCAAAGAACACCTTAAAAACTGTTTTTACGACGTCGGAGTGCAACCGGGGGCTGTTTGGGGTTGGATAATTAAAAACCATCTTGAACTTTGAATTGGAGGTTTATATTCTGGAAAAATGATATTTCTTATGAATATGTTAACACATAAAAATTTCATGATTTAATTCAAAGTATAAGTGTTTTTAGAAAAATGGTCATTAAATGATATTTTTGTAACAAAAATGATTAACTTCATAAGTTTCACCAAAGTTTGACCTTTGACCTGTGATTTTGAATACAAACTAAGGTATTTACAGTTCTTATTCTTAAAGAGGGACTCGATCCAAGGAAGTGGCAAGTTGAACCAACGAAAACGGAGTTGTAACGAAGAAACTATGACCAAAACAAAATCGGATATCCAAGACTTGTTTAGTCACGAAAATAATTGGAGAAAAATTAAATAAATCACATCTTTTTAAAATAACATGATATTTTATATATATGTACTCATAATTTAATTTTATATGGTTCAGGATCACCCGTAAACAACACGAGAAGATTAATCATAAGATTCCCATGATTGTACGCAACACGTCATTTGACAACACCGGTACTTTATGTACGCAACACGTCATTTGACAACACCGGTACCATGGGTCAAGATTAATCTCGACCAATACATATACGATGGGGGTTTTTATTTATTTCATTGGGGGTTTATTAAACACCTAAAAATGAACCATTAAAATTGAATTACTAACATCGGACTGCTAACTACGGACTAAGAAATTATTAAAACTATTAAAAGTATAATAAGTATATATATGTGACGATTGTTTAAAATGGAAATATATTGATAAACTATATATGGATAGGTTCGTGATATCAACCGGAGACCAAGTCAAAATATATATATCTTCAAGGCAAAAGTGAGTATATAGTCCCACTTTTAAACTCTAAATATTTCGGGATGAGAATACATGCATTTTATGATTTACGTTATGGACACAAGTGATTAAAATATATATTCTACGTTGAGTTGTACCACTGGCATACTTCCCTGTAGCTTGGTAACTACTATTTACATGTGGTATTGTAAACGCGAATCCTGTTGATAGATCTATCGGGCCTGACAACCCCAACCGGACTGGACGACCAGTATTCAACGGTTGCACAGTACTTCGTTTCGTAACTACACTTGGTACGGTGTAGTAAGATTTCATAATAAAGGGAATATGCGACGTGATTAAATGTTAAGTATGGTTACCAAGTGCTCAACCACTTAGAATATTTTTATTAAAATGTTTATATATGAAATCTTGTGGTCTATATATATATTGCTGCCGGCATTAAACCTATATCTCACCAACTTTATGTTGACGTTTTAAGCATGTTCATTCTCAGGTGATAATTAGAAGCTTCCGCTGCAACATGTTGAATTTAAACAAGATCTTGAGTATGCATATTTGTGTCAAAAATAAAACTGCATATCGGAGGATTTGTAATGTAAAATATGCTAGAAATCGTATTGTTATCATCACATGTAAAGTTTGTAAGTCTAAGATTATCGCTAAACGATAATCATCTTTATATTGTCTAAAGCTTGTATTATCATAAGAGTTATGGTTTGTAATGTAAAATAAATGCAGTTGTTCTTTTAAAAATGTCGCATATAGAGGTCAATACCTCGCAATGAAATCATACGTTATCTAACACGTTCTTATGGTTAAGGACGGGTTATGACAGATCAATCTTATCATCAGTTGCAATTCGAGTGTTTATTTTGTTGTTGTTATTCGATGATGCACAAGAATGATGTTAGTGGAAGTTAAAATGTTGATATGATGAGAGAATGTAAGAATGAAGATGATGATGTTTTCTATTGATGATGATTAGATTATGTCATGATTCTTTAATGATCGTGAGTGATAAAGATGATGATTAAGATGATGAGATGCATGATGATAGTGATGATCATAATAATGATTATGATTATGATGATGGTGACAGTGTATGATTAAGTGAAGAAGAAAATGGAAACTGAAACAAACGGGTTAAATAAAATTAAGTTATGGTTTTAATCAGAAAAACTGGGACAAAGAGATGGTTAAGGGTATGAGTCTTTAAGTGAGAGGTCGCGGGTTCGAGCCTGGGCGCAGGCAGTTTATTTATTTTTTGAAGCTCTTCCCATTAAGGTAGTTATTATTAGTATTAGTATTATCTTTGTTTTTATTATTATATTTATCAATATTATTACTAATATTATTATCATTATAAGTATTATTATTTTTAGAATCATAAGTATTATTATTATCATTATTATTATTTTCACTAACATGATTTTTATATAAAATTTTAATTACATTATTTTTATTATCATTAATATTATTAGTATTACAGTATTTTTATTGCTACAAACAAAATGGCTATTATTATTGTCAAAATTATTATTTTCATTATCACTATTAAGATTATATTATTAATGTACTAAATAAATAAATATTATATATATAAGAAAAAATATATTTACTACATATAACATAACTATACTAATACTTTTATAATAAATATTAATATATGTAACTTATTAGGTTATTAATGAATCACATAATTAAAATAACAATTAAATCACTAATGATATATAAGTTTGTTCAATTACTATTTTACGTGTTAATATATATAAATGATATAGGTTCGTGAATCCGAGGCCAACCCTGCATTGTTCAGTTGTTCAATATAGTCATATGTATTTTTACTACAAAATACATTAGGTGAGTTCATTTGCTCCCTTTTTACTCATTACATTTTTGGGCCGAGAATACATGCAAATGCTTTATTAACTGTTTTACAATATTTATATGCGTGAGTTTCATTTGCTCCCTTTTTAAATGCTTTTGCAATATATATTTTTGGGACTGAGAATACATGCGCTGCTTTTATAAATGCTTTACGAAATAGACACAAGTGATCGAAACTACATTCTATGGTTGGATTATTAAACCGAATATGCCCTTTTTATTAAGTCTGGTAATCTAAGAATTAGGGAACAGACACCCTAATTGACGCGAATCCTAAAGATAGATCTATCGGGCCCAACAAGCCCCCATCCAAAGTACCGGATGCTTTAGTACTTCGAAATTTATATCATGTCCGAAGGAGGATCCCGGAATGATGGGGATATTCTTATATGCATATTGTGAATGTCGGTTACCAGGTGTTCAATCCATATGAATGATATTTTTGTCTCTATGCATGGGACGTATGTTTATGAGAAATGGAAATATGAAATCTTGTGGTCTATTAAAATTATGAAATGATTATTTATGTTAAATTAATGAACTCACCAACCTTTTGGTTGACACTTTAAAGCATGTTTATTTTAATATAAAGATTTACAATTAGACGTCCCTATAAATAACCATATACACTCGATCGGACACGATGGGCGGGATATTTATATGTACGAATAATCGTTCATTTAACCGGACACGGGAATGGATTAATAGTCTATGGAATTATTAAAACAGGGGTGGAATTATGTACAAGGACACTTGGCGTAATTGTTAACAAAGTATTAAAACCTTGGGTTACACGCAGTCGATATCCTGGTGTAATTATTAAACAAAGTAATAAAACCTTGTTACAGTTTAAGTCCCCAATTAGTTGGAATATTTGACTTCGGACATAAGGATAATTTGACGAGGACACTCGCACTTTATATTTATGACTGATGGACCGTTATGGACAAAAACCAGATGGACTTATCAAATAATCCAGGACAAAGGACAATTAACCCATGAGCATAAAACTAAAATCAACACGTCAAACATCATGATTACGGAAGTTTAAATAAGCATAATATATTTTATTTCATTTTTCCTCGTACTTTTATTTATTGTCATTTTAATTATTGTTATTTATTTTATCATTATTTAAATATCGTCATTTACTATACGCTTCGCTTAAAATATAAATCGACAAACCGGTCATTAAACGGTAAACCCCCTTTTATATATTATTATATATAATTATATATATTTTGTACAAATATAGTTGTTTAAAAATATAGTGTAAAATAAGCCAGCTCCCTGTGAAACGAACCGGACTTACTAAAAACTATACTACTCTACGATTAGGTATACTGCCTATAGTGTTGTAGCAAGGTTTAGGTATATCCCATTTGTAAATAAATAATTAAAACTTGTGTAATTTGTAACGTATTTCGTAGTAAAATATAGTACTATCACGTACCCCCACGCTACCACATCAAGTTTTTGGCGCCGCTGCCAGGGACTCAGCGAAACGCTATATTTTTAATTTATTTTTGTATAAATATATTTTTATATATTTTTAGAAAAACAATATAAAATTTAAAAAAAAACAAAAAAAAAACGTTTTTTTTCAAACTACACGACTCGCGGAGTTTGCAGGCTTAAAACTCCACGACTCGCGGAGCCGCCCTGACCAGCCTGACCAGAAATCCTATTTCGCATTAATTACGGGGTATTATTAATTATTATTATTATTTAACCCTAGTTACTTTATTATTATTATTATTTAGTTTAAGTTTTTAAATTAATTAGTTATAATTAATTATATTTAGTTTTAATATATAAAAAATTAATACTTTTATAAAATATAAAAATAATATTTTTTATAAAAATAAGTAATTTTATCACTTTTTATAATTTGTATCCTTTTGTAATCGTAATATTTTATATATTTTTCGTTCACAATTAGTTTTAAAATTAGTTTTTCCGTAGTTATTTTATATGTATAGATTCTTAGGCTTTGCCGTAAAATCCCTTAAGTGCTATTTCTTTAGACTAAGATTTAGGTGCTTTAGAATTTTGCGACGATTTTAAAATTTTAGTGCCTTTTAAGTCACGACTTGCTACTTTCTTATTTTTATTTTTCGACGTTTTTCGACGCGCATTCTTTTTCTTTCTTATTTCTCGACGCTTTAGTTTTTAGGACTTAGAAATTTTCTCTATTTCTTATCTACTATCTCAAATGGAAAGAAAAATTATTTAAGTGGTTAAATTAATGGACGTTGACAATTTTCTGCTTCGTGGTAATAGTTGGATTTGTTAGTGGCTGAGTTGTGAGCTTCCGATTTAAAGGGTTCTGGCTCCCTGCTGCATCTTTTGGCTATTCGAAATGTGGGCAAAAGCAGAAAAGTCTATTAATTGGACAACTTATATAAGTTTTTCTATTTTTATAACTAATAGGATAATTAGTAAATGCACCACATTGTAGCTAAAATTTGGCCATCGCAATAAAATGGAAAATTTTGAAAACAAGGCTATGGAAACTCTTTTTGATATCCAAAATCAATTAAATCAATACTCTCAAACGGGTGTTGATAACAATTCGTTCGGTCAATCTTGGATCATGAATGACGAAACAATAACTGGTTGTGAAATCTGTGGAGATTATCACTCAACATGAGAATGTTATTATTACGTTCCTATGGAAAATTACGCACCCACGGAACCTGAATGGAATGATTATGAAGAATACAATTCAAATTGGGATTATTCCCAACAATATTTCCAAACTCAACAACCAGTAGACGAGGAAAATTACGTGTCTGAAAATTTATTAGACAATATGAAAATCAAACTCGAAGAACTCAATGCTCAAAATGAACAAATGAGAGAGTTTGTAAACCGGCAAGCTGAAACTCTATCAGACTACACACCTGTTGATCTGAGGAGTATTGTGCAAGAAAATCTCATATCATCGAATTTTGATGAATTCGAGAGCTCCGAAATCACCAATTATCCCGATGATACTTTTTATTATGTCTTACCAATTTCACAACATATCGACACATTAGCCTCTACCGACGAAATCATCGATCCATCAATGGATAAAGAAGAAGTAAGGGTGACAAATTGGTACTCTTGGGAATACGATAACATTGAAAATTTTACCCCCGAGGCCAAACCGAACTTCACCATTCCACAACCTTCCAACCCAATATTCTCAATAGACGAGGCATCAACCGGAAATGAACTACGAGCTGTAATAGATAATGACACCTCGAATTTTACCCAATTGGGTAATAGAGGTGAAAACTTTGATCCTGAGAATAAAAGGAAGGAAATATTAGGAATTGTCCACCCTATAGAAATAAGTATGTCGGTGTATATCGATCCATTTGACCAAGAACTAGAAAAGAGACATATCCATTTACTAAAAGCTACACTTAAAAAAGAATTAAGTAGTGACGATCTGGTGAGTCTAAACTTTAAACCCATTGATATATTATACACCACCTGAAATGTAAATAACTGGCTCACTACTCTAATTCGTGGAACTCATTCTACCGACTTCACATGTCGCCAGCTAAGTGTGGGGAAGTCTAACCCCACTTAACGTTAAATTAGGGGTTCGGGTTAGTGCATAACTCGTTAATAAAAATGCACAATTAGGGTAAAAGACGCATTTTCAAATATTAGCAAACAGTTCAGAAAAGCAACCGTTTTTGAAGAAAAACATGTGTGAAATAACAAAAGAAGGAATGAACGATGAGGCGCGCCATCTATCATTCGACGAGCTTTGTAATTACAAACTGGGTATTTTTAATTACTTTTCTACACTAATCACCCTCATGAATTTATAATTATAGTCTGATTTCATGCAAATGAGGGCATTGCATGATCTCAAGTGTGGGGAAGGGTTATAAATTCTCTCGGGTTTATACTTGGTTTATTTGCCAAATTTTATGAAAATTTGAAAAATTTTCAACTAAATGAATTTAAAATCATGTTTATATATATTTATGAACGGTGAAAACTAGGTGTTAGTACCGAAATTATCATTACCTCGGAAAGGACATAAATTGAGAAACACCCTAAAATGCTTGAATTCATTTAAAATGGAATAAAGGAGAATAAAAAGGCAAAGAAAGAAACTAAGTGTGGGGAGAATGTACCAAGTTATTCAATTAAAAACTATCTATCACATGTTTATGTAAAGTTTATTGCAGGTGCTTTTGTTTTGGACTAAATTAACTGTTTTACCCGATTTACTGTAATGAAAAATGGATCTACACGATGAATCAATTCCATCATTTAAAGGAAGTAAAGTCTTCCGAAAAAGAAACGCGCTTCTTGATTTAGGTCAAGAAGTTGTCGTCCAGACCAGCTGTAGGTTGACGAAAAATCTAGAAAAGTCAACACTAAAATCAGCAGGAAATCCACGGACCTCAGCATAAAACAGGGTCGCCAAGTGGTCAGACTTATCCTAACCATGAGAGGATCTGTCTCGTAAAATGGGGAGGGCGCCATGCAAATTAGCTTGATAAGACTAATGAATCAGATCCCCAGAAAGGATAATCTCCTTAAAGATTAAAAATCAGCTTTTAATACTGATATTACTCAATCCTTGAGATTGACCTTAAAGATTGAGAATTACAAACTCATGGAATTCGATGATATCTAAACTCGAGCTTGAACGAGAAAATATTTTGATCAAAATTATAAACCGATTTGTTTTCTGAAAAACCATTTTCAGTGCGTTCATTACCATTGAACGTAAAATCCTAGGAATTCACCTGGAATTCATTAGGTCACCTGAACCAAATCGGGTGTCAACCGTAAGAACGGTGGTTGCATAGCATGGTCGGAGACAGTGAAATGTCCCGTTCTTATTGATTAAAAATGTTCCATATTAATTGATTTCGTTGCGAGGTTTTGACCTCTATATGAGACGTTTTTCGAAGACTGCATTCATTTTTAAAACAAACCATAACCTTTATTTCATAAATAAAGGTTTAAAAAGCTTTACGTAGATTATCAAATAATGATAATCTAAAATATCCTGTTTACACACGACCATTACATAATGGTTTACAATACAAATATGTTACATCGAAATCAGTTTCTTGAATGCAGTTTTTACACAATATCATACAAACATGGACTCCAAATCTTGTCCTTATTTTAGTATGCAACAGCGGAAGCTCTTAATATTCACCTGAGAATAAACATGCTTTAAACGTCAACAAAAATGTTGGTGAGTTATAGGTTTAACCTATATATATCAAATCGTAACAATAGACCACAAGATTTCATATTTCAATACACATCCCATACATAGAGATAAAAATCATTCATATGGTGAACACCTGGTAACCGACATTAACAAGATGCATATATAAGAATATCCCCATCATTCCGGGACACCCTTCGGATATGATATAAATTTCGAAGTACTAAAGCATCCGGTACTTTGGATGGGGTTTGTTAGGCCCAATAGATCTATCTTTAGGATTCGCGTCAATTAGGGTGTCTGTTCCCTAATTCTTAGATTACCAGACTTAATAAAAAGGGGCATATTTGATTTTGATAATTCAACCATAGAATGTAGTTTCACGTACTTGTGTCTATTTTGTAAATCATTTATAAAACCTGCATGTATTCTCATCCCAAAAATATTAGATTTTAAAAGCGGGACTATAACTCACTTTCACAGATTTTTACTTCGTCGGGAAGTAAGACTTGGCCACTGGTTGATTCACGAACCTATAACAATATATACATATATATCAAAGTATGTTCAAAATATATTTACAACACTTTTAATATATTTTGATGTTTTAAGTTTATTAAGTCAGCTGTCCTCGTTAGTAACCTACAACTAGTTGTCCACAGTTAGATGTACAGAAATAAATTGATAAATATTATCTTGAATCAATCCACGACCCAGTGTATACGTATCTCAGTATTGATCACAACTCAAACTATATATATTTTGGAATCAACCTCAACCCTGTATAGCTAACTCCAACATTCACATATAGAGTGTCTATGGTTGTTCCGAAATATATATAGATGTGTCGACATGATAGGTCAAAACATTGTATACGTGTCTATGGTATCTCAAGATTACATAATATACAATACAAGTTGATTAAGTTATGGTTGGAATAGATTTGTTACCAATTTTCACGTAGCTAAAATGAGAAAAATTATCCAATCTTGTTTTACCTATAACTTCTTCATTTTAAATCCGTTTTGAGTGAATCAAATTGCTATGGTTTCATATTGAACTCTATTTTATGAATCTAAACAGAAAAAGTATAGGTTTATAGTCAGAAAAATAAGTTACAAGTCGTTTTTTTAAAGGTAGTCATTTCAGTCGAAAGAACGACGTCTAGATGACCATTTTAGAAAACATACTTCCACTTTGAGTTTAACCATAATTTTTGGATATAGTTTCATGTTCATAATAAAAATCATTTTCTCAGAATAACAACTTTTAAATCAAAGTTTATCATAGTTTTTAATTAACTAACCCAAAACAGCCCGCGGTGTTACTACGATGGCGTAAATCCGGTTTTACGGTGTTTTTCGTGTTTCCAGGTTTTAAACCATTAAGTTAGCATATCATATAGATATAGAACATGTGTTTAGTTGATTTTAAAAGTCAAGTTAGAAGGATTAACTTTTGTTTGCGAACAAGTTTAGAATTAACTAAACTATGTTCTAGTGATTACAAGTTTAAACCTTCAAATAAGATAGCTTTATATGTATGAATCGAATGATGTTATGAACATCATTACTACCTTAAGTTCCTTGGATAAACCTACTGGAAAAGAGAAAAATGGATCTAGCTTCAACGGATCCTTGGATGGCTCGAATTTCTTGAAGCAGAATCATGACACGAAAACAAGTTCAAGTAAGATCATCACTTGAAATAAGATTGTTATAGTTATAGAAATTGAACCAAAGTTTGAATATGATTATTACCTTGTATTAGAATGATAACCTACTGTAAGAAACAAAGATTTCTTGAGGTTGGATGATCACCTTACAAGATTGGAAGTGAGCTAGGAAACTTGAAAGTATTCTTGATTTTATGTAACTAGAACTTGTAGAATTTATGAAGAACACTTAGAACTTGAAGATAGAACTTGAGAGAGATCAATTAGATGAAGAAAATTGAAGAATGAAAGTGTTTGTAGGTGTTTTTGGTCGTTGGTTTATGGATTAGATATAAAGGATATGTAATTTTGTTTTCATGTAAATAAGTCATGAATGATTACTCATATTTTTGTAATTTTATGAGATATTTCATGCTAGTTGCCAAATGATTGTTCCCACATGTGTTAGGTGACTCACATGGGCTGCTAAGAGCTGATCATTGGAGTGTATATACCAATAGTACATACATCTAAAAGCTGTGTATTGTACGAGTATGAATACGAGTGCATACGAGTAGAATTGTTGATGAAACTGAACGAGGATGTAATTGTAAGCATTTTTGTTAAGTAGAAGTATTTTAATAAGTGTCTTGAAGTCTTTCAAAAGTGTATGAATACATATTAAAACACTACATGTATATACATTTTAACTGAGTCGTTAAGTCATCGTTAGTCGTTACATGTAAGTGTTGTTTTGAAACCTTTAGGTTAACGATCTTGTTAAATGTTGTTAACCCAATGTTTATAATATCAAATGAGATTTTAAATTATTATATTATCATGATAATATGATGTACAAATATCTCTTAATATGATATATATACATTAAATGTCGTTACAACGATAATCGTTACATATATGTCTCGTTTCAAAATCATTAAGTTAGTAGTCTTGTTTTTACATATGTAGTTCATTATTAATATACTTAATGATATGTTTACTTATCATAATATCATTTTAACTATATATATAACCATATATATTTCATCATATAGTTTTTACAAGTTTTAACGTTCGTGAATCACCGGTCAACTTGGGTGGTCAATTGTCTATATGAAACCTATTTCAATTAATCAAGTCTTAACAAGTTTGATTGCTTAACATGTTGGAAACACTTAATCATGTAAATAACAATTTCATTTAATATATATATACATGGAAAAGTTCGGGTCACTACAGTACCTACCAGTTAAATAAATTTCGTCCCGAAATTTTAAGCAGTTGGAGGTGTTGACGTATCTTCTGGAAATAAATGCGGGTATTTTTTCTTCATCTGATCTTCACGCTCCCAAGTGAACTCGGGTCCTCTACGAGCATTCCATCGAACCTTAACAATCGGTATCTTGTTTTGTTTAAGTCTCTTAACCTCACGATCCATTATTTCGACGGGTTCTTCAATGAATTGAAGTTTTTCATTGATTTGGATTTCGTCCAATGGAATAGTGAGATCTTCTTTAGCAAAACATTTCTTCAAATTTGAGACGTGGAAAGTGTTATGTACAGCCGCGAGTTGTTGAGGTAGCTCCAGTTGGTAAGCTACTGGTCTGACACGATCTATAATCTTGAATGGTCCAATGTACCTTGGATTTAGTTTCCCCCGTTTACCAAATCGAACAACGCCTTTCCAAGGTGCAACTTTAAGCATGACCATCTCTCCAATTTCAAATTCTATATCTTTTCTTTTAATGTCAGCGTAGCTCTTTTGTCGACTTTGGGCGGTTTTCAACCGTTGTTGAATTTGGATGATCTTCTCGGTAGTTTCTTGTATAATCTCCGGACCCGTAATCTGTCTATCCCCTACTTCACTCCAACAAATCGGAGACCTGCACTTTCTACCATAAAGTGCTTCAAACGGCGCCATCTCAATGCTTGAATGGTAGCTGTTGTTGTAGGAAAATTCTGCTAACGGTAGATGTCGATCCCAACTGTTTCCGAAATCAATAACACATGCTCGTAGCATGTCTTCAAGCGTTTGTATCGTCCTTTCGCTCTGCCCATCAGTTTGTAGATGATAGGCAGTACTCATGTCTAGACGAGTTCCTAATGCTTGCTGTAATGTCTGCCAGAATCTTGAAATAAATCTGCCATCCCTATCAGAGATAATAGAGATTGGTATTCCATGTCTGGAGACGACTTCCTTCAAATACAGTCGTGCTAACTTCTCCATCTTGTCATCTTCTCTTATTGGCAGGAAGTGTGCTAATTTGGTGAGACGATCAACTATTACCCAAATAGTATCAAAACCACTTGCAGTCCTTGGCAATTTAGTGATGAAATCCATGGTAATGTTTTCCCATTTCCATTCTGGGATTTCGGGTTGTTGAAGTAGACCTGATGGTTTCTGATGCTCAGCTTTGACCTTAGAACACATCAAACATTCTCCTACGTATTTAGCAACATCGGCTTTCATACCCGGCCACCAAAAATGTTTCTTGAGATCCTTGTACATCTTCCCCGTTCCAGGATGTATTGAGTATCTGGTTTTATGAGCTTCTCTAAGTACCATTTCTCTCATATCTCCAAATTTTGGTACCCAAATCCTTTCAGCCCTATACCGGGTTCCGTCTTCCCGAATATTAAGATGCTGCTCCGATCCTTTGGGTATTTCATCCTTTAAATTTCCTTCTTTTAAAACTCCTTGTTGCGCCTCCTTTATTTGAGTAGTAAGGTTATTATGAATCATTATATTCATAGATTTTACTCGAATGGGTTCTCTGTCCTTCCTGCTCAAGGCATCAGCTACCACATTTGCCTTCCCCGGGTGGTAACGAATCTCAAAGTCGTAATCATTCAACAATTCAATCCACCTACGCTGCCTCATATTCAGTTGTTTCTGATTAAATATGTGTTGAAGACTTTTGTGGTCGGTATATATAATACTTTTGACCCCATATAAGTAGTGCCTCCAAGTCTTTAATGCAAAAACAACCGCGCCTAATTCCAAATCATGCGTCGTATAATTTTGCTCGTGAATCTTCAATTGTCTAGACGCATAAGCAATCACCTTCGTTCATTGCATTAATACACAACCGAGACCTTGCTTTGATGCGTTACAATAAATCACAAAATCATCATTCCCTTCAGGCAATGACAATATAGGTGCCGTAGTTAGCTTTTTCTTCAATAACTGAAACGCTTTCTCTTGTTCATCCTTCCATTCAAATTTCTTCCCTTTATGCGTTAATGCAGTCAAGGGTTTTGCTATTCTGGAAAAGTCTTGGATGAACCTTCTGTAGTAACCATCTAGTCCTAAGAACTGGCGTATGTGTTTTGGAGTTTTCGGGGTTTCCCACTTTTCAACAGTTTCTATCTTTGCCGGATCCACCTTAATACCTTTTTTGTTCACTATGTGACCGAGGAATTGAACTTCTTCCAACCAAAATGCACACTTTGAAAACTTAGCGTACAGTTTTTCTTTCCTCAATACTTCTAGCACTTTTCTCAAATGTTCTTCGTGCTCTTGATCATTCTTTGAGTAAATAAGTATGTCATCGATGAAAACAATGACAAACTCGTCAAGATATGGCCCACACACTCGGTTCATAAGGTCCATGAACACAGCTGGTGCGTTAGTCAATCCAAACGGCATAACCATAAAATCGTAATGACCATAACGCGTCCTAAAAGCAGTTTTTGGAATATCATCCTCCTTTACTCGCATTTGATGATATCCAGAACGTAAATCGATCTTCGAATAAACCAACGAGCCTTGTAGTTGATCAAATAAGTCGTCAATTCTCGGCAGTGGATAACGGTTTTTGATGGTAAGTTTGTTCAACTCTCTGTAGTCAATACACAACCTAAATGTACCATCCTTCTTTTTGACAAACAAAACAGGAGCTCCCCATGGTGATGTGATTGGTCGAATGAAACCACGTTCTAATAGTTCTTGCAGTTGGCTTTGCAGTTCTTTCATCTCGCTGGGTGCGAGTCTATAAGGAGCACGAGCTATTGGTGCAGCTCCTGGTACAAGATCTATTTGAAATTCAACAGATCGATGTGGAGGTAGTCCCGGTAATTCTTTCGAAAATACATCGGGAAATTCTTTTGCGACGGGAACATCATTGATGCTCTTTTCTTCAGTTTGTACTTTCTCGACGTGTGCTAGAACAGCATAGCAACCTTTTCTTATTAGTTTTTGTGCCTTCAAATTACTAATAAGATGTAGCTTCATGTTGCCCTTTTCTCCGTACACCATTAAGGGTTCTCCTTCTTCTCGTACAATGCGAATTGCATTTTTATAACATACGATCTCTGCTTTCACCTTCTTCAGCCAGTCCATGCCAACTATTACATCAAAACTCCCTAACTCTACTGGTATCAAATCAATCTTAAATATTTCGCTACCCAGTTTAATTTCTCTATTCCGGCATATATTATCTGCTGAAATTAATTTACTGTTTGCTAATTCGAGTAAAAATTTACTATCCAACGGCGTCAATGGACAACTTAATTTAGCACAAAAATCTCTACTCATATAGCTTCTATCCGCACCCGAATCATATAAAACGTAAGCAGATTTATTGTCAATAAGAAACGTACCCGTAACAAGCTCCGGGTCTTCCTGTGCCTCTGCCGCATTAATATTGAAAACTCTTCCGCGGCCGTGTCCATTCGTGTTCTCCTGGTTCGGGCAATTTCTAATAATGTGGCCCGGTTTTCCACATTTATAACAAACTACATTGGCATAACTTGCTCCGACACTACTTGCTCCGCCATTACTCGTTCCGACACCATTTATTCCTTTCGTTCTGTTAACCCCTAGTCCATAGACCTCACACTTCGCCGCGCTATGACCATTTCTTTTACACTTGTTGCAAAATTTGGTGCAGAACCCCGAGTGATACTTTTCACACCTTTGGCATAGCTGCTTCTGATTGTTGTTGTTGTTGTTGTTGCGGTTGTTATTGTTGTTGGGATGACTATTGTAGTTGATGTTGTTGTTGTTGTTGTTGTTGTTATTGTTGTTGTTGTTGGGCCGTTTGTTGTAGTTGCGATTGATGTTGCGATTGTTGGGATAATTGTTGCGATTATTATTGTAATTGCTGTTGTTGTTGTATTGGTGATTCTTATCACCGTTTTCCTCCCACTTTCTTTTGACTTGCTTCACATTGGCCTCTTCAGCCGTCTGTTCTTTAATTCTTTCCTCAATCTGGTTCACTAGTTTGTGAGCCATTCTACATGCCTGTTGTATGGAGGCGGGCTCGTGTGAACTTATATCTTCTTGGATTCTTTCCGGTAATCCTTTCACAAACGCGTCGATCTTCTCTTCCTCATCTTCGAACGCTCCAGGACACAATAGGCACAATTCTGTGAATCGTATTTCGTACGTGGTAATATCAAATCCTTGGGTTCGTAACCCTCTAAGTTCTGTCTTGAGCTTATTGACCTCGGTTCTGGGACGGTACTTCTCGTTCATCAAGTGCTTGAATGCTGACCACGGTAGTGCGTACGCATCATCTTGTCCCACTTGCTCTAGATAGGTATTCCACCATGTTAACGCAGAACCTGTGAAGGTATGCGTAGCGTACTTCATTTTGTCCTCTTCAGTACACTTACTTATGGAAAACACCTATTCGACCTTCTCGGTCCACCGTTTCAATCCGATTGGTCCTTCGGTTCCATCAAATTCCAAAGGTTTGCAAGCAGTGAATTCTTTGTAGGTGCATCCTACACGATTTCCTGTACTGCTAGATCCAAGGTTATTATTGGTATGTAGCGCAGCCTGTACTGCGGCTATGTTTGAAGCTAGAAAAGTACGGAATTCCTCTTCATTCATATTCACGGTGTGTCGAGTAGTCGGTGCCATTTCCTTCAAAATAGTCAAATGGAACAAGTTAATCATGCAGAATATTAAGAGTAGTTAATAGTATTTCGTAGCATAATATGAACTCATTTATAAAAGCTTTTTCTTCATATTAGCGTTTTATAAGTTTAAATTCGGGTAGTACCTACCCTTTAAGTTCATACTTAGTAGCTAATATACAATTCAACTACTACAATTCTATATGAAAAACTGATTATAATAATATTTCGCGTTCAAACTTTTATACAATATTTTACAAACTTACAATACTGCTTATTTTACATAAAGCATGAAATATAGCACACAATAACTTTGATACAAGATAGTTGTGAAGATAATTCTAGCTAGTACACAAGTTGTTCAGCAAAGGCAATAAAGACACGTAATTCATACGTCCAGAAACAAGTCATGCATTCTGGTTTTACTAGGACTACTTCCCATCCTTGGTCTTGTGGAACATAACCGTTATGGCCGTTGATAAGACAGCGTGTTGTAACGTCGTCAAAGGGACGAGGGTTACGTAATGACCAACAGTCTTGTAATAACCTAAAAACCTCATTTCTTACCCCAATTACCGACTCCGTCACTTGTGAGAACGTTTTGTTTAATAGTTGTAGCCCGATGTTCTTTTTCTCACTTTGGTGAGAAGAGAACATTACTAACCCGTAAGCATAGCATGCTTCTTTATGTTGCATGTTAGCCGCTTTTTCTAAATCATGAAGTCCTATATTCGGATACATTGAGTCAAAATAATTTCTTAACCCGTTGCGTAAAATAGCATTTGGGTTCCCCGCAATATATGCGTCAAAGTAAACACATCGTAACTTATGGGTTTACCAATGTGATATCCCCCATCTTTCAAACGAAAGTCTCTTATAAACCAAGACATTCTTGGAATGTTCTTCGAAAGTCTTACAAACTGATTTCGCCGTAAATAGTTGTGCCGAAGAATTCTGACCGACTCTAGACAAGATTTCATCAATCATGTCTCCAGGTAGGTCTCTTAAAATATTGGGTTGTCTATCCATTTTGTGTTTTTATTCTGTAAAATAGACAAGAGTTAGATTCATAAAAAAAAAATACTTATTAATACAAGCAATTTTTACATATATCATAATGCATAAGCACACTATATTACATATATTACACCACACGAATACAACTATCTTATTCCGACTCACTCATTTCTTCTTCTTCGGTTTTGGTTCGTTTTGCCAAGTTTCTAGGGATATATGATGTTCCCCTAATACGAGCTGTCGTTTTCTACAACGGTTTAGAAAAACCTGATGGTTTAGAGGTTCCCGGGTCATTGTTACAACTTAAGGACTTCGGGGGTTGACGATACATATAAAGTTCATCGGGGTTGGAATTAGATTTCTCTATTTTTATGCCCTTTCCCTTATTATTTTCTTTTGCCTTTTTAAATTCAGTTGGGGTAATTTCTATAACATCATCGGAATTCTCTTCGGAATCCGATTCATCGGAGAATTGGTAATCCTCCCAATATTTTGCTTCCTTGGCGGAAACACCATTGACCATAATTAACCTTGGTCGGTTGGTTGAGGATTTTCTTTTACTTAACCGTTTTATTATTTCCCCCACCGGTTCTATTTGTTCATCCGGTTCCGATTCTTCTTCCGGTTCCGATTCTTCTTCCGGTTCCGACTCTTCTTCCGGTTCCTCTTCGGGAACTTGTGAATCAGTCCACAAATCATTCCAATTTACATTTAACTCTTCATTATTATTAGGTGAGTCAATGAGACTTGTTCTAGAGGTAAACATCTATCACATAATATCAAACGCGTTAAGAGATTAATATATCACATAATATTCACATGTTAAAAATATATAGTTTCCAACAAAATTTGTTAAGCAATCATTTTTCAAGTAAACACGGTCGAAGTCCAGACTCACTAATGCATCCTAACAAACTCGATAAGACACACTAATGCAAAATTCTGGTTCTCTAAGACCAACGCTCTGATACCAACTGAAATGTCCCGTTCTTATTGATTAAAAACGTTCCATATTAATTGATTTCGTTGCGAGGTTTTGACCTCTATATGAGACGTTTTTCAAAGACTGCATTCATTTTTAAAACAAACCATAACCTTTATTTCATAAATAAAGGTTTAAAAAGCTTTACGTAGATTATCAAATAATGATAATCTAAAATATCCTGTTTACACACGACCATTACATAATGGTTTACAATACAAATATGTTACATCGAAATCAGTTTCTTGAATGCAGTTTTTACACAATATCATACAAACATGGACTCCAAATCTTGTCCTTATTTTAGTATGCAACAGCGGAAGCTCTTAATATTCACCTGAGAATAAACATGCTTTAAACGTCAACAAAAATGTTGGTGAGTTATAGGTTTAACCTATATATATCAAATCGTAACAATAGACCACAAGATTTCATATTTCAATACACATCCCATACATAGAGATAAAAATCATTCATATGGTGAACACCTGGTAACCGACATTAACAAGATGCATATATAAGAATATCCCCATCATTCCGGGACACCCTTCGGATATGATATAAATTTCGAAGTACTAAAGCATCCGGTACTTTGGATGGGGTTTGTTAGGCCCAATAGATCTATCTTTAGGATTCGCGTCAATTAGGGTGTCTGTTCCCTAATTCTTAGATTACCAGACTTAATAAAAAGGGGCATATTTGATTTCGATAATTCAACCATAGAATGTAGTTTCACGTACTTGTGTCTATTTTGTAAATCATTTATAAAACCTGCATGTATTCTCATCCCAAAAATATTAGATTTTAAAAGTGGGACTATAACTCACTTTCACAGATTTTTACTTCGTCGGGAAGTAAGACTTGGCCACTGGTTGATTCACGAACCTATAACAATATATACATATA
Source organism: Rutidosis leptorrhynchoides (assembly GCF_046630445.1). Taxonomy (NCBI): domain Eukaryota; kingdom Viridiplantae; phylum Streptophyta; class Magnoliopsida; order Asterales; family Asteraceae; genus Rutidosis; species Rutidosis leptorrhynchoides. The sequence continues at coordinate 524,579,542 of NC_092336.1, forward strand.
TATCAAAGTATGTTCAAAATATATTTACAACACTTTTAATATATTTTGATGTTTTAAGTTTATTAAGTCAGCTGTCCTCGTTAGTAACCTACAACTAGTTGTCCACAGTTAGATGTACAGAAATAAATTGATAAATATTATCTTGAATCAATCCACGACCCAGTGTATACGTATCTCAGTATTGATCACAACTCAAACTATATATATTTTGGAATCAACCTCAACCCTGTATAGCTAACTCCAACATTCACATATAGAGTGTCTATGGTTGTTCCGAAATATATATAGATGTGTCGACATGATAGGTTGAAACATTGTATACGTGTCTATGGTATCTCAAGATTACATAATATACAATACAAGTTGATTAAGTTATGGTTGGAATAGATTTGTTACCAATTTTCACGTAGCTAAAATGAGAAAAATTATCCAATCTTGTTTTACCCATAACTTCTTCATTTTAAATCCGTTTTGAGTGAATCAAATTGCTATGGTTTCATATTGAACTCTATTTTATGAATCTAAACAGAAAAATTATAGGTTTATAGTCGGAAAAATAAGTTACAAGTCGTTTTTGTAAAGGTAGTCATTTCAGTCGAAAGAACGACGTCTAGATGACCATTTTAGAAAACATACTTCCACTTTGAGTTTAACCATAATTTTTGGATATAGTTTCATGTTCATAATAAAAATCATTTTCTCAGAATAACAACTTTTAAATCAAAGTTTATCATAGTTTTTAATTAACTAACCCAAAACAGCCCGCGGTGTTACTACGACGGCGTAAATCCGGTTTTACGGTGTTTTTCGTGTTTCCAGGTTTTAAATCATTAAGTTAGCATATCATATAGATATAGAACATGTGTTTAGTTGATTTTAAAAGTCAAGTTAGAAGGATTAACTTTTGTTTGCGAATAAGTTTAGAATTAACTATGTTCTAGTGATTACAAGTTTAAACCTTCGAATAAGATAGCTTTATATGTATGAATCGAATGATGTTATGAACATCATTACTACCTTAAGTTCCTTGGATAAACCTACTGAAAAAGAGAAAAATGGATCTAGCTTCAACGGATCCTTGGATGGCTCGAATTTCTTGAAGCAGAATCATGACACGAAAACAAGTTCAAGTAAGATCATCACTTGAAATAAGATTGTTATAGTTATAGAAATTGAACCAAAGTTTGAATATGATTATTACATTGTATTAGAATGATAACCTACTGTAAGAAACAAAGATTTCTTGAGGTTGGATGATCACCTTACAAGATTGGAAGTGAGCTAGCAAACTTGAAAGTATTCTTGATTTTATGTAACTAGAACTTGTAGAATTTATGAAGAACACTTAGAACTTGAAGATAGAACTTGAGAGAGATCAATTAGATGAAGAAAATTGAAGAATGAAAGTGTTTGTAGGTGTTTTTGGTCGTTGGTGTATGGATTAGATATAAAGGATATGTAATTTTGTTTTCATGTAAATAAGTCATGAATGATTACTCATATTTTTGTAATTTTATGAGATATTTCATGCTAGTTGCCAAATGATGGTTCTCACATGTATTAGGTGACTCACATGGGTTGCTAAGAGCTGATCATTGGAGTGTATATACCAATAGTATATACATCTAAAAGCTGTGTATTGTACGAGTATGAATACGAGTGCATACGAGTAGAATTGTTGATGAAACTGAACGAGGATGTAATTGTAAGCATTTTTGTTAAGTAGAAGTATTTTGATAAGTGTCTTGAAGTCTTTCAAAAGTGTATGAATACATATTAAAACACTACATGTATATACATTTTAACTGAGTCGTTAAGTCATCGTTAGTCGTTACATGTAAGTGTTGTTTTGAAACCTTTAGGTTAACGATCTTGTTAAATGTTGTTAACCCAATGTTTATAATATCAAATGAGATTTTAAATTATTATATTATCATGATAATATGATGTACGAATATCTCTTAATATGATATATATACATTAAATGTCGTTACAACGATAATCGTTACATATATGTCTCGTTTCAAAATCATTAAGTTAGTAGTCTTGTTTTTACATATGTAGTTCATGATTAATATACTTAATGATATGTTTACTTATCATAATATCATTTTAACTATATATATAACCATATATATGTCATCATATAGTTTTTACAAGTTTTAACGTTCGTGAATCACCGGTCAACTTGGGTGGTCAATTGTCTATATGAAACCTATTTCAATTAATCAAGTCTTAATAAGTTTGATTGCTTAACATGTTGGAAACACTTAATCATGTAAATAACAATTTCATTTAATATATTTATATACATGGAAAAGTTCGGGTCACTACAGACAGGACCTTGTGCCAGACCGAAAAACTATAGGGTGAGCTTTACTATTGCTCCTACAAAGGATAGTACTAGCATCCGACACGTTTATAGACCATAATCAAAAGCATGTCATTAGACATTGCCTTAACAGTTGCTTGTTCAACGCTTTCCTTTACAACCGGACGATAGTTTGCCGAAAGGTAATATACGGGACAAGTAAACTGGACGTGTTTCTTTCCTAATACAAGGTTAGCAAGTGGGTGACACAAAATCATAAGTTTTGAGCTAAAATTTTCAAATCTGAAACCCATAAAACCCACAAAAATATTTTGCAAAAACCGGTGAAGGGTTATTCCGGAAAACTTGTCTAGGGTAAAATCTAGCTTGAATTTTCAAAAGATCAAATGTTTTCATAAAGATCCAATTTCCTAACGGATCTAAATTTTCATAGTCATGTGGGACTGTAAACCGCCTTTCAAATGTGCACTTTGCTTTGGAAACCGAAAGTAAATCGGCTATTTGATTGCAAGTGTCGTTGACCTAAACCCAAGGCAACTGTGGATGACACACCCACCTTTAACCATGGTTCTATCGTTACTACCATTGTTCATACCGCCATCTCAAAATCACTAATGTATAAAGTGTGAAGAATAAAGAAGTAATTCGTGTGATGTATTATATTTCAAGTTCTGTATTGCTTGAGGACAAGCAACGTTCAAGTGTGGGGATATTTGATAGTGCTCCAAATGAACATATTTAGTAGCAATATCCTCCCAACATGTAAATTATTTAGTTGTAATTGTCCTATTTTAAGTTGTAATCATTTATATTAAATAAGTGCGAAGACAAAAGGCGAAAACGACGGTTTGAAGACGTAAATAACCAAAAAGCTCAAATGTACAAGATACAATCCAAGTGGTTCAATTTATTGATAAGAAACGTCTAAAAATGATAAAAGTACAAGTTGCGGAACGCAAAGTACAAGATATTAAATTGTACGCAAGGACGTTCGAAAATCCGGAACCGGGACATGAGTCAACTATCAACGCCCGACGCAATGGACCAAAAATTACAAGTCAGTTATGCACAAGAATATAATATAATATATAAATAATTATATTAATTATTTATATTTTATATTTATATATTTATTATGTCGACAAGCTAGGAGCCAAAAGTTTGTGAGCTGGATTTTCAAACTCCACGACTCGCGGAGCTGCCAAATTCCAAAATGCCTATAAAAGGTCACGAATTCTGCGAGTAAAAATAACATAATAATAATAATACTCTGTAGTATAATATAAATAAATATATATATAGTATATATATATATATATATATATATATATATATATATATATATATATATATATATATATATATAGTATAGATTAGTGTTATATTAGATTAGTTTGGGTTATGTAAAAGTTATTTTTACGGGTTTTTGAAGTCGAAATTCTGTCCGTGTAACACTACACGATAAATACTCAATGTAAGTTATGTTCTCCTTTTTAAATTAATGTGTCGTATTTAAGTTATTATTATGCTTATTTGAGCCAAAGTAATCATGATGTTGGACTAAATATTAAATACGGGGTAATTGGGCTTTGTACCATAATTGGGGTTTGGACAAAAGAACGACACTTGTGGAAATTAGACTATGGGCTATTAATGGGCTTTATATTTGTTTAACTAAATGATAGTTTGTTAATTTTAATATAAAGATTTACAATTAGACGTCCCTATAAATAACCATATACACTCGATCGGATACGATGGGCGGGATATTTATATGTACGAATAATCGTTCATTTAACCGGACACGGGAATGGATTAATAGTCTATGGAATTATTAAAACAGGGGTGGAATTATGTACAAGGACACTTGGCGTAATTGTTAACAAAGTATTAAAACCTTGGGTTACACGCAGTCGATATCCTGGTGTAATTATTAAACAAAGTAATAAAACCTTGTTACAGTTTAAGTCCCCAATTAGTTGGAATATTTGACTTCGGACATAAGGATAATTTGACGAGGACACTCGCACTTTATATTTATGACTGATGGACCGTTATGGACAAAAACTAGATGGACTTATCAAATAATCCAGGACAAAGGACAATTAACCCATGAGCATAAAACTAAAATCAACACGTCAAACATCATGATTACGGAAGTTTAAATAAGCATAATATATTTTATTTCATTTTTCCTCGTACTTTTATTTATTGTCATTTTAATTATTGTTATTTATTTTATCGTTATTTAAATATCGTCATTTACTATACCCTTCGCTTAAAATATAAATCGACAAACCGGTCATTAAACGGTAAACCCCCTTTTATATATTATTATATATAATTATATATATTTTGTACAAATATAGTTGTTTAAAAATATAGTGTAAAATAAGCCAGCTCCCTGTGGAACGAACCGGACTTACTAAAAACTATACTACTCTACGATTAGGTACACTGCCTATAGTGTTGTAGCAAGGTTTAGGTATATCCCATTTGTAAATAAATAATTAAAACTTGTGTAATTTGTAACGTATTTCGTAGTAAAATATAGTACTATCACGTACCCCCACGCTACCACATCAATACCGCAACCCGCATGCGCACCCCATATGTATGCGGGCACCCACTAGTGTGCGTATGCGTATGCTCATGTGCGTTATGCGGTATGCGGATTCGTATCTAATGCCTTTGTTCCCAGTACAACGATTACTTGGCTATCAAGTAAATATCTTTTTCATAATTACATCCGTGATTCGGGGGAGTTTGTTATGGAAAGGATTGTCATTATCTCGGATGGTTCTAGAATTAGGGTTTGCCTATATATACAAACCTTAACTATCATTCTAAACATCATCACATTACGTAACCATCATCTAATACACGTCTTACGTAACCAGCATTACCTAGCATCTTCTAGAGGTTAACAGGTTAGTTTCTTGATTAACTAGAACCTACGACCTTATTTGGGGCCTTCTAATCGACGATCGTCATTAAAGGTGGACTTAATCACTTGGCCACCCCGCCAACATCATCATGTTGGCCAGGGTTATTCACGGTAGCCGGATCGGAGAGCCTCGTTCTAAGATCCTTAAACATCACTTTACGCGTTGAACAGGCATATTACCCCTATGGTTAAAATATGCATGATCAAGTGGTGCTTTCATTGAGAGCTGAACTAATTCAAGACATGTTTATTTGTTTTTTCTTTTAAAGTTTTGAATTATAAGGCTTATTGTTCACAAAATTTTTTGAATTTTCTTTAGCAGTATCATGACTTCCGGGGAATCATCGGAACGTACTCAAACAGATAATCAAAACACGCCGTCTGGTAATCAGCAGACGCAAGCTATAACTACGGGGGTGGGATACGGGCCATATCTTCCACCTGTATCAGGCGAGCCTTTTCAGAGGTATAAGCCTATATATCCAGATGGGATTACACCGCCAAGGGCAAACTCGCCAGTTACCACCACGCGGTTGGATTTTTCCGTGGTGGATCCAAGGGTCATCTTGATAGGCACTAGCGGTGACACAGTAGGCCCGCACGTGGTATGCTGCGGCCAGGTACCTATTTATAGTACCACGGTTTCAATCCCTCTGCAGACGCAGAGTGTTCAGCAGAATTCATCGTTTACACCGTTGCAACCTTGGCAACCACCGCTTCCAATTTCGCAGTTTTTAACTCCTGTGGATGCGCAGGCATTACTTAATAGTTGGGGGTTCGGTTTCATTCCGGATGCCAATTCTCATTGGACGCCAATAACCGCAGAACAGCAAAGCACTGCACATACGGTTGGGCTTATAGCGGCATATCCTCAGGTCTCGCAGGTATCTGCGCCACAGGTTTCGGCACCTTTTCAGCTACCCGTATACTCTGCGCCGGCAAGCCTGCCTTCTTTTAAAACGCATCAGCCTTGGTTGTATCCGCAGACGCCAGGGCAGCCCTGGCAAAATATTCAGGGGCAGGCGAATCTCGCAAGCCAATTTATGCAGGCGGCACCTCCTGACATGGTCCACCTATTTTCACAACCTGATTTTGTTCAGGATATGATGAGACGTTTCTTCGCAGGGCTCAAAGGTGACCCTGTTAAACCACCTTTTGAGCTACCAACTACTTTTGATAAGTTTCCTCTGCATATAACTGCATATCCGTTTCCATCTGCGCCAAAGATACCTCATACGTTGGGTACTTATAATGGTTTGACTGATCCGGATGACTTCCTGCAGCATTTCGAGGGCGCAATGCGCACCCAAGGCTGGGTGGATCCGGTCGCATGTCAGATATTTCCCATGACGCTGCAGGGCATTGCTCGTGAGTGGTTTAATAAGCTCCCATCAGGTAGCATATCCGGGTTCATGGATCTGCGGACGAAGTTCTTACTGCAATATCAGAATCAGAGGCCACGCAAACGCACTCATATCGAATGTCATGATCTTGTGCAGAAATCCAAGGAATCTTTGGGTGAATTTCTTACAAGATATACTAATGAGTGTCTGCGCATACCAGATCTCAAGCTAGAGCAATAGATTTCCGGACTCATACATGGTATAAACTCAGAACGTCATCCAACACTGGTAAGGCTTCTGCGCCATACAGTCCCAACAACTTATGCTGAAGCGTGATAATGCTAAAAACGAACATATATTTCATAGCATTATTCCTCAATAAAGACAAGCTTTTAGTTGCAATTGTTCTATTTACAAGTGATATTCGTTTAAATAATAAAAGGTGAAGACAAAAGACAGATTTGACGAATTGAAGACGCAAACGACCAAAAAGCTCAAAAGAACAAAAGACAATCAAAGAGGTTCCAATTATTGATAAGAAACGTCTCGAAATTACAAGAGTACAAGATTCAAAACGCAAAGTACAAAATATTAAATTGTACGCAAGGACGTTCGAAAATCCGGAACCGGAACCAGAGTCAACTCTTAACGCTCGACGCAACGGACTAAAAATTACAAGTTAACTATGTATATAAATATAATATAATATATAATTAATTATATTAATTATATATATATTATATTTATAAATAAAAACCGTCGGCAGAGAAAGACTCCAAAGATGTGAGCTGTAATTTCATTCTCCGCGACTCGCGGAGTTTGAAGGCAAAAATGCCGCGAGTCGCGGAGCCCCAATTTCAGAAACTCCCTATAAAGCTCGCGCATTCTGATCGTAATCATAATCATTTTTCTCCTCATTCATACGATATATATATATATATATATATATATATATATATATATATATATATATATATATATATATATATATATATATATATATATATATATATATATATATATATAATTTATATTTTAATTTTAATTTTAATTATAATTCTAATAATAAGGGTATGTTAGCGAATATTGTAAGGGTGTAAGTCGAAATTCTGTCCGTGTAACGCTACGCTATTTTTAATCATTGTAAGTTATGTTCAACCTTTTTACATTAATGTCTCGTAGCTAAGTTATTATTATGCTTATTTAATCCGAAGTAATCATGATGTTGGGCTAATTACTAAAATTGGGTAATTGGGCTTTGTACCATAATTGGGGTTTAGACAAAAGAACGACACTTGTGGAAATTAGACTATGAGCTATTAATGGGCTTTATATTTGTTTAACTAAATGATAGTTTGTTAATGTTAATATAAAGATTTACAATTGGGCGTCCCTATAAATTACCATATACACTCAATCGGACACGATGGGCGGGGTATTTATATGTACGAATAATCGTTCATTTAACCGAACACGGGAATGGATTAATAGCCACTAGAATAATTAAAACAGGGGTGAAATTATGTACAAAGGACACTTGGTATATTGATAACAAAATATTAAAACCTTGGGTTACACTCAGTCGACATCCTGGTGTAATTATTAAACAAAGTATTAAAATCTTGTTACAGTTTAAGTCCCCAATTAGTTGGAATATTTAACTTCGGGTATAAGGATAATTTGACGAGGACACTCGCACTTTATATTTATGACTGATGGACTGTTATGGACAAAAACCAGACGGACATATTAAATAATCCAGGACAAAGGACAATTAACCCATGGGCATAAAACTAAAATCAATACGTCAACCATCATGATTACGGAAGTTTAAATAAGCATAATTCTTTTATTTTATATTTAATTTCCTTTATTTTATATTTAATTGCACTTCTAATTATCGCATTTTTATTGTTATTGTATTTAATTGCACTTTTAATTATCGTACTTTTTAATTATCGCAAGTTTATTTTATCGCACTTTTATTATTCGCAATTTCATTTATCGTTATTTACTTCATGCTTTAATTTAAGTCTTGTATTTATTTTTAATATTTTACATTTGGTTTTAACTACGACTAAAGTTTTAAAATCGACAAACCGGTCATTACACGGTAAAAACCCCCCTTTATAATAATAATATTACTTATATATATATATTTGTATTTTTATAAAAGTAAGCTAATATAGCGTTGAGCTTTGTTTAAAAAAGATTCCCTGTGGAACGAACCGGACTTACTAAAAACTACACTACTGTACGATTAGGTACACTGCCTATAAGTGTTGTAGCAAGGTTTAAGTATATCCATTCTATAAATAAATAAATATCTTGTGTAAAATTGTATCGTATTTAATAGTATTTTTGCACTAAAATTAATACTATTTTGTATACACCCCCTACGACATCAAGTATTTTTGGCGCCGCTGCCGGGGACTCTCTTAAAAGCCGGAAGCGCAACGCTAATATAAACAAAAATTTGTATATTTTTAAGATTTTATTAAATATTTAAGTTTTATAAAGTTTCTTTATTTTTATATAAGTTTTATTTAAGTATTTTGTTTTTATTTAAAAACATAAAAAAAATATATATATATATATAAATCTAGTTTTAAGTTTTTTTTTTAAAGAAGTTCTATTTTTATTTAAGTTTTTAATTATAAGTTTTTATTATACATTATAAAATAGAAAAATATAAAAACAGAAAATAAAAAAAAATGCGTAAATTTTAAACTGTTTCAGATCTGAATTTCTGAACCCCGCGACTCGCGGGGTTTGCTGCATTAATTATCGCGACTCGCGGAGATTTTCTGACAGGCGACAAAACCCTAATTCAGCATTAATTACGGGTAATTATTAATTATTATTATTATTTAACCCTAATTATTATTATTATTATAATTAATTTTATTTTAACTTTTACTTTTTATTTATTTTATATTTTGTTTAATTTAGTTTAATTAATTTATAAAATTAATAGTTTAATAAATAAATAATATAAAAATAATATTTTTATAAAAATTGTACTTTTTACAACTTTTTGTATATTTTTATATTTTGTCCCTTTTTAATTGTTGTAGCGTAATATTTGTATTTTTAGCTCATATTTAGTTTTAAACTTAGTTTTTTTTGCCATAGTTATTTTTACTCCTAGATTTTTAGTCTTTGCCGTAGAATTCCTTAAGTGCTTTTTCTTAGACTAAGATTTAGGTACTTTAGAATTTTGCGACGCCTTTTTAAGTTTTAGTTTCTTTTTAAGTTATTTGCATTTGGGATTTAGTTTTTCCTGTAAGCTTTAATATTTTTAGACGACTTTTACCTATGTATCAATTATCATTCCAATTAGTAATCTCAATTTGCGATTATAATTTTAAGTTAGTTGTAGTAATAAGGTTAGGTTAGTCAAGTATTTTTAAGTTTTATAAGTTTCTTTTATTTTTTCGTCACCTTTTATTTTTCAACCATTTTTCTTTTTCGACCTTTTTCGACGAACTCTTTTTCTTTCTTATTTCTCGCTATTCTAGTTTTAGGACTTAGAATTTTTTTTCTACTTCTTCTCTAAATTTCTTAAAATTACGAAAATTTATTTTAAGTGGTTAAATTAATAGACATCAAAATTTCCTGGTTCGTAGTAATAGTTGAATTTGTACGTGGATCGGGTTATTGGAGCCAAACAGTCCTCAATTATATTGAGACCAAACGAATCCTGCCCCTCTGCTGCATCTTTTGGCTATTCGAAACGTGGGCAAAATCAGAAAAGTCTATTAATTGGATAACTTAATATAATTTTTCTTTCCTTTTTAAAACTAATAGGATATTCAGTGAATGCACCGAGCAAGACGTTCACCACCTTTTGTACGTTCACCACCTGTAACTAGATCAAGACATTTAGCAAATATAACCGCCGTTGATTTTTCTTTAGAATCGTCATCCAGTAGACCAAGTACTTCAGTTCAAATTTCCGATAATCCATTTTTTGAACCCAACCTCACAATTGAGAATCCGGAGAATATTCAGGAACTGTTCGTAGATCCTGAACCACTAAACTTTCCTCCGGAACCACCAATCATTCAAACAGAGATTGTTGAGGAACGAACCATTAAATCAGAATCCTCTAGTGATTCAGATTCAACAAATTCAATTATGGAAAATCTGGAACCTTTAAGTATGGAAGACCGAATGAGAGCTAAACGCACTGGCCAAGGTCACGCAATTACTCATCCTGACATTAATGCGCCAGATTATGAAATCAAAGGACAAATTCTACATATGGTGACTAATCAATGCCAATTTAGTGGTGCGCCGAAGGAAGATCCAAATGAACATCTACGTACCTTTAATAGGATCTGCACACTATTTAAAATCCGAGAAGTAGAGGATGAACAGATATATCTCATGTTATTTCCCTGGACTTTAAAGGGAGAAGCCAAAGATTGGTTGGAATCGTTACCTGAAGGGGCGATTGATACATGGGATGTTTTAGTTGACAAATTTCTTAAACAATTCTTTCCTGCATCTAAAGCCGTAAGTCTTCAAGCAGAAATTGTTACGTTCACACAGAAGCCAAATGAAACTCTATATGAGGCGTGGACAAGATATGGAAAGTTATTAAGAGGATGTCCGCAACATGGTTTAGACACCTGTCAAATAGTACAAATATTCTACCAAGGATGCGACATCACTACAAGAAAAGACATAGATATAGCAGCTGGTGGTTCTATTATGAAAAAAACCGAAACTGATGCTTACAAAATTATTGATAACACTGCTTCCCACTCACATGAGTGGCACCAAGAAAAAGACATCGTTAGATCATCTAAAGCAGCTAGAGCCGATTCTAGCCATGACTTAGATTCCATTTCCGCAAAGATAGATGCTGTGGAGAGACGAATGGAAAAGATGACTAAAGATATTCACTCAATACGAATTAGTTGTGAGCAGTGTGGAGGACCACATTTGACAAAAGATTGTCTCAGTATTGAATTAACAATGGAACAAAGAGAGAATATTTCATACATAAACCAAAGGCCTGGAAATAATTATCAGAATAATTATCAACCGCCAAGACCGATTTACAATCAAAACCAGAATTATAACCGAAATATTCCATACAACAACCAACAAGGTCCTAGCAATCAACAAGTATCCAATAATACTTATAATCAGCAAAGACCTAATTTTCAAAAAAACCACCACAACAAACCGATGATAAAAAGCCAAATTTAGAAGATATGATGACAAAGCTAGTTGAAACTCAAACGCAGTTTTTCACATCTCAGAAACAAACCAATGAACAAAATGCTCAAGCATTTAGAAATCAACAAGCTTCTATTCAAAATCTGGAACAAGAAGTGAGTAACCTAGCAAGGTTAATAGGTGAAAGAAAACCGGGAAGTCTACCTAGTGATACAAATGCTAACCCCCGAAATGAAACAGCTAAAGCCATTACCACAAGAAGTGGTACAACACTTAAACCACCTGAAATACCTGTAACTTCTGATGAAGCTATTCCTACTCCACAAGAACCACAACCTGATCAAGATAAGGAAAAAGAACCGGTAGTTGAGAAGGTTAATGAAGATAACACAGTTAAGGATAAACCTTATGTTAAACCATACCAACCACCACTTCCTTACCCGAGTAAAATGAAGAAAGAGAAACTTGAAGCCGAGCAATCCAAATTCTTGGATATGTTTAAACAGATAAATGTAAATCTTCCTTTCATTGATGTGATTTCAGGAATGCCAAGATATGCTAAATTCTTGAAAGATCTAATCTCAAATAGAAAGAAAATGGAAGAACTCTCGGCTGTTACTATGAATGCTAATTGTTCAGCAGTGCTGTTGAATAAGATACCAGAAAAATTATCTGATCCAGGAAGTTTCACAATTCCATGTTTTCTGGGTAGTCTTAGTTCAATAGAAGCATTGACAGACTTAGGTGCTAGTATAAATCTAATGCCGTATTCACTATACACTAAACTAGACCTTGGAGAATTGAAACCAACCAGAATAAGCATACAACTAGCCGATAGATCAATAAAATATCCTAGAGGGATAATGGAGAACATGCTAGTTAAAGTTGGTACTTTAGTATTTCCAGTAGATTTTGTTGTTCTGGACATGGAAGAAGATTCTCAAGTTCCTCTCATTTTAGGAAGACCATTCTTAAACACGGCTAAAGCAATGATAGACGTGTTCGGTAAGAAACTGACCCTAAGTATAGAGGATGAGAGTGTTACCTTTTCAGTTGATAGAGCAATGCAACAACCACAATCTGCAGATGATACATGTTATTATATTCAAACTATAGATGCACATGCAGAATTATTAAAAGAATTTCCAGAATTACAAGGAACAGGAGAATGTTCTTTAGGAGAAGGTAATGAACCAATTGATGAAGCTGAAATGTTAGCTACACTTATAGCTAATGGATATGAACCAACAACAGAAGAAATTCAAATGCTAAAAGAAGAAGACAGATATCGATATAAATCATCGATAGAAGAACCTCCGAAATTAGAGTTAAAGCCACTTCCAAACCATTTGGAATACGCTTATTTACATGGTGAATCTGAATTACCTGTAATAATATCGTCTTCTCTTACTGAAAATGAGAAATCACAACTCATTTCTGTGTTGAAAGCTCATAAACCAGCCATTACATGGAAGATTCATGATATTAAAGGAATAAGTCCTTCGTATTGCACACATAAAATCCTTATGGAAGAAGATCATAAAACGTATGTGCAACGCCAACGAAGACTAAATCCTAATATGCAAGATGTAGTTAAGAAAGAGATTATTAAACTGCTAGATGCAGGTTTAATTTATCCAATCTCTGATAGTCCATGGGTAAGCCCAGTTCAATGCGTGCCTAAGAAGGGTGGCATTACTGTCATCACAAATGAGAAAAATGAGCTTATTCCTACTAGGACTGTAACAGGATGGCGTGTATGTATTGATTATAGAAAATTAAATGATGCCACCAGAAAAGATCACTTTCCCTTACCTTTCATAGATCAAATGTTAGAAAGATTAGCCGGAAATAGTTACTATTGTTTTCTAGATGGATTTTCCGGATATTTTCAAATTCCAATAGCACCCGAAGATCAAGAGAAAACCACATTCACGTGCCCTTATGGTACTTTTGCTTACAAACGCATGCCATTTGGACTTTGTAATGCCCCTGCAACCTTTCAAAGGTGTATGATGGCGATTTTTCACGACATGATAGAAGAATGCAAGGAAGTATTCATGGATGACTTTTCAGTCTTCGGTGATACATTTAAATCATGTCTAGTTAATCTGGAACGAATGCTAATTAGATGCGAAAAATCAATTCTAGTACTTAATTGGGAGAAATGCCATTTCATGGTTAAAGAAGGCATCGTTCTTGGACATAAAATTTCAAAAGAAGGAATTGAAGTGGATAGAGCTAAAGTAGATGTAATTGCTAAACTTCCACATCCCACCAATGTTAGAGGAGTTAGGAGTTTTCTAGGGCATGCCGGTTTTTACCGACGTTTCATAAAAGATTTTTCTAAGATTGCCACTCCTATGAATAAACTCCTAGAAAAGGATGCGCCATTCATCTTTTCAGATGAGTGTATCAAATCTTTTAATATTCTTAAAGAGAAACTCACTAATGCGCCGATCATGATAACGCCAAATTGGAATCTACCATTTGAACTCATGTGCGATGCAAGTGATTTTGCAATGGGAGCCGTTTTAGGACAAAGGATTGAAAAACGATTTCAACCTATATATTATGCTAGTAAGACATTACAAGGAGCACAAACGAACTATACAACTACTGAAAAAGAACTCCTTGCTATTGTCTTTGCTTTTGACAAATTTCGATCATATCTCGTTCTAGCAAAAACGGTGGTCTATACCGACCATTCTGCTCTTAGATACCTATTTTCAAAACAAGATGCTAAACCAAGATTAATCCGTTGGATCTTACTCTTACAAGAGTTTGATATTGAAATCCGAGATAAAAGAGGAGCAGAAAATCTCGTCGCTGATCATCTTTCTCGTCTTGAAAATCCCGAATTAGAAGTTCTAAATGAATCAGCCATACAAGACAACTTTCCTGATGAATATCTATTGAAGATAGATTATAATGAAATCCCATGGTTTGCAGACTATGCAAACTACTTAGTTTGTGGATTCCTTGAAAAAGGATTATCGTACCAAAGACGAAAGAAATTCTTCAGTGATATAAAACACTATTTCTGGGAAGATCCACATCTATTTAAAAGTTGTCCCGATTGAATAATACGCCGATGTGTATTTGGAGATGAAGCTAGTAAAATATTAAACCATTGTCACACAGGACCAACAGGAGGGCATTATGGGCCTCAACTAACAGCAAGAAAAGTTTATGAAGCTGGATTCTATTGGCCTACAATTTACAAAGACGCACACTTTCTTTGCAAATCCTGTGATGCATGTCAAAGGGCCGGAAAAATAAGTCAACGTGATGAAATGCAACAAAATGTCATCCAAGTATGTGAAGTATTTGACATTTGGGGTATTGACTTTATGGGTCCATTTCCAAAATCTCATAATAATCTATATATACTCGTAGCCATTGATTATGTATCTAAATGGGCGGAAGCACAAGCTCTCTCAACTAACGATGCACGAGTTGTAGTCAACTTTTTAAAACGTCTTTTTGCAAGGTTTGGAACACCGAAAGCTTTAATAAGTGATCGGGGTACTCATTTCTGTAATAATCAACTTGAGAAAGTTCTTAAAAGATATGGAGTAACTCATAAAATCTCCACCGCATATCATCCACAAACAAGTGGACACGTTGAAAATACCAACCGAGCTTTAAAACGTATTCTAGAGAAAACCGTAGGATCAAATCCGAAGGAATGGTCCATTAAATTGGAGGATGCACTCTGGGCTTTTAGAACAGCCTATAAAACTCCAATTGGAACCACACCTTTTAGACTTGTTTATGGAAAAGCATGTCATCTTCCAGTAGAAATTGAACACAAAGCATTTTGGGCTTTGAAGACATGTAATCTTGATTTACATGAAGCCGGACGTCTACGATTAAGTCAACTAAACGAATTAGAAGAATTAAGACATGAAGCATACGAAAATTCGTTAATCTATAAAGAAAGAACGAAGAAATGGCATGATAAAAGAATCAGAAGTTCAAAAGAATTTAAAGAAGGAGACAGAGTTCTTCTTTTCAATTCACGATTCAAGCTATTTCCTGGAAAATTGAAATCAAGATGGTCTGGACCATTCATAGTCAAAAGAGTTTTCCCATACGGAAGGATAGAATTAATAAATTCAAATGGGATTGAATTTAAAGTTAATGGTCACAGAGTTAAACATTACATACATGGTCCGATGGAAGTCGACAACGAAGTTAATCACAATTTCGACACCACAGCTAACTAAGTGTGGGGAGAATCAAGTCTTTAAAGGATAATATGTATTTCTGTTAGAGTTAGATTGTCTGTTTTCGTGTAGTTCTCGAAAATGGAACCCGAATGGTCTTTCCCTAGCAGACCCTAAATAACTAGTCTTCTCCCCCCATTCTGAATTTTTATTTTTTTTAGGTTTTTACAAAATGAAGACTGCCTGTGAACTAAACCATGGTCTAATGCTACACGCTTTGATCACTAAAAGAAATAATGACATACTACCGAGTGAATTAGTATCAGTAATCAGAGAAAGAATGGACGGAGTTAGAAAAGAATCCAGATGCGAAGATAATAAGTTACAATTTGGTAAAGGAAAATCAAAATCCGCAGCGAAAAGAAGAGCACGACACTTAGAACGATGTCACAAATGCGGAAAATGGTCACATGGAGGTAAATGTTCAAATAATCAAACCTATTCAAATACCGAATTTGTTACTTTATGCAGAGACGGACCGTTCATATGTTTAGAAGAAAAGACACTGAATGCTCGAGGTTACGCCTATGTAGCCATGGAAAACCAATTAAACCGACTATCTTATGAATGGGATAGATCATATAACTAAGAAATCTATTTCACAGGTATGTCTGTACAGTTTTTATTTTTATTTTTATTTTTAACCTTTTGATAATAAACGCTAATTTGTTCGCTATAAAGTATTAAATTGGTATTAAATAAAATTAGGTTTGGCGACCGAAATTATTGATATCATTCAAAAATTTATTACATCACTGCGAAATTTAACGTTTATTCTTAAGGTATAAATATCTTTAAACAATCAACCCAAAATATTTCAAAAATTCGTCATGAGTTAAATTAGGTCTTGGAACCGAAATTACTTTTCCGAAAAGAGGGGCGCATATTTTTGATAATATTTGATTGATTAAAGTGGGATAAAAAGACAAAAAGATTTTTAAATTTATTTTTACCAGGTTTTTAAAATTAATATTTAAATCTTAAATTAATATTGTAAACTTTGTAAAAACAATATATTTAAAATTGTAAATATTTGAAAAATTAATATAAGTTTGGTATGAATTTATAAATTTTTAAATTAAGTTTGGTGTGAATTTTTAATTTTTAAAATATAAATTTTTAATTTTATGCATTTCAATTTTAAGTTTGGTGTGAATTTTTTTTATATTTAAGTTGTGTGAATTTAAAAACAAAAATTTATTTTATCTCATTAAGTTAAAAATATGATTTTTAAAAATTCGTCGTAAGTTGAAGACTAGGTCTTTAAACCGAAATTGCTTTACCCGAGGGAGGGACGAGAATTTTTATTATCATTATTTTTAATCTTATTGAATTAAAGTATGCCAAAAACATTGAAAAAACCCAAAAATCTTAGCTTTTAAAACAATCGCTACAAAAAGACAAATTTTAAAATTTTGTCGAGGGACGGACTAGGACATCGATCCGAAACGACCTCGTCCTAAATAACAAGGGAAACAAAATTTTAAAATTAAGTACTTAATTGTTTTATAAGTTATTGATTATAAAAAAAAAAAAAATATATCAAACTCCGCGACTCGCGGAGTTTGAAGGGTTATTCACCGCGAGTCGCGGAGGGATGAAAAATCAGAAAAAAAAAATAAAAAGCTGGAACAGATCAGTCCCAACCCCAAAACAATAAAAACCTGCGAAAAACTGCACGCGAAAAACCCGAAAAATACACCCCAAAATCATAATTTTTAACCGTTAATCACCAAATCTTTTGCTAAAATCATGTTGAGAAGGATGCTATCTAAGAATTACTCAAGAAAAACGGTAAATTTCTACACCTAAACACCATTTAATCCGAAATTTGGTGTTCTTGAGTCATTTTTTTTCCCAATTTCATTTTGATGCTTTTTAGTGTAATTAGGCTTAAATTGTTTATGTATTATGCTTGTATAACCTAGATTGATGCTGTTTAACATGATTAGAAGCCTTAAACTTCAAATTTTGAATAATCTAGGGTTTGTGTTCTTGAGAAATTTGGGGCTTTTTGATATAAACAGGTTATGGCTGATTTTTGTCATGAATTGTTGCTAAATTGAGTAGTGTAACATGTCTAGGTAGTTAAATGATCCAAACTTTGAGCCTAAACATGATTTTGAGAATTAAAGTGGATTTTTTCAAGTCTAAAATTCATGAACTTGATTTTTGAAAGATAATGCCATTTGAGACTTGTTTAATTGCTAGTAATGATTATTTTGACATGTTATTTGAGTTGAATGATTATGAACTAGGCGAACATTTTCGTATATGCTTATTTGAAAAAGTGTAGATTTAATGAAAATATGAAAATGAGCTTAAGTTTGATATAAATTGATAATGTCATTGTAATTATTTTGATTGATGATTTTGCTGACACTAATGCATATTTGGATGCACAAAATTTGTGTTTGATGTGTTTTGCAGACTGAAAGGGGTGAATCTTCATCCCAAGCCCGCAATGCTCCTGCTGAGAATGCGGAACAACAGGAGGTGGATAACTACTACAAGCAGGATATACCTCATCCAGTCATGACCTTTTCCGATATGCACTTGGAAGAGTTGCACCCGAACCTGAGATTTGACAGACTTTGGATAGATTATCCAAAATATCAACGGGGTTTGCATACTCTTCATTCTAAGGTTGTTGAGGTACCGAGGGTCATAGAATGGGGACCCTTAGAAGCTGTAGAATTGGCCGGGCCAATTAGGGAATTACTTGTACAGAGGTATGGTAATTCTTCTTTTAATGACTGGGTACGTTTATTCACCATACGTAGACCTGTATATAAAGTATGGTGTGAAGAATTGTTATGTAGTATAGAGTTGAATAATCGGGTAGCTAGTTTAACCGATCGTTCTTTTATTAGATTTTTGTTAGGCGGTTCGATGTGCCACATGTCTTTACTGGACATGGCTCAGGCTTTACGTATATATACGCCTGAGGAGTTAGCGTCTGCCGATTGTAGAGGATTGATACTAAACGGTAGAAAGATAGATGAAAATTTTGATACACACGGTGTGTGGAGTCAAATGACAAGCCATCACCATTTCAAAGGGGGAAATTACTCTTATTTGGATATAGATAGAGCAGAATTAAGAGTGATACATAGGTTTTTAGCTAATTCGATTACACAAAGGGGTAAGAACAAGGAAAAAGTAAATGAACAGGATTTGTTTTACCATATGTGTATTCGAGACCCACAAAGCGCTGTAAGTATACCATATTGTGTGGGTTATTATTTATCAGCTATGGTTCGGGGGATGCGACCGCATAGCATAATAGGAGGTGGTATTTTTATTACTTTGATTGGTGAATATCTCGGTGTGGATATAAGTCGGGGGGGATTATTAGTAGAAGAACCAGAACCCCGCGATACTATAGGTTTAAATGTATACCATGGTGCGAAAGTTTTGAAGAGGCGAAATAACGCCGCAGTACGATACCATGGTAGACATCCACAGGTGGAGAGAAACCAACAGCAAGGTAATGTAGGAGGGGGGAATGAGATGCAAGAAATGCAAAGGTTTATAGCTTCTCAGGAATACGAAAATGCTAGACAGAGAGCATTTGAAGATTGGCAAGTTCATCAGAACCAAATCATAGCTCATTGCCAACATATAGGTAGAAACTATATTCCTACACCGAAACCCATCTTCCCTCCCTGGTCTATAGAGATGCAGCCACCATATCCTACGTATGACCCTGCCGAAGCATTCTATAGCACCTATGGTTATGCCTGGAACCCCTATTGGTACCAATATCATCCTTAGTTTACTTATTATTTTTTTTATTTTGTAATTTGTAATTATTGATACGTTTAATACTTTTGTTAATATTGTAATCATTTTTATAATTATCTAACTTTTATTCTTAGATTTTAATAATTTTTGAATGTGGGGTAATATACCAAACTTCAAAAATATGTATATATGTTTGCAAGTTTATCTTATGTACACAACAGGGTAAAACAACGCATTTTCAAAGACTGGCATTAAGTTCAGCAAAAGCAACTAATTTTGACGACAAGACGCAAAATATATGTGAAATAACAACAAGACGGAATGAACAAATGATGTGCACCATTTATCATTCAGCAAACAAACGCCAATATATTTGGAAACTTTGGTAAAAATTTAATCATTTTCACAGAAATCACCCTCAATAATTTAAATTGTTACTGATTTCTTGCAAATGAGGGCATTGCAAGATCTTAAGTGTGGGAAGGGGTTAAATTCTTTCGGATTTTAAAATTTTTATCTTAAACACTTGGTTACCATTAAAAATACGAGTAAAGCAGTAGTTGTATTAGAATCTAGTGCTCTCTGATAAAAAAGAACAGCCCTAGTCTTATATACTGACTACCCAATTCTAGTAAAAATTTTCAAAATTTTCAATTAAATGAACTAAAAATCATGTTTATACATATTTATGAACGATAAAACTAGGTTTTAACACCGAAATTATTGTTACCTCAAAAAGGACATAAATTGAGAAACAAACTAAAATGTTAAAATTCATTTAAAATGGAATAGAGGACGATAAAAAGGAAAATAAAAGCCAAGTGTGGGAAAATTTACCAAGTTATCTTAAACATATGTCACATATATCTGTAACAAATAACTGAAAATACTTTTGCTTTGGACTAAACTAAACTGTTTTACCCGATGAAAGAAAAGAAGAGATGGATCTACACGATGAATCAATTCCATCATTAAAAGGAAGTAAAGTCTTCCGAAAAAGACACGCGCCTCTTGATTTAGGTCATGAAGTTGTCGTCCAGACCAGCTGTAGGTTGACGAAAAATCTAGAAAAGTCATCACTAAAATCAGCAGGAAATCCACGGACCTCAGCATTAAACAGGGTCGCCAAGTGGTCAGATTTATCCTAACCATGAGAAGGATTTATCTTGTACAATGGGGGGGGGGCACCATGCAAATTAGCTGAATAAGACTAATAAATCAGATCCCCAGAAAGGATAATCTCCTTAAAGATTAAAAATCAGCTTTTAAGCCTGATATTACTCAATCCTAGAGATTGACCTTAAAGATTGAGAATTCAAACTCATGGAATTCAATGATATCTAAACTCGAGCTTGAACGAGAAAATATTTTGATCAAAATTATAAACCGATTTGTTTTCTGAAAACCCTATTTTCAATGCGTTCATTACCATTGAATGTAAAATCCTAGGAATTCACCTGGAATTCATTAGGTCACCTGAACCAAATCGGGTGTCAACCGTAAGAACGGTGGTTGCATAGTGGTCAAAGACAGGACCTTGTGCCATACCGAAAAATTATAAGGGTGAGCTTTACTATTGCTCCTACCAAGGATAGTAATTGCGTCCGACACGTTATAAACCATAACTAAAAGCATGTCAGGGGACATTGCCTTAACAGTTGCTTGTTCAACGCTTTCCTTTACAACCGGACGGTAGTTTACCGAAAGGTAATATACAGGACAAGTGAACTGGACGTGTTGCTTTCCAAATACAAGGTTAGCAAGTGGGTGA
The DNA here is from genome assembly GCF_046630445.1 of Rutidosis leptorrhynchoides. Taxonomy (NCBI): domain Eukaryota; kingdom Viridiplantae; phylum Streptophyta; class Magnoliopsida; order Asterales; family Asteraceae; genus Rutidosis; species Rutidosis leptorrhynchoides. The sequence goes on from NC_092336.1 coordinate 524,601,107, forward strand.
CACAAAACCGCAAGTTTTGAGCTAAAATTTTCAAATCTGAAACCCACCAAACCCACAAAAATATTTTGCAAACACCGGTAAAGGGTTATTCCGAAAAACTTATCTAGGGTAAAAACTAGATTTAATTTTCAAAAGATCAAATGTTTTCATAAAGATCCAATTTCCTTAATGGATCTAAATTTTTATAGTCATGTGGGACTGTAAACCATATCGTTACTACTATTGTTTATACCGTCGTATAAAAATCACTGATGTACAAAGTGTGAAGAATAAAGAAGTGATTCTAGTATTTCAAGACGATATTGCTTGAGGACAAGCAACGCTCAAGTGTGGGAATATTTGATAATGCTAAAAACGAACATATATTTCATAGCATTATTCCTCAAGAAAGACAAGCTTTTAGTTGCAATTGTTCTATTTACAAGTGATATTCGTTTAAATAATAAAAGGTGAAGACAAAAGACAGATTCGACGAATTGAAGACGCAAACGACCAAAAAGCTCAAAAGAACAAAAGACAATCAAAGAGGTTCCAATTATTGATAAGAAACGTCTCGAAATTACAAGAGTACAAGATTCAAAACGCAAAGTACAAAATATAAAATTGTACGCAAGGACATTCGAAAATCCGGAACCGGGACCAGAGTCAACTCTTAACGCTCGACGCAACGGACTAAAAATTACAAGTTAACTATGTATATAAATATAATATAATATATAATTAATTATATTAATTATATATATATATATTATATATATATTATAAACCGTCGGTAAACAAAGAGCCAAACTCCTCTGAGCTGTAAAAGTAACCTCCGCGACTCGCGGAGTTTGAAGGCAAAATTGGCCGCGAGTCGCGGAGCCCCAAAATGAAAAACTGCCTATAAAGCCAACCGAATTCTGATCGCAAAAAAAAATCATCTTTTTTTCTCCTCATTCATACGATATATATATATATATATAATTTATATTTTAATTTTAATTTTAATTATAATTCTAATAATAAGGGTATGTTAGCGAATGTTGTAAGGGTGTAAGTCGAAATTCTGTCCGTGTAACGCTACGCTATTTTTAATCATTGTAAGTTATGTTCAACCTTTTTACATTAATGTCTCGTAGCTAAGTTATTATTATGCTTATTTAAAACGAAGTAATCATGATGTTGGACTAATTACTAAAATTGGGTAATTGGGCTTTGTACCATAATTGGGGGTTGGACAAAAGAACGACACTTGTGGAAATTAGACTATGAGCTATTAATGGGCTTTATATTTGTTTAACTAAATGATAGTTTGTTAATGTTAATATAAAGATTTACAATTGGGCGTCCCTATAAATTACCATATACACTCGATCGGACACGATGGGCGGGGTATTTATATGTACGAATAATCGTTCATTTAACCGGACACGGAAATGGATTAATAGTTAATAAACTTGTTGAAACAGGGGTGAATTACATTCAAGGGTAATTGGTGTAATTGTTAACAAAGTAGTAAAACCTTGGTTTACACGCAGTCGATAACCTGGTGTATTCATTAAACAAAGTATTAAAACCTTGTTACAATTCGAATCCCCAATTAGTTGGAATATTTAACTTCGGGTATAAGAATAATTTGACGAGGACACTCGCACTTTATATTTACGACTGATGGACTGTTATGGACAAAAACCAGACGGACATATTAAATAATCCAGGACAAAGGACAATTAACCCATGGGCATAAAACTAAAATCAACACGTCAAACATCATGATTACGGAAGTTTAAATAAGCATAATTCTTTTATTTCATATTTAATTTCCTTTATTTTATATTTAATTGCACTTCTAATTATCGCATTTTTATTATTATTATATTAAATTGCACTTTTAATTATCGTCCTTTTTAATTATCGCAAGTTTATTTTATCGCACTTTTATTATTCGTAATTTCATTTATCGTTATTTACTTCATGCTTTAATTTAAGTCTTGTATTTATTTTTTATTTTACATTTGGTTTTAACTGCGACTAAAGTTTTAAAATCGACAAACCGGTCATTAAACGGTAAAAACCCCCCTTTATAATAATAATATTACTTATATATATATTTGTATTTTTATAATAGTAAACTAATAGAGCGTTGAGCTTTGTTTAAAAAAAAAAAAGATTCCCTGTGGAACGAACCGGACTTACTAAAAACTACACTACTGTACGATTAGGTACACTGCCTATAAGTGTTGTAGCAAGGTTTAAGTATATCCATTCTATAAATAAATAAATATCTTGTGTAAAATTGTATCGTATTTAATAGTTTTTCCTAGTAAAATATAAACTATTTCGTATACCTTAGCTTTGACATCACTAGTATAAATCTAATGCCGTATTCACTATACGCTAAACTAGACCTTGGAGAATTAAAACCAACCAGAATAAGCGTACAACTAGCCGATAGATCAATAAAATATCCTAGAGGGATAATGGAGAACATGCTAGTTAAAGTTGGTACTTTAGTATTTCCAGTAGATTTTGTTGTTTTGGACATGGAAGAAGATTCTCAAGTTCCTCTCATATTAGGAAGACCATTCTTAAACACGGCTAAAGCAATGATAGACGTGTTCGGTAAGAAACTGACCCTAAGTATAGAGGATGAGAGTGTTACCTTTTCAGTTGATAGAGCAATGCAACAACCACAATCTGCAGATGATACATGTTATTATATTCAAACTATAGATGCACATGCAGAATTATTAGAAGAATTTCCAGAATTACAAGGAACAGGAGAATGTTCTTTAGGAGAAGGTAATGAACCAATTGATGAAGATGAAATGTTAGCTACACTTATAGCTAATGGATATGAACCAACAACAGAAGAAATTCAAATGCTAAAAGAAGAAGACAGATATCGATACAAATCATCGATAGAAGAACCTCCGAAATTAGAGTTAAAGCCACTTCCAAACCATTTGGAATACGCTTATTTACATGGTGAATCTGAATTACCTGTAATAATATCGTCTTCTCTTACTGAAAATGAGAAATCACAACTCATTTCTGTGTTGAAAGCTCATAAACCAGCCATTGCATGGAAGATTCATGATATTAAAGGAATAAGTCCTTCGTATTGCACACATAAAATCCTTATGGAAGAAGGTCATAAAACGTATGTGCAACGCCAACGAAGACTAAATCCTAATATGCAAGATGTAGTTAAGAAAGAGATTATTAAACTGCTAGATGCAGGTTTAATTTATCCAATTTCTGATAGTCCATGGGTAAGCCCAGTTCAATGCGTGCCTAAGAAGGGTGGCATGACTGTCATTACAAATGAGAAAAATGAGCTTATTCCTACTAGAACTGTAACAGGATGGCGTGTGTGTATTGATTATAGAAAATTAAATGACGCCACCAGAAAAGATCACTTTCCCTTACCTTTCATAGATCAAATGTTGGAAAGATTAGCCGGAAATAGTTACTATTGTTTTCTAGATGGATTTTCCGGATATTTTCAAATTCCAATAGCACCCGAGGATCAAGAGAAAACCACATTCACGTGCCCTTATGGTACTTTTGCTTACAAACGCATGCCATTTGGACTTTGC